>NW_022991451.1:2121079-2575830 GCF_902827175.1 Gymnodraco acuticeps
TCGCGCACTGATTGACGCTGACTTGGACTCGGACTCGTGAATTCCCCCCCCCCCTCCCCCCCCCCTCCCCCACCACGATGACTCGGACTCGACTTGCACATTGACGCCCGACTTGGACTCGGACTCGAGCAAATTTGCTCTGGAGTCTGATGTCCTCTATCCTGGCGTGTGCACCTGCGAGGCGAGTTCATGTACTGGGCCCGGCTATTCCAGTCTAGAGATGTTTCAGACACACCCCGCATCTGCTGTATGCTTTCACACATTCTGCTTCCACATTGGAAAAGAGCAGCGCAAAATGCTCATTATGTGGAAACAATATTGAAGAGAAGGCTCCATAACACATTACTCTAAGGATCGAGTTCAGACATATAGGCTGTCTTGAACACTATCATCAGAGTAACGTGATCTAATCAATAAATAAAGATTCAGCCGATAACACGAAAGCACATGTCCCTTTGTCTTGTGCCTTCCCTGTTTTATTTTGAAAAGTAATTCTCCCTCTCGTTTCAGGTCACTGTGCTCCCCGCCCCTATGTGTCTCCTGCGTTTGTGATTGTTTACCCCGCCCTGATTGTTTCCACCTGTGCCCCTTACCTTGTGTGTATATATTGGCCGTTTCTCAATGTCGAATATAACTGCTGCAGAGCAACTATTACAAGTATACTACGTCATTGGCACACGTGCCAATACATATTAGATTGATATTAATGCTGTAAAAGGGAAATTTCTCTACTAAAATAACACCTGTCGGGATTGATTATATTCATAATCTTGGACATTTGACATCATGTAAGTTTAAAGCACCTTTGTGGTTTTCCAACTCCTCATAGCACTTTAACACACGTTCACATTCACCCATTCATACACTGATGGACCATGCTACCTGCTCATCAGGGATAACTAAAGCATAGCATCGGAATTTGGGTTTTTAGTATTTTTCCCAAGTATACTGCGAAACACAACATGTATATATGTAAAAAGTAGTCCTAGCATGTTTTTAAAAAAAAAAATACTCTTGATTGAATTGTACACATTTTAACACAGAACAATGCACGGCAACCCCCCCCCCCCCCCACACACACACACACACACACACACACACACACACACACACACACACACACACACACACACACACACACACAGCACATCCACAATTTGACAACAATTGAATGATATTAATATTAATCCTTCTCAACATAAATGAAAAAATATATATACATACAGATCAAGCTGGAATAACAATTAAACATAGAAGTAAGAGGGATATTATTTTCAATCTGCAATATGTGAGTTCAGGGTGTCCTAGCATTTTTAAATATTAGGTTCTGATCATGTGAGTCGTCCGAATAATCAGTGAGTTATCACAGAGTAGGACTCCGGCCAGTGATATTATTGTCCCATATTAGTGCAAAGTGATGCCAGTGATGTTTGTTGTCATGTACTCCTGCTCTAGGACTCCAGAACAGATGATCTCCAGAAGGAGATGGAGGAGCTCACAATGGGTGTGTTTGTGATACGGAAGGAGGGGGAAGGACTGCAGGAGCCACCAGCAGACATCGGCATCATCATTGAGGGCGTGGAGGTGCTGAATGAACTGCCTTCAGTTGCCTCAGCTTGTGCCCTCCTTCTGGGTTTGCAATATGCACTCAACATAGCATATCCAAAACCCCTTCATTTCACGTTTGAAGTACTTCAGAAAATAATCATGCAGCTTGACCAACACAAGATGTCCGCCAAAGTGCAAAGTCTGTATGGCAGACTTCAAAGCTCAGAGTAACGACAAACAAAACAACGTTTTCCTCCTCTGGGCCAAAACATGGCCTAGTGCTGTATTAGCACAATGGCGTCTTGACATCGGACATTGCTCATGTAAAAGAAAATGTTGTGGGTGCGGTAGGTTTTTGTTTCACCATTTTAGTTTTGATTCCAAGAAATGGTTATGTATTCAGAAGAACAGAAACTTTGTTAATGTTTAAATATTGTTTCTAATAGCTTTCATGCAGTGGTTTACTTAAGTAAAATATCTCTGTACTTAATGTATTTCACCATTGCTTCAATGTCCTGTTAATGTCAATAAGCACTACACTGAAGTTAATGTGTTTTTCTAATGTGTTTTTGGTTATCAGCCTGAAATAGAGAGGTGCAGCAGTGATGACGTATTTGTGTAGGATGACCCTGAAGTAAGCTGCTGGTTCCCTTGACAAAAAGCAATGGGATTTCTCCATAGGATTTTGGAATATTGTAAAAGAAATAAGATCTGTGGAAAACTAACCTGTTTGATAAATGCACGTTTTGTTCAGCCGGACATGTGGAGATTAGCTGGCTGAACATAACGTGCATTTATCGACCAGGTTCGTTTTCTACAGATAATGTTTTTTACAATATTCCAAAATCCTATGGAGAAATCCCATTGCTTTTTTGTCGAGGGAACCAGCAGCTTACTTCAGGGTCGTCCTACAAAAATACGTCATCACTGCACCTCTCTATTTCAGGCTGATAACCAAAAACACATTCGAAAAACACATTAACTTCAATGTAGGTAACTGTTATTGTTTGTCTGTTAATTACACACTTTGTATTGGTCCAAAGACTGTTTTAAGGAAAGACAAATGAAAGTTGTTTTTATATGTTTATATGATAAAGTATACATACATTATATTTGAGTCCATGATTTGTCTTTCAGCCAATTTAACATGTTTTTGTGTCAGGGGAGAGGCTGCAGGTGGTGTCACAATACAAATACCTTGGAGTCATGATTGATTCAACACTCAATTTCAAGGCTCAGGTTAAAAAAATATGTAATAGGGTCAAATTCAGTCTGTCGAATTTTAGGTTCACCAGAGATTACATGTCAATTGAGGCATCTCTGATGTACACACACTCTATGGTTCTCTCACACATCACCTACTGTTTAACGACCTGGTCACATGCCAGTACAACAACATTAAAACCACTGGAGTCATTGTACAAACAAACACTCAAAATACTGGACAAAAAATCTGTTTTTTCACATCACTGCCCAATACTCCAAAAATACAACTTGCTAAACTGGGAAAACCTCATTAAACAAATGCTTGCCTTTTTTACAAGATTGTCAACGGCCTTACCTCACCTCCTCTTAGACAGTTTATTAACATACGCACAACTGCAACTAGGGTAACAAGAGGTGCAGCGAGAGGAGATTGCATTATTCCACTCAGAAAAAGTTCTTTCAGTCAGTCTTCATTTTCTGTTAAAGCTGCTCAGCAATGGAACTCAATCCCACCTCCAATCAGAGACCAGACCACATTCACTTTATTTAAATCCCAACTCAAAACCTGGTTAGTGAGGAATCAGCTCTGCCAACACTGACCCAATCTTCTGCTCCTTACAACGGCCTGTGTTTTAACATGTTCTTTTGTTTTGTTTTATTTGTTTTGTTTTAATGTTCTGTATTTTAAATAGTTTTATTTAAGTATCCCAGTAATGACTGTTTTAAATGTATTGTATTTACTTGTTTAAAATGAAATGTGTTTTAGGTTGACTTTTAAAATCTGTCCAGGGACTACAGATGAAAAATAGCCTCTTGGCTAACTCTGGCACGTTTACAGAAATGTTCATTAATGTGCACTGTCCCTGTTAAATAAATGAATAAATAAATAAATAATTGTGAATAAAGTATTGAAATTATATTTAGTAAACTAAAATTTCATACCGAGGTTACTTAAAATAAATACTTTTTGTGAAACTGTAGTTTTAGGTTGTTAATGAGCAGTATCTTACTTTTGGGTAAAGCAAATAATTGGGTTGGAAAACTTGGAAAATGTAAACTGGATTAATGCAAACTGTTGATTTGAAAGAAAACACATTTTTAATGACATCTGACTTGATTAATTTGTGTTAATATAATTTAAAAACCTTATTTGAGAAAACTTAATTAAATTGTGTGTTACCAATTGAAGTAGGCTAATTCAATTAAGTTGGTTCAACTATTTTCTTTTTTCAGTGTAATTATAGTAGATTAACTACATTATTCAAAAGTGTACAGTAACTTACAATAACACGGGAATAATAAACGGAGCGCTCTCCCTCTCCTGACAGCCCGTCAATATCATGCAGCTCGCGGATCCGAGTTAGGGTAGTTTGAGAGGTCATTAAAATAGCTACGTGTGCTATTCTAACCTGGTGTGTGTTTTGTTCTGTGATTATGCAGAGCTGCGTGTCGACTCGTCAGCAGCAGCTGATCTCTCTCTCCCGTCAGATTAGACTTCACTCGCGTTTATGTCCATATCGATCAGATCTAGCTAGTTCTAGCTAATGATATGACTACCTGCTTATTAAAAGACACCTAAACAATAAGCGTCACTATGCAACCTGGTGAGGCCGCAAAGTATAGCGCAGCATTATGCATTTGTTTACATACCCACCGGAACCCCGAGGCATTACCAACAGATCAACGCACAATCATACAGGACATCTCTTTCTCCACATTACGTGTTAGACATTAGAATTGACTATTCTTGTCTGTCACATACTCTTTTGTCTGTCACATAAATGGCGCAAGTTGCGCAACTGATGTGGTATTGCGCTAAGTGGAAATTATTTTGAACGGACACTTTGACCGGAGAGATTTAGATTTGCCGGTCTTCAGCATATTTTACCGGTCGTAGTCCGGTAATTACCGGCTAACGGGAACTCTGCTCGACATACCAGCTTACATTTAAGCCGGATCCATGTTTGTTGTTTTGTTTTAAGTTCCTTGTGGAAGTATTTAGTTTCTCCTCGAAAAAGTGATTTTCTGTTGTTTGTTTTGTTACTGTGGAAATTCCAGTAAAGTACGTTATTATTTGAAACCATCTGAGTCTGAGTTGTGCATTTGAGTTCATGCCTGAGTTCACCCCTTGACACTAACTGCTCGAATCGGACTAGGGACTGTCATGTGATTTTATAGGACATACAAAATATTTAAATGACATATACAATATTTATAAATCTGAGTATGAAAATGTATGTCAGAGTAATGCTGTGTTCACACCGGACGCGATGCGAATATTCGCTTCGCTCTAAACGCTCATGTTTTACCGCGGCTTGCAGTTTCTTTTATCGCGTCATTCAAAACAGACATACCGTTGACGCAGCATAAGAATATATGTGAAAAGTAAAGAGTATATCTGAGTGGAACTTAAAACATATCTAAGTGAAAGTAAAAACATATGTTAAAGTGATTGAAAATAAATGCATGTGAACTAGTATGAATAGATGTAAAAGTAGAATAAACAGTATGTATGTGAGAGTAAAACTGTATGTGTAAAAGGAGAATATCAGTGGGAGGCCCACAATGAGTTATGGCTGTCAGGCACCTCATAGTGTGCAGGGTGTCCCTGCAAAGACAGGACTGCGAAAAGTGAAACCTCCCTGGATAAATACAGTAAAATATAAATGTACAAGCTTAGCTATTGCACAAGGCTTTACCACTAACAGGTCAATAGGGGCATACACCCATTATATTCCCCTAGTGCTTAATCTGGCCACAAAAACTCCTAAAATTCAACTGTGAATTGAGTATAAAACCATTAAGAGATAGTTGGGATATGTGAGCATGTTCGCCAATGTTTCTCAATAGCACCACAAGTGTCGTTTTAATTGTTAGGACACTACCAAATGTATGTATCCATATGGTACGTATCTGCATACTGTAGGTTAATTGTAAGGTCATAGTTAGGCATTAGGTTGCAGAATTTTACTTCTGACAATTCTACTGACATAAGTAATATTAATGTGCCAGTCTCCGAAGCCTGATAAGGATGTGTGTGTACAAAACACAACAAACTCTTACTGATATGTGATGGGTCCAGGCTCAAGGGCGTATGGCACTCAACTCTTTCCAGGACATGTCGGGGCCCTGCCTGCCAGTAGCTTTGCCGATATCTGTGTTGATAGGTAATAGATTAAGAGCGGTGAATCATAGAAACAGGAAGCGCTCAAACGTTTGTGTGAGTGTATCTAATTTAGCAGTGATTCCATGTCAGCCACAGCTTGTTACAAAAAACATGACTGATAGTGTGTTTAACAAACTTAAACTAGCTTTATTAAATGTCAGGTCTTTGGCAGGAAAAACATTTTTAATCAATGATTTTATCACTGAGCACAATCTCGATTTTATGTTTTTAACAGAAACTTGGATTGAACAAAATAACAGTGCAGCTGTTCTTATCGAATCAACCTCTCCCAACTTTAGTTTTATGAGTCAGGAAAGAATGCATAAGAAAGGGGGTGGAGTTGCTATTCTGTTCAATGATTCCCTTCAATGCAGGAAGACATCGTATGGAAACTTTGATTCTTTTGAATATGTGGCCCTTCGGCTGAAATGCTCCTCTCGAGCTCTGTTCCTAAATATCTATAGACCACCCAAATACTGTGCAAGCTTTTTTGATGACTTTACTGAACTGCTGTCTATAGTGTGTATTGACTTTGACCGTCTAGTCATTGTTGGTGATTTTAACATCCATGTTGACAACCCCCAGGACAGAGGGGCTAAAGAACTGTTTTGTGTTCTTGATAGCTATGGACTGACTCAGCATGTGACGGAGCCCACGCACAATAAGGGGCACACTCTGGACTTAATTATCTCAAAGGGTCTGAATATCTCTAAGGTTGTGGTGACTGATGTTGCACTCTCTGACCATTCCTGTGTTTTCTTTGAGAGCTCTATTTCTGTTCACAAAAATGTTCAAAAAGAGGTAACCACAAAGCGATATTTAACTGAAAATACTAGGGAAATGTTTACTCAGAATTTCTCTTCCACACTTGCCCCTGCCAACATCTCAGTAAATGAGCTAGTAGATCATTTTAATTCAAAAATTAAAAATGTTATAGATACCATTGCTCCAACTAAGGTAAAGGAAGTGTCTGGCAAGAAAATATCTCCATGGAGAAAGGCCATGAGCGTGAAAACAGAAAAAAGAGAATGTCGAAAAGCTGAACGCAGGTGGCGAAAAACAAATCTCCAGGTTCACTTTGAAATCTATAAAGAGAGACTTGGCCTTTATAATTTGGAATTGAAAAACGCACGACAATCGTTCTTCTCTGACATCATTACCAAAAACAAAAACAACGCACGTGCCTTGTTTGCTACCGTCGACAGACTAACTAACCCCCCAGTGTCAGTAGCCTCTGAATTTCTATCCACCAGGGCGTGCAATGATTTTGCCTCCTTTTTCACTGACAAAATTCAGAAAATCAGACAAGCAGTCAGTGCCTCTGCATCAGGAACAGCAAATGTGTTGTCCCTATCTCCACTTAACATCAATTCAGACATCATGACACAATTCCATCAGATTAATGATAAAAACCTAGAGGACATTATTCAACTTCTGAAATCCTCCTCTTGCTGCCTTGATATTATTCCAACAGGATTTTTCAAAGATGTTTTGCCTTGCATGGCCTCAGATCTACTTCATATAGTATACAAATCTATTCACTCAGGTATTTTTCCACAGGCCCTTAAAACTGCAGTCATTAAACCGCTCTTAAAAAAGAATAATCTAGATGCTTCAGTAATGAACAATTACAGGCCCATATCAAACCTCCCATTTCTAGGTAAAATCATTGAAAAGTTGTTTTTCAACAGTTGAGTAATTTCTTGCATTTAAATAACTGTTTTGATGTGTTCCAGTCAGGCTTTCGTCCAAACCACAGCACTGAGACTGCTCTTGTAAAGGTCTTTAATGACATCCACTTAAACACAGACAGTGGCAGAACTTCAGTGTTAGTATTATTAGATCTCAGTGCTGCGTTTGACACTGTTGACCACATTACTAGACCGACTGGAAAACTGGGTGGGGACTTTCGGAAACAGTTCTGAATTGGTTTGAATCCTACTTAAAGGACAGAAACAACTTTGTTTCTATAGGTAAATACACATCTGAGTTGACAAATATGACATGTGGGGTTCCTCAAGGCTCCATCTTGGGGCCTCTTCTCTTTAACATCTACATGCTACCACTGGCTCAGATAATGAAGAACAACAAAATAAGTTACCATAGCTATGCAGATGACACACAAATTTACGTAACAATTTCACCAGGAGACTATGCTCCAATTCAAACACTGAGTAAGTGCATTGAACAAATCAATGACTGGATGTGTCAGAACTTTCTCCAATTAAACAAAGATAAAACTGAGGTAATGGTTTTTGGAGCCAAGGCAGAACGTATAAAAGTTAGCGCTGAGCTTCAGTGTGCAATGTTCAAAACAACAGATAAAGCCAGAAATGTAGGTGTAGTCATGGACTCTGACCTGAGTTTCATCAGTCACATTAAAACTGTTACTAAATCAGCCTACTATCACCTAAAGAATATATCTAGGATTAAAAGACTAATGTCACAGCAGGATTTGGAAAAACTTGTCCATGCTTTTATCTTCAGTAGACTCGACTACTGCAATGGTGTCTTCACAGGTCTCACTCAAACATCTATTAGGAAGCTGCAGCTGATTCAGAACGCTGCTGCTCGAGTCCTCACTAACACTAAGAAAGTAGATCACATCACTCCTGTTCTGAAGTCTTTACACTGGCTTCCTGTGTGTCAAAGAATAGATTTCAAAATACTGCTGCTGGTTTATAAAGCACTGAATGGTTTAGGCCCAAAATACATTTCTGACCTCCTGCTAAATTATGAACCATCCAGATCTCTCAGGTCTTCAGGGACTGGTCAGCTTTCTGTCCCCAGAGTCAGAACTAAACATGGTAAAGCAGCGTTCAGTTATTATGCTCCAAATATCTGGAACAAACTCCCAGAAACCTGCAGGTCCGCTGCAACTCTTACTACTTTTAAATCCAGGCTGAAGACTTTTCTTTTTGTCGCTGCTTTTAATTGAACTATTCATATCTTAGACTGCACTGTAACTTTTATCCATGTACTTTTTTCTTTTAATGTTTAATTGACAGCACTGTAACTTTTATCCATGTATTTTTTCTTTTAATGTTTATTTTATTAGCTTTTCTTTTTAATGACTGATTTTAAATGCCATTTTCTTAATCTCTTTCATTTTTTGTAAAGCACTTTGAATTGCCTTGTGTTGAAAAGTGCTATATAAATAAACTTGCCTTGCCTTGCCTTGCCTTGCCAAGTGGGGGCAGCATTGGTCGCACAGTGGAGAGTTGGAGGAGCAGCCTGAGGGAAACCAGCACCTGATTCCCATTAATCCTCTTACATGGAGACACTGTTGTTTAAAAGGGTGGTTAAGCCTCAGGGGAGAATACCAAATGAAAGCAATCTGTAAAGACAGAGAAGAATGAATGCATAACTTTTAAATGTTAATACATGAAACTACCATAAGCTTAAAAGGTTTCAATTCTTAGTTTGACGGTTAATTGTTGGTAAAGGAAACTGAAAGAGAACTATAGCAGTCATCTGGTCTCAATTTTCTCTTACATTAGTTGTAATTAGGCAGAACAGAACCATTAATTGAACATGAAAATAACATGCTGATGATGAAATCTTCACCATGGATGGTCCTCAAAGAAAATGTGGAAACCACTTCCAGAATCCTGCTGTGGCCCCTTACTGGTGTGTTGCTGGTATGTTATATAAAGATGGAAACCAGCTGCCTCTACACACAGGCTGGACTTTTGCTGGTGGAGGAGGCCACTAAGAATTTCAGCCAAAAAGGAAGCATATTGTCAAAAAGGTACCAATTTGGGAGGAACTGAGAGACCCTAACCCTCGGTCCACCTGATGGAGATATTGCGTATAAGCAAGCAATAGTTTATACGGTACCATTAATAATACAGAAGCTACTTAATGCATAATACAACCTGCCAAAAGGCTACTTCTTTCCCTAGATTTCTGTCCAAACTTTGCACATTCATGTTTTTTTTGTTTTTTTCATGCCCAACCAGTGTGAACAGATTTCTGACTAGAAGGCCTCAAATGAAACCAGTAATGTCACACACATTCTCATCTGTTGACCAATAGAGAGGTGCGTAAGAGTAGAGTCCTAAAACCCAGTAATGACTTAGCATTTCACCAATTGTAGTTCTCTCCTCTAGAAGTCAACAAACTGAAGAGATATTCACGTTTTGCTTTGCAGAAAGAAATTCTGCAATATACCGAAACCCAATGGTAAAAATAATATTGCTTTAAGTCGATAGTCCTTGCAATGCTAACTTCCGGGTCGGCCTACAAAAACACGCCATCACTGCACCACTCTATAACCATAACGTCACATTTGTTTTGGAAAAAACACAGCACTTTTTTTTATGACAGTTTTTCTTTATTACACAACGTTATCAATCTCCTGAATTCATTATATGATATATCGTAATGTAGAGGATAAGGGAGAGAAGTCTTGAATGCAGAAGCCATAGCTTCAGCTGTAGTACCAGGTATCCTGGTAGTTCTGAGAAGAGGTGTGTATGAGTCTGCAATGATTGGCCACAATGTTGATTGTTGAGACTGAAAAATGTTGGAAAATAAAAAAAAGAATTGATGTTTTACTTTCTGACAGTACTTGAGCAGTTCATTTGTGTTGATCGCTGTTTAAATAAAGGAAATGTATGGCAAAGTGTGATATTTGATCATAATAACACAAAGAAACACAGCCAAAAATAGACAGTTTGCACTATTCAGATCCTGCAAAAACATTAACATCTGCACCCTCTGGTGCAACTGGGAAGCCAACACAAACAGGGACCAACACAAACAGAAAAAAAGATAAACTGTTCTGAACTGCAGGCTTAGGTTTACACGGAGCAGAGGGGAGAGGACATGAGAGGTAAGAAGAGGTTGTAAAATGTAAATAGGGCAATATGTAATGGATATGGAGCTGCCATGTAGGTGGGCAATGTTATTCCAATTTGTATCAAATAAATGATCAAAGAATTATAACATTACTGTTTTTCTTTATTTCAACTGTCTTATAATGGACAAAATAGATGTTTGCAGTTTCCTAATTATGGGTATGATTGTGCTGTTTCCGTAGAGATTCTGCATAAAATTGCCTTCTAAACTAAGTTGTCCCTTTTTATATTGAATTGATGCATTCTTTATACAGTACATATAAAGGTTTTACAACCACCATGTACAGGTTTATTTAACACAGTATAACTTGTGTTTTATTCATCTCAGGACGACACTGAAGGAATACATGACACCAAAGTACCAGTTATGCTGCTGATGGGTGAGCTTCTTGCAGGACACTGAAGTATGGGCTTAGATTTGTCTCATAAATATTTGTGTGAACATAAAAATAATTTGTGTGTAAATATGTGATTTGTAAATGTAAAACACCATCCATAAATGCATTTAAAAGATTTGCAAACTCACAAATACATTTTCAAATGTAAAACGGATCTGCAAATACGCAAAATATTTTCACAAATAAAAAAAACCATCTGTGAATACTATAATTAATTTACAAATAAACAAAAGGAATTTGTGAATATCTCTTTAACATTGACAACTTTCGATCAGGCATTTGTGAATCCATTTTGTATTTGTCAACCAAAAATGCGCTTGTGGATCTCAAATTTCTGCTTGTGGATCGTCTTGTTACACACACAGAGTTTTGAGAAATCTGCTCGTGTCACTCCGTTATTTTCTGAAACCACGTGATGGCCTGCTGATGACGGAATTTTTGCATTTCAAGGTTTCAAAGTAAGAGCATGATGCATTTTCAAGGTGCATTTTCAAGCTTTTCAAGCATCTTACAGCTGTTGTAAATTACATATTTATATACACATACTTATACTCAAATGATTATTTCCCTACCTCACATTAAATCAGATTAAATTATTTATGCTATAAACAACCAAATGTGTGTTTCATAATAACATTCTACATGAGGATGAAAAATTCAAGAAAAGAAAACTAAGTTTAATATTTCAAAATGAGTGACCCATCTGTACGTAGACTGGGCATCCCATATAACCTGGCTGAGCCAAATAACTTTTCAATACATTATTGATTACTATTTTTGAGGTACTTTTAGGTTATAGTAGACATGAGTCAGAGGTAAATGGTGTACTTTGACTCCACTACATGTATTTAATACTTTCAGTTACTTTACAGATGTGGATGAATGATGTGAAATATAACCAAGTGTTAAATCAGACTTTAGTTCCACCTGGAGTAAATCCACAAGCTACCCTGCAGTATACAAAGTCATTCAAACTAGCTGCACCTTTACCAGCTTTGAGAACACTTTAATGATCAATCATTAGAAAACATATCATATATATTATTCTGAAACGGACCAATCTGCACAATGACTACTTTTACTGTCGCTACTTTCACTATATTTTGATGAGAATACTTTTCTACTTTTACTTGAGGAACATTTTGAATGCAGGACTTTTACTGTAACAGAGTATTCCTACACTCTGGTACTTCTACTTTTACTCAAGTACAACATATGAGTACTTCTACTTTCACTACAATATCTGAGTACTTATTCCACCTCTGCGTATTAGCCTGAATTGTAGCCACAAAATCACGCAGAGCTGCATACAAATAGATTCACAATGGTAACAAGTGGAAAATAATATTTACAAATGTGTACAATGATTTGTAGGTAATTTTGACTACTCAAGACACCTGACTTATACATCTTCAAAGGAAGACTGTGTTCATTCTACAATTACATGATGGGATTAAAGCAAAATGTAGTTTTACTTGTATAATACTTCAAGATTTTATATAAAAGCCTGTTTCTAAAAGTATCAACCATAGCGACCCAGTCAAATCCTCAGTTTATAATTTATAACAACATACTAGCAAGCTAAGGTCTATTACACAACCAAGTCTCACGGCATTTCCTGTTATAGTCACGAAATAAATGTAATCTATTGATTCGTGTTCGTTTTCATCTGTTTTCAAATAAACAAAGTATTGGCTTTCAGAATATTAAACTTGTTTCGGCAAATTCAGATGATAAATACAACTTTGAAGCTTGTAACGGCATAATTACAAGCGGAGAACAGAGTCATTTAACGTCACAGCAAGCATAACAACAGCCGGTGTTTCTTGTGAGTGTTTCCCCGGTACACAAACACACACTCACTCGCGAGCTTCCCCCAGACCAGTAGGGGTGTAACGGTTCACAGAAGTCACGGTTCGGTTCGTACCTCGGTTTGGAGGTCACGGTTCAGTACGGTTCGGTACAACAAGAAAAAGCAAAAAAAAGTCCCAAATGCATAATTCCAGGTTTGTTGTTATTTATGTTTGAACAGTAGTGCAAGTTTCAGTTTAAGAACTGAAAGAACTCTGACATTTTGAATAATTAACTGTATTAAACAGTTAAAAACAAACCATACACAGTACACTCAGATGGCCATATTATCTATAATGGCTGATGTCAAACAAAAAGGTTTCATCAAGCTGTAAAACTAAAAAGAATGTCTTGAAAATATGACATCATAAATAATAAGAAAGTGTTTCAAGAGCGCAAAGTCGTTAAAAAACATATGCCAAAAGCTTCCGTTATTTATTTTGGTCTCTCGGCTCTCATGTCTATAGAGAGGCGAAGTCACGCCCATCTACTTCCGGTCCATGGGACCCCGGAAGCAAAAAATTATACATTGAATTCAATGGAGAGAGAAAACGTATCTTTTGATCACGTTAGAATTGTGCCACGAACTACACATATGTTTGTCAATCTTAAACAATCATTTCCATGTCAAAAAAGTCACAGTTTGTCGTAAAACTGTTGAGATATAAGACTATGAAAAATACGCAACTACAAAGACTACAAATCCCAAATCCCATTCTGGGTCGCGTAAGTGATGTCACAGGCGATAATGCTCCAAGTGGTTGCGACTTGTAATTAAAGCGAAGAAGAAGAAGATCTCATAACTGATTTATTCCCTCCAATAAATATAAGAGATTGCTCAAATAAATTCACTTTTACAAGATGCCTGTGTGCTTTGTACCAGGTTGTAATCACAAAAGTGATCATACCACTTGCTCGTTCTATCGCTTCCCGTCTGATGAAAGGACCAGGAGTCGTTGGACCAAACATATCGGGTAATATCATAGGTAATATACATGTTGTGCATGGAACATAGTCAAGTTAGCTACCTAGCTAGTAGCGACGAGTAGCGAGCACATTAGTTAGCATTACATTACTTAGCCTTGTCATTTTTAGTAGCCTTACCATGAAGTTATTATTTTATTACATGAAGTAAACCAAAATGTTAAACAGTAAGAGTAGTCATGATGGTAAGTATTTCGTGAAACTTTTGAAGAGTAGCCTACTGCGCCCTCCACCGGGTGCTAAGGAAGCAGTTCAGGGAGAGTCGAAGGCAGGCAGGGAGCTTTGCATGACATTCTTCTGGACGTGTTTCATTGTGATGACAGTGAGGGTGAGTCAATCTGTTTGTTGGAAAGACAGTAGTTGTGTGCTTACTGAGAGAAAATTATTAAAAGAGATAATTATTCAAAGTGTTGTTACTTTAAAGTGTTGTTACTGACCTTTTTCTCTTTTATTTTCTTTACCTCACCTGTAACTGCTGAGACGTTGAGGAACATGCACACTGACCTGCTCTGGCAACCTGATTTCCACTGTACGTAATAGTATTTGGTTATGGTATATTATTTATATACATCAAAGGCACAATGCACCCCCCAGAGACACACATGTATTGAGTGTGATATTTTGCATAGGTCAAGTGAAATCATCTTTACATACTAGAAAACTGTAGGAGCGGCAACTTGTTTTGAAATTGAATTTTTAATATCCGATAATAAAGTGGATCTGTTTTCTTTATTCTTCTCTCTTCCCAGCTCCATCCATCACCGTTCTCTGTTCCTGCAGGTCCTGCTTGCTAATCAATGCTTTATCTTTTTACACAATTACAAATAAAGTCAATGTATTATATGACATGAAGTTGTGCTTCATTCTGAGTCAATAATAAATTAATTCTGCCTTCAACTGCAAAATGATTGTGGACTGCACCGACATCCATGTAGCTACCCCCCAGTAAGATGAACCAAGCAGAGTTGACATAGTCAACATACAGCTGTGCTCTTAAGTTCACATGAAGAATTTGTGAAATATTGGTAATTATTTGGAAAAAATGACTGACGATGCAGAAAACCTTTTTTATTTAGGAACAGTGGTCAGGTGAAGCATTTATCCCTACATATGTGTCACACTTAAAAGGCCAAACACACTGTTTGGCCTTTTAAGTGTGACACATATGTCTCACTCTTGGTCCTCTTCTACCTGGAAATAAAGACAACTAAAACACATACAAGCTGAATGTTACAAGTGCTTCACAAGATAAATACAATAGTGCAGACTGTTTAAACTATGGGTAGGGGGGCTATTTGGCAGGTTTAAATGATTGTTAGTAATGAATTATATAATTTTCTCATTGTAGACGAGCAGACAGGGAGCCAGATGAGAAAAGCAGAATATGCAGCTGCCATTTTCCTCATGGAAAAGAGAAAGGGCCAACTGTATTTGAGTGGACCAAAGAGAAAGGGAGCTCAGCGGTTAATCAGTCCAGCGACCACAGCTACAGCAAAGGGCCAGAGTCTGCAGAAACTGACCCCAAATTCTCCAGCGTGCAGTCCGCAGACACCGAACCTGGACCCTCCAGTGTGCAGTCCAGTTGTTCCGCAGACCTGGCAGGGGATACTTGGATGCGAATGGCCAAATATTCAGCAGCAGGCTTACCTGATGATGTCATCCGTATGGAAACAGGGCTTCCTGATCAGGCCATGTTTAAAAGGGTGGCGGGGTTGGTGGAGCGCTTTGAGGGCTCCATTGTCTATTTCGCTGGATGGAAAGTGGAGGGCATCCTGCTGGCAGACCAGGTCTTCATGGCCATGATGAAGATCCGGCAGAATTATCCTCACCTGCACCTTGCACAGCTGTTCCACTGCAGTACCGCAACAGTGGGTAATGTGGTGAACACCTTGGTCCATCTGCTCCACAGGTTGCTGTTCGAAAAAATGATGTCCACTGTGCCCAGTATAGGCAAAAAAAACAAAACAGCATGCCTGCTGCTTTCCAGTCCTCTGCCTTCAACTGCAGAATGATTGTAGACTGCACCGACATCCACGTGGCCGCCCCAAGTCAGATGGACCAAGCCAAGCTGACATACTCCACCTACAGAGGGATGCACTCCTTCAAAGTGCTCATCTCTGTGGCCCCAAATGGAGTCATCAACTTCTGCAGCCAACTCTTCCCGGGCTCTGTGTCTGCCATTATGCAGCATTCAGACATTCTGGAACATTTAGTGGCTGGCGACCTTATCCTGGCAGACAAGGGCTTTTTAATTTCAGATATTGTGCCTGCGGGTGTGATTGTGAACATTCCCCCTTTCCTGAACAAGGGCAAGTTCACAGAGAGTGAGGTGAGAGCTACCAGGGAAATAGCCAAGAACAGGATCCATGTGGAGAGGGCAAATGCCAGAATAAAGGAGTTCAGGATTCTGGACCTGATTCCTTGCCACCTCAGGAACACTGCAAATGTGCTGGTACAGCTTTGCTGTGCCTTGGTGAACCTGCAAAATCCCCTGATAAAGGAAGTAGCCAGCACCCTCACCGTTGACTAAGCCAGGGGTTCCCAAACCTTTCAGCCTGCGATCCCCGGGGGGAAGGGGGAACATCCAGCTGGCCCGCTGCATCCGCGGAGAGGGCTTAAACTGCTGAGACCAGCCCAAAGTCACACAACGGCTCTTTTAAGAGCCACCTACACCTTTTTTAAAGAGTTACAATCCTAAGTTATTATAATGATTACACTGGTTCATATTTTACTCAGTTTACTGAACTGTGATGCATGAAACCAGAAGGGGAATTGTTGAGGTTTACTGAAGATACAAAGACATTAATAGATATGAGTATAACAGGTCAGTGTAAAAACAAGCTTCTGTCAGTCATGAATCATTCAAACTATTTATATAACCATGTAATACAGTTATGTAGTAGTTCAGTAAAAGTAATTCTTTATTTATATGTCTTAAATATCCTTTATTTTAGAGGGGCCTGAGACTTAACATGTTCATTGCCCAAAACTGCACTGTAGTTATTGTGCATGTGACAATAAGGCCTTAATATTAGGGCTGCACAATATCAGGAACACATAACACGATAACACTTGCTATATTTGAACAAAAACGTATACATGCAGCATTATTACTTTTCCAACAACATGGGATTTATTGTTTATTAGTTAAATATCATGTGTGTGTGTGTGTGTGTGTGTTTATTTACATGTCCTCCTCTCTACTGGCCAACACAGGGAGCATATGCTGAGTGTAGAAGTTCTCCAGGAGGAGGAGATTTCCATGCCATGCAGGGTCTTTGGGGATGGGGATGATGATCGCCTCCTTCGTGGTCCACACAACAAAATAGCAGAGACTCCGGTCTGTGATGTGCAGCTGCCCTTGGACCTGGTGCCAGTATGGGTGATTCTCCTTGAGAATGTATGACCCGCCCTCCTCACGGAGACAGAAGGATGGTAACTGGACTGCCTCCGCGATGGTCATGTTCCTCTGGCTGTGTGGACACTTCACCTCCAGCAGGGCAGATGGCTGCACAAGTCCATCGGGTGATGCTCCCAAAACACCCGACTCACTCAGAAAGAGACCAGACTCGATCACTGTCACCCGATAGGCCTGCACAAAAGCCTTCACCCCTTCGGCCTCGTTTACAACTCCCCAGTTGACAGCCATGACTCCGTCTAAATTGTACCCCCCAAGCACCCTCTTCATGAGGGAGGCGCATGGAGTGGATGAAAGTCCCGACCTCAGCACAGCACCAAAATTGCTGGCTGTCAACCTGCCCCGCCTGTGTAACTGCCGCTGAGGATTTGTCCGCTGTCCTACGGTGGCTGTCTGGATGGCAGCTTGCTGGTCTCTTGTCAGTCTCATTGAGGCAAGAATTGCCTCAAGCCCCCGACCCCCATGCTCCTTCACCAGCTCCGGCACGGTGACAATGGCCTGATGTTGAGACTGCGGCTCTGGCTCAGGTGACAAAAGCCATGCCATGCCACACTGTGTGCCACTCAGTGCAGACCTGAACCAGTCTACATCCTGAGTGGCGATGTCTCTGGCCAGTGGGTTGTATGTCTCCTCTTGCTGTTGATAGAGTTGAGACACCGGCTGGACTACTTTGGAAGTGCCAGTCTTCCTCCACTGGCACTCAACATCTGTGGAGCTGATCTGCCACATGGCAAATATTGCCAATGCTGCAGCGTGGCTGCATTTGTACATCCCCCGTGCACAATCGCAGACAGCGCTCTGCATCGCGCCATCGTCTCCCATGTAGATCTGTACCAATAAAGTAAGTACCATTTGTTAGCATGCTATAATAGATTGAATGAGCAATACAAGGATGGTCAGGATCTGGGGGTGGGAGGGTTTATTTTTCCATAGTTTTGTCCTCTTGTCTGATTGTTGTTATGGTTTGATTTTTCTGTATTTTTTGTACTTTGTGTTGTATTGGTTGTGATTGTACATTGTATTTTTTTTAGGGCTGTCAAGTTAACGCGTTAATAACGCAAAAAAAAATTAACGCCACTAATTATTTTAACGCGATTAACGCATGTGCATTTTTTGTCCTCGGCCACCCGTAGTTTCAGAGCGCATCGAGTTTAAAATACCATCTACAAGCTGATGCTGACAGCCCCGCTCCTGCTGCCCGCTTGCAGCAGACCACACTTCCACGCTCAC
Source organism: Gymnodraco acuticeps (assembly GCF_902827175.1). Taxonomy (NCBI): domain Eukaryota; kingdom Metazoa; phylum Chordata; class Actinopteri; order Perciformes; family Bathydraconidae; genus Gymnodraco; species Gymnodraco acuticeps. The sequence continues at coordinate 2,139,743 of NW_022991451.1, forward strand.
CGGCAGGCACTGGCTATCGGGAGGACCGGGAGAGACCTTACGTGTATTGTTGTTGTTAGCATCTGGTGCTAGTTAGCTGTGCTAACGGATATAAAGAGCTGTTTAAATGAACACACACACACACACACACACACACACACACCACACACACACACACACACACACACACACACACACACACACACACACACACACACACACACACACACACACACACACACACACACACACACACACACACACACAATTGTATTATTGTATGAGAGAGGTTCCAGGTTGAATTGAGGCGAATATTTGTAATGTTCAGAGGTTGTTGTGTTTAATATTCATGAGAATATTTGTCATTGTTCAAATGATAATAAACATTTGCATAAAGCATATTTGTCCACTCATATGTTGATAAGAGTATTACAAACGTGAAAAATATTCCTCTATGGTACATTTAGAACAGATAAATCGCGATTAAATATTTTAATCGACTGACAGCCCTAATTTTTTTTAATGTGTATTAATACATTTTTGAATAACATTGTGTAGTTTATTAATTAATCAATGCTCTCTACATTAGGAAAACACATACCAGTGTACCAGAGGGAGTCACACACAGCTGTGCCTAGATAACCAAAACAAATTGACAAGATAACCAAAATCCTTGAATCTACACACAGCAAATAAACTCAAATGACACAACGAGAAAAAGGAGATCACACATACAGTATAGTCGATATAAAACTGGCCGCTTCAATCTGAAGAGCAACTAAAACAAAACACGGGAGTGTACCTTGTTCTTGTGAACACTAATGTTATCCACAGCATACACAGAGACCACGAAGTTCTTAAGGAGAAAACTAGTTGCTAAAACAAAACACGGGTGTGTACCTTGTTCTTGTGAACACTAATGTTATCCACAGCATACACAGAGACCACGAAGTTCTTAAGGAGAAAACTAGTAGCTAAAACAAAACACGTTAGTGTACCTTGTTAGCTAATGTTAGCTAGCTGACATTAACGTTAAACATTGCACTCATGTTACTCACCGAAACCTTGTAAAGCCGGTCCCGCATGCTGGCTCTTACAGAACCGACTAACTCCCCTTTCGTATATGTACTCTCAACGTGCCCAGACTTGTAGTGATTTTCACCTCGTTTTATACTTTTCGCCTCATTCTGAAAGAATGAGGTGAAATGTGCCAACGTGACGGCCATCTTTGTGTTGGTGACGCGTATTGTGCGAGACCAGAGACCTGTAGTTCACTGAGCGGTTTCACACAAAAAAAATTGTTACTTCGCAGTTTTACGACACATTTTTATTTTTTTGACTTGTAAAATGTTCTTTTAAATTGACAAACATCATATGTGTCATTCGTGGCACAATTCAAACGGGATCAAAAGATAACGTTTCTCTCTCCATTGACTTCAATGTATAATTTTCCACTTCCGGGGTCCCATGGAGGCTCCCGGAAGGGGAGGGACTTCGCCTCTCTATTGGCTTCTTAAAAACAGCGGGGATAAGCTGTTGAACTGCTGTTGTCTTTTGCCAGGCTCCGGTGATTGGCAAATCTGGGTGATGCCTTCTGATATGATTTAGCATGTTTGGCGTGTGTTACCATTAGCATACCGCACCACTGTAGAACAACGGCGACACACCGTCCTCGTCCGATCCACCACTCGTCCGATCCACCACTCGTACACTTCATCGTTATTGTAATCCACAGGGAACCCGAAATGTTCCCACACAGCTGATTTAAAAGAAGCAGGTGGGTTCTAGCTCCTGTGTGTTATCTGAAATCGCCATACTAACTTTTCTTCTTCTTGTATTTTGTTCGTTTTGTTGTGTTTCTTCTTGTTCTTCATTTGTCGTTTAAGGGCGGCTGGCAAACATCTTTTAGGCGCAATACCGCCCCCTGGATTATATATAGTGTAATGGATACTGCCCTGAATGACAGACTTTTTTCCCACTCGTCAAAAAAAGGCGTATTCGTCGTGTGACTGCGTGTGCCGAACCGTGACGTCTGAACCGTGACGGTACGGGACGAATACGGATACCGTTACACCCCTACAGACCAGTAATACAAACGAAATGTGTCTTCGGGTCAATGTGACTGATTTCGATAGAGCAAGTCACATTTGGATTAGACACGAAACATACTACCAGTAGAAATACATTGCTTTTAAAATCGCTCTGTGTCGAATCAATAGATTATATTTCGTGACTATAACACGAAATGCTGAGTGCATCCTCTGAACACCACACGATGGCGACTGTAACACACATAACATAGGTACGCTCCTCTGAAATGATTGTCCCCTGCAATTATTATTATCCCTCAATCGAGTTTGCTATTCAGCTAGCTAACGTTAGCTTCAACAAACGTAACATGCAACGTTAGCCTAATCTAAAATGCTCTACTACGGCGTACCTTTCATGTGGCTCGTCAGCGCAGACTCTCGCATCGTTATTTTTGCAAACTTTGCAGGAGGCTACTCGTGGGCTTGACCCTCGTCTTAGCCATGGCTTGTATTTGTCTTCTGCTAGCCAACGCTCGTTGAAACGGCAACCTCCTGGCATACTGTCATCTATCACTCTCATCAGAATGCCCAGGTCACACGTAACAAAAACACTTGCCGGTCACGTGCATAGCGCGGGAAGGCCGGAGCAGAGATGTTTTATGTAAAAGCGAAGCAATTAAGCGCGCTCCGACTTCTTTATTTTCTTTTAATCTAAAAAGCGAAGTAAAGCATTTACAATTTCAAGCATTTTATCCCAAATTCAAGCACTTTTCAAACCTTGAAAACACCTCGTACACTTTCAAGCATTTTCAAGGATTTCCAGCACCCGTACGAACCCTGACGATGGCTTCCATCTGGAGTTGACGCTCGCAGCGCCATGTCGAAGTGCGCATATTCTACGTATTTAATCCGATCTTTTAGATTATAAGGAGTACAAATATCATGCAGATAACCACCGAATCGCTGGAACTGTAGCTTTCCAGCAGTACCTATTGTGAGACTTTACCCGACAACTCACAGTAGCCAATAAGGCCGCTCAAAGCAGCTTGACTTTGCGTTACACTGTGTGGGATTTGGTTGTATCGTATGTCGGTCAAGTAAATCTCGGCCGGAGCAGCTGCAGCTATGTTGGTCTGAAATGACAAATGGACACTCAATAAATGTTGGGGAAATATTTTCCAAGGCCCATAGCTTTGACCCAGTTTATCAGTTCAAACTGTCCTGACTGAGCACACGCACCTGTAACCTTGGCTGCTGTGCTCTCAGTGTTTTGTCTCCCTGTTCCTGCCTGTTGGCGTCAGCTGATAGAGGTGTTATGATTCTACCTTGTTATGCACAATGTTGATTAATCTCTCTGAACTAGCTAAATACATGGGTCTGGGGTAGAGTTCTTCAGAATTGACGTGGCAACTCTACCGTGAAGTTAGACCCTCTGGCTCTTGGACTTGTTTTGTGAATTCTCCGGCCGAAGCTCTAAATAAACCATCAGTGTTTGACATCAGAGCTCCAGCTCTCCCTGTGTCTCCTTTGAGTCGGTGACTCCCACTGCATTGCTACACAGAAGTTTCTCCCACACACTAAGGACCTACCGACCAAGAACAAAGCATAAACCATGTGTCTCCCATCTACGACGGAGTATTAGGGCCATACTTAGAAAAAAAAACAGAGAGATTTCGAGAATAAAGTCGTAATAATACGAGAATAAAGTCGTAATATTACGAGAATAAAGTCATAGTTACGAGAATAAAGTCGCAGACATGAAAAGATAAGGTGTGTGCCGGCGAAACTCCGCGGAGTAGCGCGGCTGAGAAAAGATAATGCTGAGTGAGTGTGTGTGTGAGGAGCTCCACGGATTGGTCCATTTGGACCTGGGTATGGTCACGTCACTATAGTCAGGAAGAATAACATTGAAAAAGAAAAATCTCCAACGAGGCGTTCTGGGGCAGCATAGACAGTAGGGCTGTGCATCTTCACTGGTCTCACGATTCGATTATCCTGTCAACGATTCGATTCGGTTCAATATCCCGGTGCATCACGATGCATAACAATGCGTTGCATCCTCAATTTTCAATATTACTGTATGGATACTTTTTCATCAATGAATACAATCTGTCAGATACCTATGAACTTTTTTTATTCTTTAGAAAGTGCATTACAAATCGATCAAACCACTTCTTTGCCTTCTGCTCTATAACATGGCACATCCTAAAAGTGCCAAACGTCATTATGAGTGTGACAACAGGTAACATTGAACTACCATGTGTATCATATCAAAATGTTAACAGAAATTTGAAATTGAAATATGTGACCCGCTCTATCGAAATCAGTCTGAAGTCGCAACGGCTCATTTAAAAAATAAACGTGGATTTAGGTACGTAAAAAACTATTTTTTCGGGGTTTCGGGTGTTTTGTTTGATTTTAAACAAACAAAGTCTTGGCTTTCAGAATATGAAACTTTTATTTCCAAAATCACACGATAAATAAATGTTTGCAGCTTGTAAAGGGAAGATGACAGGCACCTCTCACTCGCAATCTGCTCTTCCGCAGCGCCGCCCCCCCTCCCTCCGGCTGAAATTATGAATGTAAGAGTATAGTAATCATAGATAACACGGCATGGTCCGTTACAGTTTGTTTTCATCTGATTTCAATTAAACAAAGTCTTGGCTTTCAGAATAATAAACTTGTTTCGGCAAATTCATATGATACAACTTTGAAGCTTGTAACGGCATAATTACAAGCGGAGAACGGAGTACCTTAACGTCACAGCAGGCATAACAACAGCCGGTGTTTCTCGTGAGTGTTTTCCCCGGGAAACAAACACAATACACACAAACGCAAAATTACACACACACACACACACACACACACACACACACACACACACACACACACACACACACACACACACACACACACACACACACACACACACACACACACACACACACACCACACACACACACACACACACGTATGGTATACACACACACACACACACACACACACACACACGTATACACTTATGGTATACACACACACTCGCGCTTCCCCTCCAAACGAAAATATCTTCCCTCCGTAGTATTTTGATCATTTGCTAATAATCAATCAGATCGATGGATTCCAGAGAAGAGAAAACTTTGAAGGCCTTTTTCTCAAAATGATGACTCGGTGATAGTCATTATATAATGTGACATATTTCGCTTAATATTTGGAGTAGATCAACAATCCTGATATCATTAGAAAGCTAGGAATATCCTCTTTCCAGCAGTGTATACAACACAAAATGTGTCTTCGGGTCAATGCGACTGATTTCGATGGAGCAGGTCACATAAATAGTATAGGCCTGGCCTACCTATAGTGTAAAAAAAAGGTAAATCCTCAAAAACAAAACATTCTGCAGTGCTGTAATCTACAACAATGTTTTCAAATAGCAGCACTGGGCACAGGGCACTTCCTGAATGTGCCAAACAACAAAAACATGACTCACTGCTCAGCATTTGGGAATTTGTAGGTTCTTCTGCAAGAACACTAGTTGATCCACATGTTCTGGTTTGAGTGTGCTTCTTTTTGCAGTGACCACATCTCCTGCAGTGGAGAAAACTCGCTCTGCAGACACACTTCTGCCTGGGATACACAAGTATCGCTTTGACACCCGGGAGAGGAGGGGAAATTTGATCTCATGGACACACCACCAGTTCAAAGGGTCCTCAGTCAGAGGGAGAGATGATGCTTTACAGTATCTCTCCATTTCTTCCTCAGCAATGGCATAGGGGGTCTTGGGTTCTGCTGTACCTTCAGTGTCAGTGAAAGACCGTCCCAGCAAACTCACGAGCAGTGGTGATGATGATGAGGCCTTTCTTTTGGGAGCAGAGGGGCCGTCCGGTGTTTCTTCTTCCAGAGTTCCTGTTACCTCAGGCGCTTCAGTCACTTCTGTCCTCCTGAGTGTCCTCTCATTCTATGTTTGAACAAAAGAATAGAAAATAGCATTAAAATAGCAGTTAGCACTTTCTCAGTCAATGCAACAGCTCACATCTATTCCATTCTTCAGTCTTATAAAAAGCTTTCAGTCATTGTAGCTACTATTATTAATATTGTAAAGTTTGTTTTTCTTTTACAGGTTTACATGAAACATGGTGAAATTACCTCCAAGGATGCAGCCTCCTCACTCTGTAGATCTCCAATCTCTCCTCCACAGTTAGAAAAGGCAGTCCCTTAAAACAGGGATCTAGGGCAGAAGGCTGTATGAAGGATCTTATTTTCTGCCTCACCGTTGTACCTCTTCAGGAGATCTGTTTTGATGGTATTCTTGATCGCGTGGATCATCGGTGAGTCTCCAATGGTGCCCGTCATGTCCTGGAAGAGTTGTGTATTTATTGGAGCAATGCGAGACACTGTTGGATTGCTCTCTTCTGACATCAGTGTGGTTGCATCCTTCATTGGCTTTAATGCACTCACAGCGTCCTTTGCATTTGACACATCTGTTTTGTTAAGAGTGCAGAGGTCTGACTGTCCTTTTCTCACCTCTGGAGACAGCAAGGTGGCACATATTGCAGGTTGTTGTTCCAAGAACCTCTCGACCATGTCGTATGTGCGGTTCCACCTTGTGGCAACATCAGTTATCAGCTTATGATTTTTCAGGCCCAGACATTTCTGTTTCTCTTTCAGATAGTGGTTCGCTGTAGTGCTGCGGTGGAAGAATGTTGAAATCCGTATGACTCTACCCAGAAGCCTGGAGAGGGTGGCCACTTTAAGCGCCCGCTCGGACGCAAGATTCAGTGTATGGGCGAAGCATTTTACATGAGGGAATTTTCCGAAATTCAGCTGCAACGATCATATTAGACGCGTTGTCTGTCACCAGCACTACATCGTTGTCTGATAGCTGCCATTCTTCCACTACACGAGACAGTATCTGTGTGAGACTCGTAAACGGCTCTCGTTTGCAGCACATGCGACAAAAACTGCCAGTCCTCGCTGATGTAATGTGCCGTTATTGTTACATAAGACTCTGTTGCAACAGAAGTCCAGTCATCACATGTTATGGCAACTCGTTTAGCTTGGATCATTGACGCCATTACCTGGGCTTTGGTTCCGTTGTAGAGTGCAGGTATGACATTTTCTATAAAGTGGCTACGTGATGGTAGCTTATATCGTGGCTCCAGCGTCTTTAACAGGTGGCGAAAACTGGCGTTCACCACGAATAAGGACGTAGGTCCTTCGCTATGAAAGCTGCCACCGACTGGGTGATTTTCTTCGCTTTCTCAGAGTTGGGCGGAAAAGTTGACAGCGTCTCATCAATTCTTTGTTGGGCTTGGTCTGCTGTTTTCTTGGTGGCAGGCGTTAGCTTCTCACAGTGAAAACGGCGTGATATTTGGTGTTATATTTGGCGTGGTATTTCCACCAAGATATTTGATTTGTGTGTGACACACTTTACACACAGCGTGCGACTTGTCCAGTTCATTTTTCCCTTTTAGTTCATAAAACCCATAATGGGTCCAGATGTCCGCTTTTAGAACACTAGAAGCGATTTTTTATTATTTGCACTTTTAAATAATATATGCCTCCCTCCATACAGTAATTGCACTAGCTCGGTAACCCACAATGCAATGCTACGTTGCTACCGTGACGTTTATTTTTTAACAATATAACTTTATTGTCCAGCCACTGCCGGAAAATCTACCACGTGAATAATCGATTATCTTCCGTCACTGCATCGATGCAGACTTTGCAGACCGTTTACATGCAGAAAAACCTTCACAAGGGGACGGGTAATAACCGGAAAAACATGACATGGGACCTTTAACACAAAATGTTTGTGACCATGATGGGCAGAATACCTTCTTGTAGGAGCAATATCTAAGTTCTCTGTGTGTTTGTTTACATGGTATTTCTCACTTATTATTAGTGGTGGGCGTGCCCTGTTGCTTTGGGCGGAATTAGTGTTGTTTTTTACCTGACTGCTTTTACCTGCTCACTTGTGGTCCTGCATGGAGAGAGAGGGGTTTGATTCGGGGAAGCGACATTTTCTGTGGACTACCACATTTTCTTTCACAATGTTTAACTGCGTTCCATCACATTTCCACTGCAATATCCGTCAAAATCTCATATGTTTGTGCGCGTCACAGTAAGTTCTTCCCGTGATTAGGCCTTCGCAGGTTTTTTTGGACTGCTTACAGCACCAATACTTGTGTTTCCACACATTTATAGATGTCATTGACGTTAATAGATGATCAGACCAGAGACATTCATCCTTGACGTTTCAACACATTCTGTGGTCGGGAACAGATAAATATCTTTAGATTTTCGGTGATCAGCTATAGGAAAACTAGGGAATTATAACATTGACAACAGGCGTCTGTGTCTCGCATTTTAGTAACTGCATGGATATCTGCAATGCTTTATTGATACTTTTGCTACAAAAAGGAAGCAAATCATGATTCATTTTCTTTGAGGGGAATGAGTGCAGACTGCAGGGGGGGGGTGGCTGCAGATGTCTCCTGCACACCGTCCTTCTCTCTCAAGGACAGATGACTGCCAAACTTGCGTTCTTCTGCTACTTGATACTCGCAGCAGTTAATAGTGTTCTTAATGTAGTTGGTGTCCTTTAAATGTCAGATCAGTCCCTCTGTGTCTGTCCTTTGAAACTTCTCTCATCTCATTTTCTCTTTCTTTCTCTCTTAAGCTCCCTTGTGTCCTCAGAACTCTTATCTCTGGTTGGTGTGACAGAAACTGAAAAGGGTGAGCAGGGCCGCCTTAATGCACGGGCTGACCTGGGCTGAAGCCCAGGGGCCTACGGAGATCGGGGGCCTATCATGAGCCAATACAACATTTTTTAAATATATATTTATTTTTTTCCGGGTGTTTTTTAAAATTTTTAAATAAACAAAGTCTTGGCTTTCAGAATATGAAACTTTTATTTCCAAAATCACACGATAAATACATTTTTGAAGCTTGTAAAGGGAAGATGACAGCTCTCACTCGCCACCCTGCACTTCCACAGCGCCGCCCCCCCTCCCTCCGGCTGAAATTATGAATGTAAGGCATATAGTAATCATAGATAACACGGCAGGGTCCGTTACAGTTTGTTTTCATCTGATTTCAAATAAACAAAGTCTTGGCTTTCAGAATATTAAACTTGTTTCGGCAAATTCAGATGATAAATACAACTTTGAAGCTTGTAACGGCATAATTACAAGCGGAGAACGGAGTAACTTGACGTCACAGCAGGCACAACAACAGTGAGTATTTTCCCCGGGAAACAAACACAATACACACAAATGCAAAATTACACAAACACACACACGTATACACACACACACACACTCGTGAGCTTCCCCCAGACCAGTAATCCAAACGAAAATATCTTCCCTCCATACTATTTTGATCATTTGCTCCGCTAATAATCAATCAGATCGATGGATTCCAGAGATTTTTCTCAAAAATGATGACTCCGAAACAGTCAGTGGGCACCACTTAACAGCCAATCAGAATGAGAATATGTTTCACATGTGACTTATTCAAATTGCGAGTGATTGAGTGACAGATGAAGGTTGTTTAGGAGAAAATGTCGGAGAAGAAAAAGTTTGAGAGTGGCGTCGGAAAAGGAAATTGTTGAGGGAAAAGGAGTTTCGAGACATGCAGCTATTACAAAAAATGCCTAAGTTTACAGGGTATTTTAAATCTGAAGGCCAGGATGAGGAGGAAGGACAGATGAGTTCTGTACCGAGCGGCAGCGGTGCCGGCCGCGGGGCCTCGGAGCCAAGTAGGCCGTTTGGTTCTGATAGCAATGGAGTACGGGAGAGGAAAAACAGACAGGGACATTATCTGTTGGAGGAGATGGGAGGACGACGAGGACTTGCTACGTGGAGGGGAGCCAACGGCAACCGGACAGATACATGAGGGAGGCCCGATACGTCACTCATCTGGAGGAGAGGACCAGGCGCGCGTAGAGCAGAGTGGAGAAGTGTGATCACAGAGCCTGCCGAGGCTATAAATGACTTTGATTTGTTGTTTAAATAGGGGGCCTACAAAAACTATCAGCCCCAGGGCCTGATGGCAGGTTAAGGCGGGCTTGAGGGTGAGGAGAAGGACAACATTACTGTATCACGATATTCCATCTATTCGTAATGTTTGATATGGTTATTAAAGCGTATCTTCCAGCCCGTTGTCTGGTGTTATGAGACCATACTGTATGGAGAAGGAGTCATATTTGTAACTGTAGGACAGGTTCCATTGTGCGTCAAATATCTGTCTCCTCATGCATGCTTGGGTAGAAACGGATCTTACGGGATTACGTAATCAGGATGTAGAATTCCCTTATAGTTACATAAGAGAGCAATCAGAATTACTGTTACATTTCTAAAACTGGGGATCAATAGCAGGATTACTAAAAATAGGATATAGTGTTTGTTATAAAGGATCAGATGTTATCTCTTCTCTGTAAACTGTACCGTAGGCTAATACTCTAAGTGTGAATCTATACGCCTACTGCCTGAATCTGCTTTATGGTTTTCACTTTCTTTGGTTCATTTGTTATGTTTTTAATTCAGTAGGTGAACCTATATGTTCATAAAATAGTGTGTGCGAGCTTAACTGTGTGTATTAAACTAAAATGGAGCATTTTCTGTCAGCTCAGATTGTATTTCTGCTTTTTTAAACTGTAGTATGTGCTCATGTGTTTCTTTGTTGGTGTATAGGCTACTGCCTGAATATGCTGAATGAAAGGCAGGTTTTCCTATCAATAAAATCATTGTTGATCCTAAATATCTTGGTTTCTTCTTTTTTAAGGTCACATTGTTCTGTTGTCTTACACAATACACTTAAGTAAAAACATCTTATTAATATTTATTTTGTATTTGATATAATTGCCTTATATGTGATATTGAGGTTATCCTCAAAACCAAATGAAAGTAATCAGGTTACATTACTTTTATATTTTGATTCAATTAATGATTACATTTTTTTTACATGTAACAAGTCATTGTCACAGAGATAGTTGAGACTTGGGTATTTTGGCAAAAAACTGATCCAAATAGAACAAGCTATCAGAAACCAACACCGGCTAAAATACGCTAAAACGCTCCACTAAAGAAGTGAAGTGTTAGTGATACATCTTTGGGTTTGTCATAATGAGCGACATTTTACATTAAACATAGTAATTTGATCTATTTTTGATTTAAAAAAGAGTTTGGCTTCCATTGTCTGATAAGGTGCATTGTGTTTTATTCAGCTTCCTCTCTGACAAAGCATCAATTGTCCGTCCAACTGATCCTGTACCAACAGGCACACATCACTGTATGTAAAGCCAAGAGACATGAGTTGAGATTGTCTGGCCACCTTCCTACATTCTTTGATATTCAAATTACACATTGCTGCCCAGACAGGGTCTGTGAGAGGGGGGGCGTGGAGAAAAAACAACACATTTCAAATCAAATGAGTAGAGAGTAGAGACATTTTATCGAAAGTGGCACGGAACAATGCAATGCTATATCTTATATGGAAGGTTTTGGACCGTCTGTGTTTAATTTACACACGACATCTATTGCAAGTATGTCTTTCCGGGGAGAGGGATCCCTCCTCTGTTGCTCTCCCCGAGGTATCTTCCATTTTCCCCCATTAACTGTGGGGTTTCTTCGGAAGTCTTTCCTTGTCCGATATGAGGATGAGGGTGTCATATTCATATTCTGTACAAACTGTATTGTCCCCTGAGACATCATGTGTGATATTGGGCTGTATAAATAAACTTTGATTGATTGATTGATTGATGTGGGCTTGAATGTCATGCTAGCTGGGAGCATTTATAGACTGGCCCCTCTCTGCTGGGTGTGACGTGGTGGTGCCATGCCATCCCAGTGTGGTATATCTTCCGACTCTTAACCCAAATCTCAGGTACAGTATGTCTCACAGAGCTATATTAAAATCCATCACTGCTCAGAAGCTGTCATTGGTTGCAGTTGAGTATCCTTGCTTAGAAACTGCCATTAAAAGGATTTTTCAGAATTTGTTAACACACTATAACTTTATATCCCTCCCTGGACGGCTGAAGGATAAATTCATAAACCTCATGTGATTTGGAGACGCCAACTTCCTTGACCAGAAAGGACCTTTTTTCAGCATCGCCCTCCCTTTTCCTCATCAGCTTAAATTCACCTCGGTTCAAATTGAAGAAGACAAAGAATGATCACATTCATCATATCCCACAATGACCATTCATGCCGGTCCTGTGACGTGATCCGCTCAGGCCGCTGCTTGCCAGAAAGCGACGTGAGACTTCACCCTATGAAATCTCCGCCAACCGGAGCCCAGGCTGGCCCCACCCCCCACCAGTCCTCCTCACCACTCTGCATACCCTCCCCCTCTCCGGTGGCCTACGTGCAGACTGGCAGCATCTCAGCTCCAGCCTCTTTCTCCTCTCAATTAGATTCTGCCCTCTCCCCACCGTGCATTGTGTGAGTTAACATCACCCCATATTACCCGATTTTAAACGTCACAGAGTTTATGCGCACACGCACAGTTGCATTACAAATTCACACAAATTGTTGGAGTCTGTGCACACACATACACACTGTCAAAGAGCTCCAGCCACATTAATGGTAATTATATGCAGACTACATTACTGGTTGCAGTACCCATTCAAATGTGTTTGAACACAGTGCAGCTGAGGATGCAGCCCTTGCCTCTTTTCTGTTAGATTTGCTTATTGTTTTTCAATTTGATGAGATATTTATACAAGGAAATATCTGAATTGTATCTGCAGTTTGATGATTTACAAAAGTTGAATATGTACCATGTTTATTCAGTATCCTTAATGGTCATTCACCATACTCTTTGCTAGTAAAGCTGGATGTTATTTCTGTTAATTGCTGTTTTTGCGTGATCTATATTTCAATCAGGAGAGACGTGATGTATGAAATACATGTTTATTACCGGGACACATAATATGAATGAAATAGTGATTGACAGATTATAACGAGTGAATGAAATGGTGTTTGGCGATTAGGCCCCGGTTTGCAGGATAATCATTTAGGAGGGGAAAAAACCGCTCCGATGAAATCCCCAAAATAAGTGAAGTATGAAATACTGAGATGTGATGCATTTCTTACCTTACGGGCTGACAGCAGAGATCTATGGATGAAATGAGAGATTAACACGTGGACATGATGATTATGCCGGAATCACTGCCGGGCTTAAGTACTATTACATCGTAAGATAGAGCGATAGAACTATTAACAAAGCACTTATATACTAATAAAGGACTGGCTTATCTAAAGCCAGTTGAGTAGCACTTGAAATGTTTGGCTCTATGAAACCTGATGTACTTATATGATTCTGTTTTCTTCAAGGTTGTGTCTTCCTGGTCGAATGTACTTATTGTAAGTCGCTTTGGATAAAAGCGTCAGCTAAATGCAATGTAATGTAATGTAATGTAATAATGTAAGATGCAGACCCTGCGGTCGGCTGCCGAAATCAGTGCCGGGCTTCCATAAACACCAACCATGGGTCAACGCCTGGCGTCGCAGGGTTGACCAACAAGCAGACCCGAAGGCCGCAACCTGACGTCGCAGGGTTAAACATAATGCAGACCCACTGGCCGCAACCTGACGTCGCAGAGTTAAACATAACGCAGACCCACAGGCCGCAACCTGACGTCGCAGGTTTAAACATAACGCAGACCCACAGGCCGCAACCTGACGTCGCAGGGTTAAACATGACGCAGACCCACAGGCCGCAACCTGACGTCGCAGGGTTAAACATAACGCAGACCCACAGGCCGCAACCTGACATTGCAGGGTTAAACATAACGCAGACCCACAGGCCGCAACCTGACGTCGCAGGGTTAAACATAATGCAGACCCACAGGCCGCAACCTGACGTCGCAGGGTTTAAACATAACGCAGACCCACAGGCCGCAACCTGACGTCGCAGGGTTAAACATAACGCAGACCCACTGGCCGCAACCTGACGTCGCAGGGTTAAACATAACGCAGACCCACAGGCCGCAACCTGACGTTGCAGGGTTAAACATAACGCAGACCCACAGGCCGCAACCTGACATCGCAGGGTTAAACATAACACAGACCCACAGGCCGCAACCTGACGTCGCAGGGTTGAACATAACGCAGACCCAAAGGCCGCAACCTGACGTCGCAGGGTTAAACATAACGCAGACCCACAGGCCGCAACCTGACGTCGCAGGGTTAAACATAACGCAGACCCACAGGCCGCAACCTGACGTCGCAGGGTTAAACATAACGCAGACCCACAGGCCGCAACCTGACGTGCAGGGTTTAACATGACACAGACCCGGAGGTCACAACCTGACGTCGCAGGGTTAAACATGACGCAGATCCACAGGCCGCAACCTGACGTCGCAGGGTTAAACATAACGCAGACCCAAAGGCCGCAACCTGACGTTGCAGGGTTAAACATGACACAGACCCGGAGGTCACAACCTGACGTGCAGGGTTTAAACATGACACAGTGACACGTATACATGCTGACGTGATATAAGACCACCACTAGTTATATGCATAAATACCAAGTTTAGTGTTTGAGAGACCTTTGGATAGCCAGCACACACTGATGTCCGGGCGAATGTGGGATATGAAGGCAGAGGAGGACCACCGTCCGAGTTGCAGGGTTGAAGAAGAAATGCCTTGATTGACAGCAGAGGTGGCTGCACCTATCTGAACGAAAGCCCTGATATGCTATTAAGACACCACCACCAGTTATATCAAATCAAATCAAGTTTTATTTATATAGCACATTTATAAACGATTTTTGGTCGAGCCAAAGTGCTGTACATATAATAAAAATAGCCTACAGTAGAGACACTTTACAGCAAATACAACAGCACAGATTGTTCAGAATATCAGTATGAGAAAAACAACACCCTCTATCCTTAGACCCTCACATCGTATAAGGAAAAACTTCCAGAGAAAACCCACAGTTTAAGGGGAACAAATGGGAGAAACCTCAGGGAGAGCATATGCATATTTACCATAGGTAAGCTGGAGAGATCTTGGATTGCCAGCACGAGCCGATGTCCGGGCGAAGAGGGAGATGTAGACAATGTAATGCACGAGAGCTGTTAGCTTGAGTACAGTGATGCATGAATATCATAACCTGGCTTAACACGAGCCATGTGAGCATGAACCCAGAATATGAATGAAGTGCAGGATGCACGCAGAAAATGACGTACGCTTAGTTAAATACTGAAACATAACCCATGGTATAGTCTAGCTTAATCAGCAGTTTTGTACGCCGGGATGAGTCATAGATGCTGATAAGCTGATTGAGTGATTAAGACTGTCTTCTATCATCTGAAATGAGGATGATGGAGGGACGTGTTAGATCCAACGAGTGTGGAATAAATGTGTAAGCAATAGTGGAAATCTGAGCATGCCGCTATGGCGGATGATCTCGTGCAGGGAAGAGTCGCTATAAGAGAGTGGCTTGAGACTGCGACTCGCTTACCCTGCGAGATTCCCCCCAAACGAAGCATGTGCAGTGCACGTCCTTAACCTGTTAAGCCCCAAGCCTGTTTTTCAGGTTTCAGGCTCGAAAATGACATTCCCAGAACAAATGACCATATCTTCCCTTCTAAAAGGGTTACATTAATAATCTTTTTTAACAAAGTAGTGATAAACCTGTGAGTTGGATGTAGAAAAGTCAAAATCAATATAGATGTTTTTTATTTTAAAGAAAATTCAGATTGAACATGGTAAAAAACTGTAAATTATAGTGTCCGTCCAAAAAATATGTTGTACTTATAGTGAAAACTAACCTTGGATGATGGGTTAGTAGACTAAAAGCTTTAGGAATCCAAAGTACAACAGATAATAAGTACCCTGTATCAAGATTGATGCAAAACAAGTGATATTTGACCTTTTTAGACAGATTTAGCAAAACAAACCCTCTTCTGGGGCCATTTGGGTGGATTTGACCTATCTCTGGCCCCCCTTGCTTGATTTTGACACGTGACATCTCTTCCTGAACGTTAGAGCCAATAGAATCGAAGGGAAATCGTTCCATCGACTCTCATGTTAAAAAAAAAAGCTGGCGTCTCTGCGCATGCAATCTTGTTGCAGAGCGTAGGAATATCCCTGCTCTGATTTCTGGAAACGGAAAAGCAGTTTTTATTGCTTATGGATTATCAGAACATTTCAAAGGGGACACAGTCACATTGGATATTAACCTATGGTTTAACTACAGCATCGTTTTTATCGTTTTAATGCCATTGAAGATCAGTTTTGACCAGACAAAGACCAAGGTAAGCCATGTTAGCGTTTTTGGCTACCAAGCGCCACATGTTTTGATGTACGTTTTTGTTGATAAGGTGAGTTTGTATCTTTCAGTATTGAGGTGGGCACCATTAGATTCTGTGTCTCCTTGCGATCATAAAATATGTGTTGGATGTGCACCTAGGATAAGTAATAAGGGAGCTAGGAGTGATTTTCGGTGCAGTAATAGGTTAGCATTTTCGGGGCTAATTCAGAGGTTCACTGTTAGCATTGTGTGTTTTAAAAAAAAAAAAAATGAAAAAGATCAGTTAAATTAGTTTTTTCCCGTTATATGGATATAAAATATTCATAGTTTATTAAATATTAAGGTTCCTTAGACGTTGTTTCCTACAAATGACGTGATTTCGGCCCGGAACCGGGTCCGAGGGGCTTAAGAGGTCTTTTTAAAAAAAAAATTATATCCGTGCGTGATAAGATAGTAGTGCTGCGCTGTATGTGGGCATTTATTTACCTTACGTGATGCAACGAGCCTAAACTAGATTTGCCTTTACCCTGAACCTGGAACTAAAGAAAGCAATGACATATGTCGGGGATTCTCGTGAATGTTGCAAGCTGCCTTCTTGCCAGCCTGCACTTGACGCCTTGGGAGAGCCCTGACGGGATCTGGGGAGTAGATGAAGCAGCTGCTAAATGAAAGATGTTAATGGAAGTAGAGGGGTGATGGTTAAAACATTTTTCCGCCACATGGATTCTGGCGCGAGGTAGTTGCAAAGCTACGGCTGCGCCTGGGGCAAACAGACTTTGGATGAGCATCCTTGCAGAAACTGCAAATGTGTAGAAATGTACAATACCGGAGAAAGGCACTGAAGGGCAGAAGGGGGAGGTGTGGCCCTGCGCCCAGCAGCTGTTACACGAGGCGGCTTGTTGGCCGCCGGTAGCCATCACGAGCAGCTCGGTGTCCAGCGCGGACCAATCCAGCAGATGTTGCAATGGGCTAAGTGAAGCGTTGCTTTGCTTGGAAAGCTCTTATGGTAGTAGTAGAAAACGGATCTCCCGTATTTAAGATGAAGATACCAATAACGGCCATATAAGCATCTAATTCTATTCTTCTATCAGGGTAAACGGAACAGAACGTCACGGAAGATGCCAAAAGCTACCAGAAATTGCCCTATGCTGAGGTCTTTGAGGTCAAGTCTGCAGACTTGAAGCGATGGTGATGTTTCCTCCCATGGCAATGGATTTGTCGCACTCCGGGGAAGGCAGAATGAGGCTGACGAGATTAATGTCCTTCCCTTCGAGAACTTTAATCTGAGCCTTGAGGAAATGTTACCGGCTTAGGAAATGTAAGGCCTACCTGAAGGAGGAGCTGAAAGGGCAGAAGCCAGGGAATGAGAGGGAGCTACTACTTGTGGATGTGGAAAACCTGACCCAGCATAAAACCCGGCGGCACGGAGGCAGGAAACACTGCCCTAATCGCAGATGGGGTTGAAGCTCCGGCAGAAACATTTTCCATGGACTGAAGGCGAGCGTCGATTGATAGCATGGAGCTAGCCAGGGATTGCAGGGCGCTGGCTAGGCTACCGTCCGTGAGGGGCTGATTAGCGGAGCACCCGGGCTGGTGAGCCTGGGAAGGGGTTGATTTTTGGCCGGGCGAGCTCCTGGAGGGCTAGACTTCCTTGTCCTTTTTCCTCTGCGGCTGCGCCTGCGTCCTCGCCAGCTCTCCTCTTTCGGGAGAGCTGGCTGGGACTGCTGGCATGGTCTGGGGGACCGCGCCGGAGACTTGGTCCGAAAGCTCGCGGAGCTGGGAAAGAGGGAGGCCTGGGGCTGAGGAAATGCCCTGCTGCTGGAGACGAGCGATGAGGAAGTCTGCCTCTGCTGTACATGAGCCGCTGCGGAAAGCCAAACGAGCGCTCATGCGCCGTTGCCTCGAGGAATTGGAAGCTACCTCGAGTGGTGCGTCGGTGCCGGGATCGAGATCCTTCGAGAAAGGTTCGTGAACGGAATCATCCGAGTTAGACATCTTGAGGTTTATTTTCTTTTTCTTTAAAGTGATTTACGAAGGAGGAGTATTGATGTACTACCACTTGCGCGTTGTCACCTGAAATGACAGCTGACGGAGAGGGAAGAGCAGATTTAAAGGGGTTAGCGGGTGCAATGATAGGCTTGTGAAAATGGGGGGAAGTGATTGGTTAGCTGGGGAGTGACGCCCCCGATCACTTATTGAGAGAGGAGAGAGTATTGAAATGACGTGTAACAGACAGAGGATATTGGTCTTCCTGATTGAACTTGCGCTAAGCTTCATTTCAATCAGGAGAGACGTGATGTATGAAATACATGTTTATTACCGGGACACATAATATGAATGAAATAGTGATTGACAGATTATAACGAGTGAATGAAATGGTGTTTGTCGATTAGGCCCCAGTTTGCAGGATAATCATTCATCCATCCATCCATCCATCTTCTCCCGCTTATCCGTGGTCGGGTCGCGGGGGTAGCAGTTCCAGCAGAGAGCCCCAAACTTTCTTTTCCCTGGCGACATCAACCAGCTCTGACTGGGGGATCCCAAGGCGCTCCCAGGCCAGCGAAGAGATATAATCCCTCCACCTGGTCCTAGGTCTACCCCTTGGTCTCTTCCCAGCTGGACGTGCCTGGAACACCTCCCTAGGGAGGCGCCCAGGTGGCATCCTAACTAGGTGCCCGAACCACCTCAACTGGCTCCTTTCGACGCGAAGGAGGAGCGGCTCAACTCCGAGTCCCTCCCGGATGACCGAACTTCTCACCTTATCCCTAAGGGAGACACCAGCCACCCTGCGGAGAAAACCCATCTCGGCCGCTTGTATCCGCGATCTCGTTCTTTCGGTCATGACCCATCCTTCATGACCATAGGTGAGGGTAGGAATGAAAATGGCCCGGTAGACAGAGAGCTTTGCCTTCTGGCTCAGCTCCCTTTTCGTCACAACGGTGCGGTAAAGCGACTGCAGTACCGCTCCCGCTGCTCCGATTCTCCGGCCCATCTCACGCTCCATTGTTCCCTCACTCGAGAACAAGACCCCGAGATACTTGAACTCCTTCACTTGGGGTAAGGACTCATTCCCTACTTGAAGTGGACAGTCCATCGGTTTCCTGCTGAGAACCATGGCCTCAGAGTTGGAGGTGCTGATCCTCATCCCAGCCGCTTCACACTCGGTTGCGAACCGATCCAGTGAGTGCTGAAGGTCGCAGACCGATGAAGCCATTAGAACCACATCATCTGCAAAAAGCAGTGGTGCAATCCTTAGTCCACCGAACTGCAGACCCCCTCCCCCACGACTACGCCTCGAAATCCGATCCATGTATATTACAAACAGGATTGGTGACAAAGCGCAGCCCTGGCGGAGGCCAACCCTCACCGGAAATGTGTCCGACTTACTGCCGAGGACCCGGACACAGCTCTCGCTTTGGGAGTACAGAGATTGGATGGCCCTGAGTAGAGACCCCCTCACCCCATACTCCCGCAGCACCTCCCACAGTAACTCCCTGGGAACTCGGTCATACGCCTTCTCCAAGTCTACAAAACACATGTAGACCGGATAAGCGTACTCCCAGGCCCCCTCCAGGATCCTTGCGAGAGTAAAAAGCTGATCCGTCGTTCCACGACCAGGACGGAATCCGCATTGTTCCTCCTCAATCTGAGGTTCGACAATCGGCCTGACCCTCCTTTCGAGTACCTTAGAGTAAACTTTCCCGGGGAGGCTGAGTAGTGTGATGCCTCTGTAATTGGCACACACCCTCTGATCCCCCTTTTTAAAAAGGGGGACTACCACCCCGGTCTGCCACTCCTTCGGTACTGTTTCCGACTTCCACGCAACGTTGATGAGACGTGTCAACCATGACAGTCCCTCAACACCCAGAGCCTTCAGCATTTCCGGGCGGATCTCATCCACCCCCGGGGCTTTGCCACTGTGGAGTTGTTTGACGACCTCAGTGACCTCCCCCAGGGAGATTGGTGTTGATCCCCCGTCATACTCCAGCTCTGCCTCTAACATAGAGGGCGGAGTTGTCGGGTTCAGGAGTTCCTCAAAGTGTTCCTTCCAACGCCCTAACACTCCATCAGTTGAGGTCAACAACGTCCCATCCTTACTGTACACAGCTTGGATGGTTCCCTGCTTCCCCCTCCTGAGGTGTCGGACAGTTTTCCAGAACAACTTTGGTGCCGCCCGAAAGTCCTTCTCCATGTCTTCTCCGAACTTCTCCCACACCCGCTGCTTTGCCTCGGCCACGGATGAGGCTGCTGCCCTTCGGGCCTGTCGGTACCTTGCAACTGCCTCGGGAGTCCCCCGGGATAACAAATCCCTGAAGGCCTCCTTCTTCAGTCGGACGGCTTCCCTGACCACCGGTGTCCACCAGGAGGTTCGAGGGTTACCGCCCCTTGAGGCACCTAGGACCTTGAGACCACAGCTCCCCGCCGCGGCTTCGGCAATAGAGGCTTTGAACACCGACCACTCTGGTTCAATGTCCCCAACCTCCACAGGAATGCCCGAAAAGCTCCGCCGGAGGGGTGAGTTGAAGGCCTCCTGAACTTGGGCCTCCTCCAGACGTTCCCAGTTCACCCGAACTACACGTTTGGGCTTACCAGGTCTATCCAGAGGCTTCCCCCGCCACTCGACCCAACTCACCACCAGATGGTGATCAGTTGACAACTCCGCCCCTCTCTTTACCCGAGTGTCCAAAACATACGGCCTCAGGTCCGATGATACGATAACGAAATCGATCATGGACCTTCTGCCTAGGGTGCTCTGGTATCACGTACACTTATGAGCATCCTTATGTTCGAACATGGTGTTTGTTATGGCCAATCCATGACTAGCACAGAAGTCCAGTAACAAAGCACCACTCCGGTTCAGATCAGGGGGGCCGTTCCTCCCAATCACGCCCCTCCAAGTGTCTCCATCATTGCCCACATGTGCGTTGAAGTCTCCCAGCAAGATTAAAGAGTCCCCTTCAGGAGCCCCATACAGGACTCTTTCCAGGGTCTCCAAGAAGGCCGTATACTCTGAACTGCTGTTGGGTGCATAAGCACACACAACAGTCAGAGTTTTCCCCCCCATAACCCGCAGGCGTAGGGAGGCGACCCTCTCGTCCACTGGGGTAAACTCCAACAACGAAGCACCTAACCGGGGACTTGTGAGTATCCCCACACCCGCCCGGCGCCTCACACCTTGAGCAACTCCGGAGAAGAATAGAGTCCAACCCCTATCCAGAAGTAAGGTTTCAGAGCCGACGCTGTGCGTAGAGGTGAGCCCAACCAGATCCAACTGGTAACGCTCCACCTCCCGCACAAGCTCCGGCTCCTTCCCCCCCAGAGAGGTGACATTCCACGTCCCCAAAGCCAGCTTCTGTCGCCCGGGTCTGGTCCGTCGAGACCCTCCGCTTTCACTGCCACCCTTCTGGCAGCGCACCCGACCCCATCGATGTTTCCCGTAGGTGGTGGGCCCGCGGGACGGAGAAGCGGAGGTGTTGCCCACGTTGCCTTTTCGGGCTGGGCCCGGCCGGGCTCCGTGGCAAGCCCGGCCACCAGACGCTCGCCGACGAGTCCTCCTTCTGGGCCTGGCTCCAGAAGGGGACCCCGGGCTTCCTCCGGGCCGGGTATCCTCACTTCTTGTGTCGTCTTTCATGAGGTCTTTTGAACCAATCTTAGTCTGGCCCCTTGCCTGAGACCAATTTGCCATGGGAGACCCTACCAGGAACACAAGGTTCCAGACAACACAGCCCCCAGGTTAATCAGGGCACACAAACCTCTCTACCACGGTAAGGTGCTGGTTCCCCAGAGAGGATAATCATTCAGGAGGGGAAAAAAACGCTCCGATTGAAACCCCCAAAAAAAGTGAAGTATGTATATATAAATAAATACACATTGCATAAAGATGTACATTACATGATCATTTAGTGACTGGACAGGGAGGCAGTTTTAGTTTTTATTTACAGGAAGATCAATTATCTTCGATTGAGGACAGGCACTGGTCCGCCTGTCTGCTCGCAAACTGTCTGATGTTAATGTGTGTCATGTCCGCAGGTCCTCATAAACCCTGTGACTGATTCAGACCAAGCATCCTCCGCCTGCCTGCAGCTGGGAGCTCTCTCCACAGGAGGAAGAACAGACTGGATAAAAATAAAACTATCAGGAGCCTTGAGTATTGGCTTGAATATCAGCAGTCTGGAAAGATGATGGACTTCCCTGACAGGTTTCTCCCATGTATGTACACATAACAAACTCATGAGAATTTGCAATATCGGTGATCGTTTGATTTGCATCTTAGAGAAAGATTTATGACGTAACAGTAGGGGCTTTTTTTAATCAGACAGCACCAATTAAGATCCTCATGTGTCAGAAGACAGATGTTCAACGCTGTGGATGCAGGATTGAAAAAACACCAGGTTTCTTATAGCTGTAGACATTCATTCCTCTATCAAGAAGGAGGGTGCTTTGTGCAGGCTGCTATTACTTGTTACAACAATGCAAATACAGTTATACTGTAACTCTAAATTGTTAGAGAAATGTATATCTTTGTTCTATTGTCATTAACCTTTGTCTGACTTTCCTCCTTTGTGGCTTCATGCACCTTGGTTCCTTTAGAAGATGTCAAACTTACACACATCACACTGTTTAGTTTCAGATTCAAAAACCTTTACCATGTTTCTGAAGCAGCTGTAGTTTTAACATAACTTCCCTCAGACCAGAGTCAAATTGTAACTTGGTTGGGGACAAATTTGACTTGCAGATTAATCAAAATGTTATGCTCAAGTGAGTATTTCTGGCTGTAGGACATTGAGTGTTTTCTAAATGAACAACATGTTCATGCCAATGTGTAACAACTTAGTAGAACAGGTTGTGAAATGCACAACTGACAAACAAATCTGATGTTAGGAACAGGCTGGCAAACCAAGCAGCTGGCAATCAAGGTCAAACAAAGGGCAGCGCATAAACACTGAGAGTTCGAAACGGGCAAAACATGCAACTAATATCAGGCACAGTAAAAGGGTGGAGCACTGAGGCAGGGAAGCACAGTAGACAATCTGACAGGGGATAAGGGGAAGTGGGCCGGTTCATATTATGCTGGGATGGGAAACAGGTGTGGGACTCTGCTGATCTGGTGACGGTGGAAAAGTGGGGTTACTGCAGGGCAGGTGGGAGGGGCAGCTCTGAATTGAGAAGAGAGTTAGTGCTTAGGTAAAGAAACGGTGGGAATGTTATGGAAAAGCAGATATGATAAAGCAACAATCCCTCACTGTGTCTTACTGATGTGTTTATTTAAAATATAGTTTTAAATGGAGCCCTATGGCACCTAGGAATTCCACTTTGATACTCACTATACATTTTGCAGTAGGAGGCATTCACTGTTGTATGGGTCTGAACATGAGATGTGTTTAACAGGCCCTTTTATGCTTTTGGGGGTTTTCCCTTTCCTGTAGTTAGTGTGTTATATGTCAATGGTCTGCAAAGGTCAAAATTCCAAAGTTCCCTCCAGAGGGAGTTTCGATTAGACTACTTTGTTTTCTTCCGTAACTTAGTGACATCAATATGCAATACTCGCGTTTCTATTGGCTAGCACTCCAACACATTGTACGTGATAGGGGGCGGTACATCTCTAAGAGGTTTACCGATCACAACAGAGTGGGCTCTGGTTTCAGAAAGAGGGTGAAAAGAGGTGCTGCAGCACAGCCAGTATGAGAAAAATAAAGAGCTTTTTGAACATTAAAGCATGGAGACATGTCACAGTAGAGGCACAGAATACTTATACAGTATGAACCTGAAAATGTGCATAATATGTCCCCTTTAAGTAAATAAGAGAAGTCATATTTAACAAAAATAAATATTTGTAGTTGACAAAACACTCCATCCCTTTACCAATACATACCTTTCGTTTTCAAAAGACATTCCAATCGCATTAATATTCAAGTCATGGTAATATATATTGGCCTAAATCACAACTTTGCCTTGCATACACTACCCTTTATATAATGTCCTCTTTAACAAGAAGAAAACATTAAGCTATCAAAATATTTATACTTTCATGTCCTTAATCTCAGTGGGAATAATGGGTGGTTACAGCTTTACAAAACTAAAGCCTGCAGCATTAAAGAATTAAGCAACACATGTTCAGTCAGCCACTAAAACTGCAACAAATGATTGATTTGATTGTGTCTTCATAAACTATCATCAACACATATCTGTGATCAGGGCTGGATGGGCATCTATTTGCTGACTTAACCTTGGGGAAACACTGGTTCAGTGAAGAGGCCTTTCTGAGAGAATCATGACCAGATGCTGCAGCTTTTTCCAATTTGTTTTGAAGACTTTTCCCTCGTGTTTCCTCTCTGTAACACCAGCCCCTCTTTCTTACCAGGGCTTTTTGATATAGGAGAATGACAGGGTGGAGCTAGTTGAATTTTCTATTGAAGTTTATGGCAGTCGTTATATATCCCATGTGTGAACGGAGGGGATTGGAAACGCCTGCTTCCTGCCAGCTTTATGTCTTTTGACTTTCTCTGAGAGAGATACTAGCAACACTTATTTTGATTGACTCACATCCTGCATTGTCATGGTATCCTCCCCTCAAAGTTTAGTATATACGAATCAATACATTTACACAACTCCCTCTCGAGGGAACACAGGGATTTTAGCCTTTGCAGACCATTTGCATGCACACATACCTACAGTATATAACACACTACAGGAAATATAAAAGCCCAAAAAGCATAGTAGGTCCTCTTTAATCTAAGGATTTTAGAACAGCATATCAATTGAATTATTACAAATATTTCTGTTAAACAGTTTCAGGAGCATTGCATCTTCAATATTCACAGCATTGGATCGTCCACTGCGTAGATGTGTACATTTTTCCTAGGATGCCTCTAAGATTTATGGCCGTGTCGTGAATCTTCAACACAAGAGGGATTTCAGTTGAATTAACTAGTCTAGGATAGGGATGTTTTGTACATTGTTAAGGTGGAGGGGAGTTTACAGTACAATAATGGCAGATGCAACATCTATGGCAATGTGCCCTACACCCCAGAATGATTAATCATTTGACTCCCCTCACTCTGAGGTTCTATGACTCAACTTATGTTTCAGGGAGGGAAGGTGTAAACTGTCAGTGTGATTTGATCCTGCTCAGGGTTGATAGGGTAACCTTAAAAATGTGTTCCAATACATTACTAGTTGCTTTTAAAAATGTAATCAGTAACCTAATCTGAGTATTACCATAAGTGATGTAACCTGATTACTTTCCTTTGCTTTAGGATAACCTCAATTACATGCAAATCAATACAAGAGAAAATAAATAATAAGATAAGATTGTTTTTACATGACATGGCCATTTCTACTGATCATAATTCCATTGTTGAGGTCTACTAGAATAGATTTACATTGTCCAATGTTCCAAACTCACATTGGTTTCTCATACAGCATCTCTGTATAGTAGGCTATGTGTATTCACTCTCTGTCCTACACGGCTTGTTGGAGCTCCTGCCCACACCTCCCTATTGTGCTCTGATTGGTCAGTTCTCCCACTCTGTTCTGATGAGTCCACCACCGTTACAGCGGAACATCTGTCACGATCCGTCTGTGTTGTGTTTTGTCATGTCTAGATCTGTCTTTGGTTTCCTGTTTTATTTTGAAAAGTGTTCACCCCCCCGTCTTGCCTGTTGCTTCCTGTCTCTGTGTTCCCTCCTACCTTGTGTTCACCTTGTGCCCTTGTGTTTTCTCCTCCCTCCTCACCTGTGTCTTGTTTGTGTGATTAGTGTGCAGTTAAGTTCGGGTTTTTCTGTCTGTCGTGGTGAGATTATTGATGTTGTTGGAAGGATTTTGTTCAGATGGATTTTTATGTTTTGCCTTGCCTTATTTTACTTTGTTGCCTGGCCTAGTTCCGCAATAAAAGTATTATGGATTTCAAACAATATTCTGCATTTGGGTCCTGTGTACCTTGCCCTCCAGCCGTGACAGAATAATCTCACCAAGATGGACCCAGCAGATGATCCATTTGCGGTGGAGCTACATCAATTTACCTATTCATTGGCGTTCTGCTATGGTAGGTGGAGGGGATCGTCCAGTGTTGAGCAGAAAGAGGCTACTCTGGCAGAGGCGCACCAGATGGCAACAGAGAAACCATGTTTATTGAAGTTCTTACCTGGCTGGATTGTGGACTTCCTCTCGACATGTGATTTCTGGCCTGCTAGCCCCAGGTATGCTAGCCCCCTGCCTCCCAATTCCCAACCTGACACCATACTTTTCGGTGTGTTCTCTCTGGAGTCAGCCCCTGCTTCTTCCCCATTTCCTGCTCCTGTCCAGGATCCTTTCTCTGGTACTCGTCTGGCTTTTGGAGGTCCACGGAGCAATGAAACCAGATCAGAAGCCACAGACTGAAAAACTCTCCTACATGACGTAAAAACAATACAAAACACTAATAAGATAAAAACCCACAAGTGTCATACCTGGTCTGTAAATGCAAGAGAAATTTGTTTTTAAACGAGATTTAAAAACAGGCAGAGTTGGAGCAAGTCTAACCTGGAGGGGCAATTCAGGACTTGCTGCAAAAAGGCTTCATTCGTAAATCTGCTTCACCATATGCTTCCTCTGTGGTTTGTGTGAGAAAAAAGGATTGAAGTCTAAGACTGTGTATTGATTACAGGGGGCTGAATAAAAAGACAACGCCAGATAGGCACCCCATACCGCGCATACAGGAGATACTTGATGGACTCGGTGGAAATGAGTGGTTCAGCGTACTGGACCAAGGCAAAGCTTATCACCAAGGTAGCATCAGTGAACACTCAAAGAAGTACACTGCTTTTAAAACTCCATGGGGACTGTATGAATGGAATATAATTCCATTTGGCCTCACAAATGCAACTGCAGCCTTCCAGCGCAGTATGGAAGAGAGCCTAGAAGGTCTCAGAGACAAAATATGCATTCCATATTTAGACAATGTCTTAGTCTACAGCAAAACATTTGAAAAGCATGTGGAGGACTTGCGCTCTGTTCTCAGGCGACAGCAAGCCTGGGGAATTAAGCTTAGACCAGACAAATGTGAACTGTTCAAAAATGATTATGATGATTATGTTGGAAAAGTGAAAACAGTTTTTCTGGTCTCGAAGTTTTCATAATAATACCGGATATATTCCCCTCACTGTCAAATGATTACACAGTGATATCTGCATTACTCATCCACTAAAAAACATCAGTTTATCCTTGTTAATTACACAATATTGATTGGTTTAAATTGTGTACAATGCTTTTGTGTTTTTAACCTTCGATTCAGAGAAACAAATAGTTTTTTCGGAGTTTAGACACTACAGTTTCCGAAGACACTACACTACCCAGAATCCCCAGCTATCGTTTGGGACTACAACATCCGCCTTGCTTTGCAAACCCTGTGATTAGTCATCAAGCCCTGTGATTGGATGTTAGAGTGGCAGTGCGACAAGGTTACGCTGAGCGTCAAACAGCTCTTTGAAATGGAATGGAACCACGGCAGACTTTCCAAAACTGAATTGGACGGGTCCAGCCCCCAGGTCCAGCCCCATTTGGTCGTATGAGTTGGAGGACTTGTTGGAACTGCGCACGCGTGAGTGGCAATAACTCTCCTTACCAGCAGGCGGCGGTAGTGTGTATTCGTCATTCAAAAGAGACAACAACCGGAAGACAGACTGCGTGATAACCGAGAGAAGAACAGACTGCGTGATATAAACAAACAACAAATAGCGTGTGCATTCCAATTTCACTCTACAGCGAGAAGCTCATGGGGCTTTCCTGAACCTGTGTCGAGAGCTGGAGTTAAATGAAATCTCACATTTGCCTTCTTAATAGTTTGTTTGGGTCCCTCACTTCCGTTTCGCTTCTCATGCACTGATTCGCTAGCTGAACAACCAATCAGAGTGATTGATTTTGCCGACTGCCTTTGGCCGAAAAGGCGTCGGCACGGCTGAAAAGACACAACGGTGCGGCAGTGGCGGCGCTAGGGGGTGGCTACTTGGGCTCAAGCCCCGGATGTTTTCTGAAAAGCCCCGGATGTTTCACTTAAAACATTTTTTTTTTTAAAAACGTCTCGTGAGTAATGTGCAGCACCGTAGGTCCGTAGTCCACCAGAGAGGCAGCCGCTGCGGGACAGTAGCCTGCATACTGCGTAGCCTTCACTTCCTTGAAGAAGAAGTGATGCTTCCTAGTGCCTGACGAGTTTTAAGCTAATAGCCTATAAAGTTATGGATATTAGAAAGTTACTTTCATCGAAGCAGGCGCCACAAACTGCAGCAGCAGCAGCAGCAGCAGCAGTATCAGTATCAGCAGCTGACAACAATGTCATCACCAGCAGTGAATAAATGGATGATGTTTCAGGTTTGTGAATCTTATTTGAAATGTTACTTTGCTGGTTTTCTAACGTTAAAGTGAATAAATGGTGATATCTGCACTCTGGCTGACTGAGTAACAAGTGAAAAAGAGTGATGTAACATGGAGTAACCACACTATGTATGCCCTTATATGTTAGTATGAATACAGAACATGACTCAAAATTATCCTAAAATGTAACGTTAACCCTTCATACCTCTAAAAGAAGAAAACAGGATTAGAAGAAGGGAGTGAAGAACAGAGCTGTAAAAGACAGCATAGGTGCCAGCCAGGATCACAAAAGAGAACAAGATACATTACATGTTTCTTGTTTACATCTGAAGTTTATGAGGTGCCAGTCAGGATCACATGTACTATAAGAGAATATGATGCATTTTATTTTATTGTTTTACATATTAATGATATGGTCAATCTTAATTTTGTTTTATATTTTTCTTCTTTCAGTGGATGTGAGGCATGTTCCCTCGATCAGTGATCTGAAGTGACTTCAACCAGCTGCTGACTGTATACAAAAAAAACTTCCCGGGGGAGCATGCTCTCGGACCCCCCTAGAGGAGGCGACGACCCCCCTAAAGGATGTTCGATCCGCCCCCCACTTGTAAAAAATAGCACTTGCAGATGTTTACCCTGCACCAATCCCCCCGCTCAACAACTCCTGGGCTAAGCCCCGGATCTCCTACAATCCTAAATTGCATTCAGGGAAACTGGAGTTTTAACCTTAAGAAACCAAGATATTTAGGATCAAACATGATTTTATTGATAGGAAAACCTGCCTTTCATTCAGCATATTCAGGCAGCAGCCTATACACCAACAATGAAACACATGAGCACATACTACAGTTTAAAAAAGCAGAAATAAAATCTGAGCTGACAGAAAATGCTCCGTTTTAGTTTAATACACACAGTTAAACTCACACACACTATTTTATGAACATATAGGTTCACCTGCTGAATTAAAACAGAACAAATGAAGCAAAGAAAGTGAAAACCATAAAGCAGATTCAGGCAGTAGGCGTATAGATTCACACCGAAAGTATTATCCTACAGATCAGTACAGCTTACAGAGAAGAGATAACATCTGATCCTTTTACAACAAACTCTATATGATCTTTTTTGTGTTAGAAACATTGTTATCCTGCTAATATCCATATTTTAGAAATGTAACAGTAGTCTGATTACGTCTTTTATGTTGTAACTGAAAGGGAATAGTTACCTTTTTTCATATCCTAAATCAAAATCCTGTTATGTATTCCATTACTCCTCAACCCTGATCCGGTCAGTGACTGCAGTGTTCACTAGGGGGCTCCTTCAGTTCAGGAAACTACAGGACTGACCAGGTCACTGCAAGTTAGATCACTTGTCCTGTTACAAAAATGAAAACTAAAAATCTATGATGTTTTTTCTGCTGACCTAAATCAGTCCAACAGGGAATATAACTTTATGTTTTAGCCTTGTCTTGTCTTTAGAGGCTGACGATCTACAACCGGCACCATGGATCTGCATCTGCACCGAGACAGGAAGCAGCTGCCTGGTCATGAGTGTGTGAGCACAGTTCATGTAAGACTCAGCCATCTGAACATCTGACTCCTCTCTGTCGTATCCATTTGTCCCTGATCATGCTCTGCTTTATTGAGAGGATAGAAAATACACTTTATTTATATTCATTTGTATGTGTGTGTGTGTCAAAAAGAGGTTATTTTGCTTCCTTTCTGTGTTTAATTGCTCACTGCTTTACAACATGAAACACATATACAGTACCATCTGTCAGTATAGAAAAACTTCATGGTCATACATTTGGAGTACCTTTACAATAGCCTGTTAAGAGCAGAAAGAACATAAAATAATCCATGCAGGTACAGTACACACAACTTTAAGTGAAATACATCATAAATACATTTCAAATCAAATAAAGAAAGTTTGAAAGAAATCAAAAACAATTGAAAGAGGCCCTACGATTATTTTAAGGTGTTCTCTTTCCTATAGAGAACTGTGTTTGTGCATGTAAATGGTCTGCAAAGGCTGAAATCCCTGTTTTCCCTCCAGAGGGAGTTTCTCTCCCACACTCCCTGTCTGAAACGCCTCCATTGGACTCCTTTGTTTACTTCTGTAAAATAATGACATCACTATGTGACATTCACTCTTCTATTGGCTAGTGCTCCAACACATTGTTCTTGATAGGCTAATGGCTAATCATTTTCAGACTTTATACACCTTTGTTCAGGTATGCAGCAGGACTCCCCAAAACCCTTTTTACCAAAGTCAAATCTCCACAAATGTCCCATCAGAGTTTACGTGGATTAAGTTTCCTCAAAAAGGAAGTTTTAACATTATTTTTACAATAAACATTAACCTTCAAACTACAGTAAATCCAATTGTGGATAACACAGACTGGTCTAGTTGATAAAGGAATACAAACCAATTATTGTAATGCTGCAGGGCCCAGCTCTCTTCTCTTCCAGTGAAAACACAGTTTCATTTGAATGATTCAGTATGTGGACCCCCTCTCAGAGCGATTTCAGTCCCTAATGCAATTTGGTTTGAGGTCATCCAACGTCCAACGTCACATGTGATTTGGCTGATGAATTTACTTTCACTGCATACTGCTGTTTTTTCTTTTTTAAAATATGAAATCTAATTGACCTACTCCTGAGGTTAAATACAGATCAGAATTGATATTCAGCCTGGTGCCACCATTAGCATGTTTACTCTGTGTGTCTGGGTTTTACACAGCACTGGGTGATTGCAAACTATTATCTGCTCACTCAGCTGAGACGTATCCTCTTCCTGTTCCTCCTCCTCATCGTCGTACCCCTCACCACCACCACTGCTTTTATGACGATATGATAGATTGCATGTGTTGATGTGTGAATGGACGAACCTGGTGTGTTTACCAGAACTCTTGGCTGACGCTATTGGCAGTGGATCAAAGGGTTGCTGGATAGCATACTGGACTCGGCATGGCATCATCTGCTGTCTGTGAGAGGAAATCAGCTGCACACCTTGGTTGTCAAACAGTAAAAAAAAAGAAGCTTTTTAAAGAGGTCCTGTCGTCCGGAAGTTCTCATTTTGCTCGTCTGGTCTGGACCTGTCAACTCTGCTCTTTAGGAAGCCAGTAAAATTCCACTAAAGACGCTAATTAGACTGTGGTTAACTTTGTGTGTCACCCAAGCTTTACACTAGGCTCCATATACTACCCCCCTTTGCTGTCCTTTGACGTACAATTGTTCTGGGAGGCTCAGGGAGATTGTAGGTAAATCAGTCACACACAGTGTGCATGTGTGCGTGTCTCACTATGAAACTACACTTCAAAGCCTTGGAAATGTTCTGCAAGAGGCCATTCTTGCTGATATAGAATGAGGCTTAGCCCTCTTTCTTCCTTCCTTCTTCACTGCACATGGCCGCCACACCCATCTGTGGTGGTTTGATCTACTGCAGGGTATTGTAGGAGGGGAGATTAATCCCAACATGGATGCTCTCATGGATGGGGTTTAAGAGGCCGACCTCACAGCAGGACATCAGCGAAGAAACGATGGAGGCACAGAGGATAGGAGTGAACGGCAGAGCGAGAAGGAAGGTAGTAAAGAAGTTACTCAGTACTCAGAGGGGCAGTAAAGACTTTTCTTTAAAGGGGCCCTATTATGCTCATTTTCAGCTACATATTTTTATTTAGTGCCTCTATAGTGACATGTCTCCATGCTTTAATGTTCAAAAAGCTCTGCTGCAGCATCTCTTTTCACCCTCTGTCTGAAACCAGAGCCCAGTCTGCTCTGATTGGTTAGCTGGCCAGCTCTGTTGTGATTGGTCAACCGCTTAAAGATGTATTTTTCCTTAGCATATCACGTACAATGGGTTGGAGCGATAGCCAATAGAAGCACAAGTGTTACGTAGTGATGTCACTATGTCATGGAAGTAAAAAAAGGTGTCCAATCGAGGTGTTTCAGGCAGGGGGGAGTATGTGGGAGAGAAACTCCCTCTGGTGGTTTAAATGCACAAAAACCTATATAACATACTACAGGAAAGGCAAAACCCCAAAAGCACAACAGGGCATTATGTCACAGCGATATTTATCTTATTTGTTTCATATCAATTTGATCAAGAAATGTTTTCACAAGAGGTTAAATGTAACAAATGACATGTTATGTACACTTTATAATTCTTAGATGGCTTGAATCTTACCTTGTGCAACAAAAAACAAGCTTTTGACATGTACAGTAGCTAGTTATGTCACATGTGTTAGCCTGGCACATGGACATCTTGGACATGTTGTTATGGGAACACAAAATCACATGACCCTGGCCCATGACCCACCAGACTACTCAGTGTGTGTCACTTAGGGACTTGATGACATAAAATAAAGGTTAAAACTGTATAAGGAACTCTCCAGAACATTTAAATGTCATGTAACATCTGTGTCACGGTGGGTTCTTATGGGTTAAATCAGTTATGTAAGTTATGTAGTACTTGCAAAGTGTATATATTTGACAGGGAGTGATGATATAACACAACACTAAAGATTTGAAGTGTGAGAGAATCGCAAAAAAGTGGTTCAGTTAAAGAAGGTCTCTGCCATGACAAATCTCATGCAACACTTAGCACACCTCCCCATCAGTGTGCCATGTGTTCCTGCCTGAACCCCACCGCTGCTCACAGAGACATCAAAGACTCACACACCCTGCGCTCTCCATGCCATGTGAGCTCACAAGCCTCTTCCTTCATGTCTGCAGGGCTCCCAGACAGCTGTGGATGAAACACCAGCCTAGAACAAGTGCTGCTGTCCGGGCCCCACCCCACTGCGGCCTCCACGTTGAAAGGTCAACAGACGTGGCCGGGTAACAGGCACTTTGAGGATATGTAATTTACTGTCTCATTTACTGTAAGGTACCTTATTACTGCAGTAACACAAATATGGGAACAAACTGGCAACAAAAAACAAAAAACAGCAACAGGTCTAGATTTACAGCTCCGCTTGGTAACTTGAAAATCTAGCTGATTCATTTGTATTTATAGAGTGGTGCAGTGAGGACGTATTGTTGTAGGCTAGGAGAAGAGTCTACAAACAAACTACATCATGGTCACCTGTAGGGTTCGGAACCGAAACTCGGTTATAGATGAGAACCGATAAGAAAATGCCGGGTACACAATTTCGGTTCTGCTTAACGGTTCCTAAACGCGGTAGACCCTGTATTCCACCGGGTCCGTCTGCGCCGCGGCGACCCGGTGGAATTCAGCGGCGAACTGGCCATCTGTGTGAATGCAGTTGACGGCCGGCTTGGTACGCTGACGGCTGGCACCGCCGTTAATTTTTTTAAACGGCATCATGTAAGTTGCGCTGACAGGCGACAGAGGTCCACAGTTGCCCCACAGCGAGGCTCCCCCCGCCCTCCCGTAGACAGTTCACGAGCTCAGTCACTTCATAACACCAAAGATGGGTCGCGGTAAATGCTCTAAAGTAAGGCTCCACTACACTAAAAAAGAAAAAGACAAGGCACAGTCAGGGCCGTATCCAGGATTTCCTAAATACCGAGGTCCAAACATGCTAGGGGGGTTCGGGGGATACCCCCCGAGATTTTTGGGATTTTCATGATCTACTTAGGTGCTTTTTAAGTCCTGTGGGGGGTCACAAATTGGATAATATATTGATTTCAAACCATGTCAGTGGGCTGACAATGTCAGCATCAATTATTTTTGAAAGTGTAATGCATAAGAATCAGTTGATTGTTACTATTAATGATCTGGACATGCAGAAGAGGCTAAAATGATCACAAAACATTGTCAACATTCATTTTCCATGTCTCTCTCCTTTCCATAACCTGCAGCCTCTCTTCCATCTTCTTGAGTCTCTCTGTCTTCTTCCTGTTCATTACTCTCTCTGTCCTCTACTCTTTCTCTTTGTTCAATCTCTCCCTCGTTGTTCACTTTTTGCTCCTCTTCACTTGTCGCTCCTGCCAGTGAATTAAAAGCAATTCAGCCATTTAGTTAATTTCACTTGTTTGTTTGCACTTTTTGTTTTATTTAAATCTGTTTTGTTTGATTCTCAAAAGAGAACAAAGATGTAAGCAAATTGTGTTTTATAAAATGGTATGTTATGACATCATAACTGCAATAGATGTATGTTGTTTTACAATTATGCCTATTGTAAATGAAGACTATTGTTATAGATATATGGATGGATAGATGGATAGATAGATAGATAGATAGATAGATAGATGGGGTTATTAAGCCTACATTCTTTTGTGTGACTGTACCTGCAGTTCCTCCCTGATTTCCATCACTTTCTCTCTCTCTGTCCCGTCTCTTCCTTACCTGAGCTTCGACTGACGTAGTCTTTTCATTATATCTGAGTTGAAAAGAAAACAATACAATGTTATATCTTCAGGGGCGGATCTACCGGGGTGGCATGGGGTGGCAACTGCCACCCTAAACAATAGCCTTGCCACCCCAGTTGGCATCTTTGTTTTGAAAGAAAAGTTGTGGCTCATCGGACATTTATGAGAGAAAGTCTCTAATGTCCGAGTGCAAGTGAATGCAGCACAATATGCACGTCATGTAACCCCTCCCCCGGTCCTGGCGCGAGAGTGGAAATATGATTGGTGGCGAATTCACTTGAACGTGGGGACGGCGCAAAACGAGAAGCCTTTCGGACCCAAGCACTGAAGCAATGAGGTGCGGTCTATAATGAGAGAAGAGCCTGTCAGTGCGGCTGCACTCAGCATGGAATCACAACGAGAAGCCTTTCGGACCCAAGCACTGAAGCAATGAGGTGCGGTCTACAATGAGAGAAGAGCCTGTCAGTGCGGCTGCACTCAGCATGGAATCACAACGAGAAGCCTTTCGGACCCAAGCACTGAAGCAATGAGGTGCGGTCTACAATGAGAGAAGAGCCTGTCAGTGCGGCTGCACTCAGCATGGAATCACAACGAGAAGCCTTTCGGACCCAAGCACTGAAGCAATGAGGTGCGGTCTACAATGAGAGAAGAGCCTGTCAGTGTGGCTGCACTCAGCATGGAATCAAAACGCACAACAGCTGTTGATCTTAATAAGTTTGTGAGGCGTTTTGCTGAACAAAATAGTAATCGCCGCATTCAGCTGTAATAGCCAACTTGATGCTCTGCTCACGGATGACTCGATGAGAATAACAAACTGTTAAGATGATGACCTTGTATGCGTGTATATATTGTTTTCTTTGAGGGGGTCTGCCCCCAAAAAACAGTTTTAAGTCCTGAGAAAGTAAAATAAGACGGTGTGTAAAACTACACTGCCCAGCCAACAGAAAGTAACCACTTTGATTGAACTAGGCCAGTAGGTAAGGACTCTCCACTGGATCATAACTGCAGCGATGTTTGAGCTGAATACACGTTTAACCCTAACTGATGCAGTTAGTCACTTCTTTAATGTTTGTTCTTTCTGATGTAAAGGCAAGGTTGTAACTGTTTATCAATAATGATATAATTACTTGTTTTTCAAATTTGAAGGAGGGTGAGCAAGCATCTTGATGAACATTCATCATTAACTCCTCCAAAGAATATAGTTTATTCAATAATAAATGAATATGTGAATCATAACAGTTCTTCACTATATCTGTAAAGCGTCTTTGAGCACCTGTAAGAACGCTAACAAATTAAACCTATTATTATTATTATTTATTAACAGTGATTGACAGCTGATAGGAATAATATGATTGTTAATAGTATCATATTCATTCAGACAAACATCGATGAGACAGTTAATTAATGTACTTATTGCAGCAGTCTGCATACATTTGGTTCCCCTGCTGGTCTAAGAGTGAAACTCATTCAGTTATTGTTCAGTTAAAATTCATTAAATTACGTCAGCCACCTTGTAAGGCTTTACTGATGTGCCACAATAATATCACCTATGTGATTGAGTTACAATATTAATATTGTGGCTTTCCAAGTTAACATTGATTGTAGGGGTGTAACGGTTCACACACATTTCGGTTCGGTACGTACCTCGTTTTTAGGTCACGGTTCGGTTCGTTACGTTTTCGGTACAGCAGAAAAAATTATCACAAAACATTTTATATTTTTTAAAAATTATTATTAAACTGACTAATGTATTCAAATAAATACAAAATATAGTAAAATAAACATTAAGGTGCAGCATTTCGATGAGCTGAAATAATCTGTATTTGAACTGTACTGTACAGCTGCCAGCATGACATTAGGACTTGCTTTTCATTGTATTTTCATGTTGTTTAAAGAAAGATTAACTTGTCCACATTGCTTGCTGAAAGGGCAGATCTGCTGGCACTAACAATGTCTCTGTGGAGAACACCCTCTCTAGGGACAGAGGTAGCAGACACAGCCAGGTAGCGCTTTGCTACCATGGCAACATAAGGATACTTGGCGTTTGTAATAGCTTTGGCTCGGTCTGAACTCTCTGCGAGTGGTGGAGGCTTACATGCTAGTGGGAGTTGGGTTTGCACTTCAGTCTTTTTTCTTTTGGTACCGGTGATATTCACGTTCGGGTGATGCCTTTTCAAATGAGTGTGAAAGTTTGATGTATTGCCAGCCGCGTAACCAATGTTAGTTGAACAATGCCGACAAACAGCTTTGGTTCGGTCCACCTGTCTTTGTCCGTCATCCTTGTTCGTAACTGCGAAACCAAAATGGTCCCAAACCGGAGACTTCAATGATGCTGGAGGATTTTCAGCTCAACTTTATCTGCGTTCGCCATTTTGACAGTTCCTCAAATTACTGACTACATTTGAACGCATCCCTGTGACCAGCTCTCATAGTATGCCTCTCGTCCAATGAAATGACTTGCTCGCTCTATGATATATACCTGAGATTACTTCCAGAAAGTTGTTCATGTTCTCAATTTTTTACGTTTAACACTATATTCGTTCGGTACCCACGTGTACCGAACCGAAGGGCCCGTACCGAATAATTTCAGTACGGGTACGTGTACCGTTACACCCCTAATTGATTGATATGATTGCGATTTCAATCAGCATATACTTCTGTCAGGGGATGCCACCCCTCAAAATCTCCTGCCACCCTCTTGCCACCCCATGAATATTTGTCTAGATCCGCCCCTGTATATCTTCAATGTTTTACTCAAATTGAAATGAAAGAAAAGCATTACAACGTTTGTTAAAAGGTAATCCTTCTGACATTGGATGAACGTAATTAACTTTAGCTCTCTAGCTAGTTTATTCACGCAATTTAAACCAAAGTATAGCCTATAGCTGCAATATAAGTTAGTGTGCATGTTGTCGGACGTCCACTGACTAACGTAGAGCGTTCATACAGGATCTGCTGGTCATATGATGTCCTGATGAACAGAAACACAAGCAGCCCGCTGGACTCAGATCTCTAGATACCTCATCACTCCTCCGCTGCTCCGGTTCAAGTCCGGGCTGCGGAGGTTTGTTTATACATGTCGTCTTCTTCTGTTTGCTTTAATCGAGGCTATGTTATGCAGCGCCCCCATCGTCAGTAAATGGAAGTACTACAAAGAATCCCGTTTAGTGCAATTATTTCACAAGTTTTGTTACACAGCTCGAAAAATATTACCGAGGTCCGGACCTCGGTGACCTCAATGGTGGATACGGCCATGGGCACAGTGTAATGGCTGTTAATAGCTGGCCACAGGCATAGCTCAGTTAAAATAAAGCACAGCTATTGTGCAATACATTTGTATTGCATGTAATATTTTTTATTTGTAAAAATGTCAGTTAAAGCTTAAAAGAATAAAGATATTTTTGTTATCTAAACGTTTGACCTCTTTTTTTTAGAAAGAGGTCAAACATTTAGATAACAAAAATATCTTTATATTTTCCAATTTTGGAATCGAAACGGGGAATCGATAAGAACCGGAATCGATAAGCAGATCCGGAATCGGAATCGATACATTTCAAACGATACCCATCCCTAGTCATCTGGCTCTCTATCACCACTGATAAGCTAAAGCTTAAGTTGGCAGGAATGGGAAAATCTCTTGAGCTTGTGTAACAACAGTCCTTATCTTAGGCATTTAACCAAAAACATTCAAATATGTTTTGGAATTATATTACCAAGTGGGGATGTGACAGATAGGCCCAATCAAAGTAATGTCATCAGCGTGATTTAGCATACTAGCATACTAACATTCCCTAATCCTGAATCTTGTTTGGGTTCATCCTCTGGGTATTTATCTGGGACAATAAGAAATAAATAAATGGTTATATATCTTACAGTTCAATTAACAAATAAAAGGCCAACCTCATGGTGAAGAAAGATTTAAAGTCAGAAGTCAGGATTCATGAATAAATGATGAAACACTGGTTAAATGGCCAAGTGACATGACTTTTGTTAACATTATTCTGACAAGCAACTTCTATACACCTTGTTTGGTGTGAATATAAGCCAAATGCTTATTTAGTGTAATGAACTGTAATCTTAGTGCTTCAAAACAGTAGGAGGGTGAATGGATGTGCTTTAAAAGGATGTGACACTGGAAACTTTGACACTACATCTACATCAGAGATTGGCAACCACAAAGCCCTTAGTTTGATGTTAAGGCAGAGGAGTGCAATAGTTGTGCCAGACTGTAGGGTGTGGTCATGGGATGGTGGTAGGAAGAAGAGCTTCTCTTCACTGCTTTTCTGGATAGCACCAGATGTTGAAGCGGATTCAAGACAAGCAGGAAGCCAGTGTCATGAAGAGAGAAGTACTGAATTAGATGACTTTCTTGTGTAGATACTACAATTAATCAGCAAGTCTAAGTATATTAATAAGACACACTTTTATTCATAAAAATGTGGTTTATTGTTGGTTGCCTAAAGAAACAACTGTAATCCCAGTTACGTGCGTTGACCTCCTCTTGGACTGTGGATGCTAAACAATCATCGTTATGTGTGGGGTGCCTGTTCTTAGAAGGTTTTTATTAATCTTATGGTCAAGTTTTCTATTTTTTTATTATGAATGTAGAAAAAAATGTTTATATAGTTTATTTGCAATATACAAGGAAGTACATTTCTTGTCCCATTGGATGGTTTAAAAAAACTGTTCTGTCCCATTGTCAGTAACATCTGTGAGTGTTTTGTGCATATCTTTACGCTTGTTCATAGAGAAGTGGTTTGCAGATTAATTGAAGTACTTACTTATTAAAATCAGGATCAGGAGAAAATGTAATTGCGTGTGGTGTAATTGATAACTGAGATAAAACAGAGACTAACAGTGACTTTCATCTAACGTCCACGTTACCTCTTTCTTCTACTTCTTCTTGGCATGGCTGGGAATTCCATTGTTTTCTTAAATCTTTCAATTCTCTTTGTGCATTCCTCAGCTTTAACTGTTGGCCAGTTTGTACCGGAGCTATGCCAAACTGACATTGTCAAACGGCATCTGATTGGCGAAGGGATGATGATTAGTCTGGGAATATCTGTACCAAAGTCTGGCTGCCCAGCTGAGACAGACACCAAGCCACAAAACATAAACTCTTCTGGAGAAGGCAGAGTGAAATATGGCAATGGAGACATTAATGTTTGACAATTACAGAACCTCCAGAGAGCAGGGTTTGACATTTGCATGAATATGGTTTAAAAAAACTCAAATATGCCAATTTTTTTAGCACTTCCATATTTTAAACCTCAGCGAGTTTCAAAATGAACACGGAGAACTGCTGGTGATTAGTTTCAACCAATGGGGACCATAAATAACGAACAAATACAAAGCATGGGAATCCAATGAGCAAATGATTGGTTCTGATGGTGTTGCCAAAAAAATTAAATAATTAAATCATCTGAAATCAGGTGATCACTAGGATAAGTATCCTCTTGGAACAATGGTCCAGACTAGAGTTCCTTGCAGTCTGGGTGTAGTAGTCGACATACATGGAGGTGAAAACAATTATTAAAAGTGAATAAACAGAATGACTGTAGATGATTCTGTACGGGTCATGAAGGCACGCTGAATAGTTTGATTAAGTATGAAAACGATGTGAATCACATCATATGGCCTTCAACGTCATCAGATCTCAAGCCAACTGAAACTTTAAAGTGATCTGTTAGTCAGCTCTCCCCACCACTAACAACAAAACCTCAAATGAGAGAATATCTTAACAAAGAAGGCTTGTCATCCCTCCAGTAGACTTCCAAACACTGGGAGAATCTATGAACAGGAGCACTGAAGGCATTTGGCATTGTGATATATATTGTTCAAATCCTCCGGAGCAGAGAGAGGAGCTATGGATTATTGTTATTGATTAATGCATCAGTGTTTCTTAGGGTCAAAAACACTGAACTCACAACTTAAGGCACGGCACTACTGGTCAATTTTGAGATTTTGTGCTATTTTGATTCTATAACATGTTTTCTTTCAGGCTTTTGGAAGGAAAACGTACAAAATACACATTTAAGTGTTTATTTTACTATAGTTTGTCTATTTGCGTCTGTAGATTTCTCCTAAATTCACCAAAAGTTAGCATTCTAACGTAACATAAAGTACCGCGACCGCTGTGTGCACCATGTCATCAGAGATATCGTTGGAAAGCTGTGTCTCTCCTGCACAATCTCATCGGATCCAAATATGGTCATTTCCTTTGTATCAGCAACCAATCGTGAAAGTACAAAAGGGTCTTAAACCAAGAAACAAAATCTCATTGGCTGGTGTCAATTTCTGACAACGTGATTCGTTCAGATGCGTCACGTGGTGTGCTAAAACACTTCCTGGTTAGCTTTCCGCTAGAAATTGAAATCTCAAAATGGCAAAAGAACGGCGAAAAAAACGTTCACAGAGAAGACGACAACAATTTTCACTTGCACGAAGCAAGGTTATACAAAAAACAAAAGACCCCGAACATGAAATACCTTCATGGAGTGCGTCGAGGTGCAAGCTGTCATCCAAAGAACAGGAGGGTTTAGCTAGCGCCTCACTGCAATCTTTAAAGGTCGTTTTCTCAAAATGAGTTTTTTCTCCTACTCTGAGTTCGAAATGTCAACTTCAGTAGCACGTACATACACCAAACCTTCCAGTTATATTCCTATCAATATTATGAAGGCTTTTACAGAAGGGTTTGTTCATATATCATTCATAGCCTGAATTATACAACATTGTATACGCGAAAATTGATATTTTAGGGCTGTTGACAGTATTTTCTGATTTATGGAGTGATAAAAAGAGATATCCAATATCCCTTCTGTAAAAGCCTTAGATACTAATATGACTACAAAATTAAACGAGAATTTTGAACCTGGCTTTATCCAAAGTTCAGATTTCGGTTCCTGAAATGTGTTAAAATATGTTGCATATTTAATGAGATAATGGGTAATTTGCATATTTAAACATGCTATTTCAGAAAACTTGTAATACAAAAAACAATTGCCTTATTGTAAGTAATTAACTGGAGTAATGTCTAGCTGATACCTTTAAGTTAAAAAAATTACCCTATTCACCTGGGGTGTCTCGCCTTAAAATGAAAGCGCTTAGTTTATTTAATAAAAGAGCACATGTTCAATGTGAAAAGTGACAGTAGATATAGATTAGTTGCAACACTGGACACTAAAGAGGCCCTTTTATGCTTTTTGGGGGTTTCCCTTTCCTGTAGTGTGTTGTACTGTATAGGTTTCTGTGAATGTAAATGATCTGCAAAGGCTAAAATCCCTGTCTTCCCTCCAGAGGGAGTTTCTCTCCCACACCAACCCCCCAGCCTGAAACGCCTCCATTGGACCTTATGGAGGTGTTAATGGGCCTTAATTGTAGTCCTTTGTAGTCCTTTGGCTACTTCCGTAGAATATTGATATCACTATGTAACACTTCTATTAGACACTTCTAATAGAGGCATCCACAAATAAATGAACCTGAAACTTAGCATAATATCTCCTCTTTAATGTTGGTTTGCCCTTTATTTTTAACCAAACTAAGTCATTATAAGCTTAAGATGTTGTCCTGAGATTGGTACTTGCAGAACATTCATGGATTTCAATTTAGGGCTAATAACATATTTCAAGAAAATCCAGCCATTAGTTTTAAGTTACTTAACCACAGAAAGTTCCTCAGGGGAAATGTGGCTGATGGCGACAGAAACAGAGGATACAGCAGGTCAGTGAACCAACACTAGTATTGTTGGAAACAGGACTCTAGGAAGGAAACAAGATTTAAAGAAGGCCACCCTAATGTTGGTAGTGCAGAATAATAATAATAATAATAAGGACCTAATTGAATCAAATAAAAAAACACATAAACACAACAATACAAATTGAAAAGTTTGCCATTTTAAAATGTAGAGACCAAGAAAGGAACATTGGAGAAATGTCTACTCATATATCTTAAGAAAAAACATATTGTTGGTAATCTGTATACAAATATATCACAAGATAAAAGCATAGTATATTTTTAACATGTATCCAGATAGTATTTCATTGAGTGACATGTAAAGTATGTGCTTATTATTTTATATATTATATCACCATGTTCCTATGATTACTTACCAGTATCACTGCTGGAGGTTGATTGAAGGAGAGTTAGGTGGTGACACTGTGTGTGTGTGTGTGTGTGTGTGTGTGTGTGTGTGTGTGTGTGTGTGTGTGTGTGTGTGTGTGTGTGTGTGTTTCCAGATGCAGCTGCTTCCTGCCCCACACAGCTGAGCTACACCCCCCCCCCCCCCCCCCCCCCCCCTGGCTTCCACTGTCTCCAGCAGTGTGAGAGTTCCAGCTGGATTCGTCCCGACTGTCTGTGCTGAACTTGAGACTGTCTGTAACCTCTGATAACTGGTAGTGTTAACATAAACATAATACAAAAGTGAATCAAAAGTTGTTATGGTCGATCAGGTTATTAATAACTTCTTGCATTGCAATGATTGTTGTAATAGAGTGATGGACAAGTTTTAGACTGCAAAATTATATATTAAGTAAGTATGACAGATGTTGGACATGGAAGAAAATATAAAGTTTATTACAAAGCAACTATGTCAGTAAATAAAACATGAAGAGGAAGGCTATATTGCTCTGGATTTCACTGTCATACAAGGCGGAGAGGATGTGTCTTTTGTGTATCATTACCAGTAGGGATGTTCCCCACAAAACTGAATATGCACTGATGCAATGGATAAAGATATTTCTTATTTTCGTAAATTGCTGATAATTATTTTTGCAAAAAAAGCCATGATTGAGATGTCTTTGAATCAGTTATGAGTCTTACAATTGGCTCTTATCATTGTTCCTTAATCCAAGATTAAACTAATCACTAAAAAACACTAATGAATATGCTATCAATGAGTTTTCTGTTTATTTGGCATATTTTTCAATCGACATGTTGGCCAAAAAGTGTCTGGACAGAGAAAGTCACAGACAACCTAAAATAAGCAAACCGCTTGTTTGCCAACTCCTAAAACAACACAACAGTAAGGTCCTTCCCACAAACTATCCTGCACGCTCTACCCACAATGCAGTCAAATCTGCCAGCAATGCACCAGAAAGAGATGTTAATAATATAATTTCAGCTGCTCTACCATAGCACCCTCAAAGAAATAATAGTTCCTGGGAATTACATTACATTACATGTAATTTGTTAGACGCTTTTATCCAAAGCGACTTACATACATTCAGTACTGTGGACAATCCCCACAGGAGCAATTTGGGGTGAAGTGTCTTGCCCAGGGACACAACGACATGC
Organism: Gymnodraco acuticeps; assembly: GCF_902827175.1. NCBI lineage: Eukaryota > Metazoa > Chordata > Actinopteri > Perciformes > Bathydraconidae > Gymnodraco > Gymnodraco acuticeps. The sequence goes on from NW_022991451.1 coordinate 2,183,991, forward strand.
TGACTGCAGTGGGACTCGAAATTGCTATCCCCTGATTCGAAGTCCAGCACACTATCCACTGAGCCACAGCCACGCCAATCAGCATCACAAGACATTGCACATCTCTATTCTGATGAAAGAAATACATAAACAGAGCTGTATTTCTTAAGAAAAATGTGACAAGTCTGTACCACATTCCATGCCAATGAATCCTATGGTTGGAACAATTTACTCTGAACATAAAAGGTCAACCTGCAAGAGGCTGATTCAGGAAACCACCCAAGTGATTAGTATTTACCATACATATACATTTATGTACAAATTGCTGGTCGGACTAATCAAGGGGTTTGTCAAGCAAAGCGGCTGGTGTAGTCCTAAACGATAGCTGAGGATTATGGGTATAGTGTAGTGTCTTCTGCCATCTTAAACTCCGAAAAAATATTTGTTTCTCCGAATCGAAGGGGAAAAATACAAAAGCATTGCACACAATTTAAACCAATCAATGTTGTGTAATTAACAAGGATAATCTGGTGTTTTTTAGTCGATGAGTAGTGCAGATATCACTGTAAAATCAATCGACAGTAAGGAGAATACTTACTTCCGGGTGTAAAACTCTCCGTTATCCAATGGGAATGGACGCTCACATTGCCTTTAACTGCCGCCGATGGGAATACATTGCAATCAGTTGAAAGCTCTTTGCGTCCGTTTATGAAGCTGAAGGAGACTCGGTGCGTCACAACTGCACGCCAAAGGACCCTGACCAAGCGTCGCTATTGGACTATCAGGGAGTGAGACTGTGTTGTTGTGTAAAGTAAAACTATACAACTATACATAAAAGTCAGAGCCACCTGTCGTCGGTGAAACCTCCTCCTTAATGCAGGACGTCTCTCATTATATGTGTTATAATGTTTTTTAACGCATGTCGTCTGATTGTATAATCATATACGCTGTCCACTAGAGTCCGTGGATATGCTCTCTAGATTAACAGCATCATGGAAAATAACCTGCTGGTGCTCCATTGCGGAGGCTCCGGTAGAAATTTGCGTTTTTACCCCCTTAATGTCTGACTAATCGTTGAACAGCATTTCTGTGCACGTGACTTGTGTTGAACGTTTATAGTCCGTTTGAGTTTTGCCCGTGTGAACGCAAACCGAACCTTCTGAAAAATTAAACAATGTAACAAACTGTCGCCTGGTGTGCACAAGAGAAGCGGACTATTACTGTAGGTGTGAATGCGACCGGAGAAGTTCAATGGTGGTGATCCTTTTATTTTGGGCAGACAAATGAAGCTCAGCGCAAGTTCAACCAGGAAGACCTTCTTTACTCATTCATTTACTATGCTATGTTAGTACTACTATGTGGGCACGGGCGCTGGGGTAAAAGGACAAGGAAGTCGAGCCCTCCAGAAGCCGTGGTGCAGCCACTACTTAAAAATAAAAATCTCGACCCCTCCATTCTCGCAAATTTTAGGCCCATCTCCCAGCTACCTTTTTTTATCTAAAGCCCTGGAGCGAGTAGTCTATGTCCAGCTACAGTCGTTCTTAACCACGCATGGCATCCATGAAAAGTTTCAGTCTGGCTTCAAACCCATGCACAGCACTGAAACAGCCCTTTTAAGAGTTTTTAATGATCTGCTCCTAGACGCCGACTCAGGTAGTCCTGGTGCTGTTAGACCTGACAGCTGCCTTCGACACTGTGGACCATAGCATCCTGTTGTCACAGCTTGAACAGTCCGCAGGCATCACAGGCTCTGCACTTGCATGGTTCAGGTCATACCTGACAGACCGTAGCTTCTCATTGCAGCTAGGTACCTTCTCCTCTGCTAAAGCCCCTCTTACCTGTGGGGTTCCCCAAGGCTCGATTCTGGGCCCCATCCTTTTTCTACTGTACATACTGCCCCTAGGTTCAATTCTCACAAAACACAATATCCCCTTCCATTGTTACGCCGATGATGTACAGATCTATCTGCCTCTCAAAGGAAATGTCAACTCACTACAGCAGTTGATGTACTGCTTAACAGAGATTAAATCCTGGCTGAGCCAACATTTCCTCAACCTCAACGAGAGCAAGACCTCGGTCTTGCTCATCTTTTTTGGACTCCAGCCTCCCCGGTTTATATTCTGGGCTCCCTCAATAAAAACATTCTCCCCTCTGTCATGAACCTTGGAGTGACCTTCAATAGCGCTTTTACATTTGAGAAGCAGGTCAGCACCGTAGTCAAGACCTGCTTTTTTAAGATACGACTATTGGCCAAGACCAAGTCGTTTTTATCTTTTAAAGACCTAGAAAGGGTTATTAATGCCTTTGTTACCTCGAGACTGGATTACTGCAACGCTCTGTATGTGGTTATGGACCAGACGCCTGCAGCTAGTGCAGAACGCAGCTAGTGCAGAACGCAGCTAGTGCAGAACGCAGCTAGTGCAGAACGCAGCTGCACGTCTTCTCACTGGCCATACAAAGCGTGACCACATCACCCCAATTCTGGCCTCACTACACTGGCTTCCAGTTCGGTTCAGAATTGATTTTAAACTCCTTTTATTTGTTTTCAAAGCCCTAAATGGGCTGCCTCCTGTCTATATAGCCGAACTCCTCCATCGCTACACCCGAGCCAGAGCTTTAAGGTCGGCTGACCAGCTGTTGCTGATAGTGCCCAAGACCAGGCTCAAAACCTGAGGGCACCGAGCATTCACAGCAGCTGGCCCTAGGCTCTGGAACACTCTGCCCCTCCATGTGAGGTCGGCCCAGACCCTAGGGGTTTTCGGCTTCCAGTTTGTGTTCGGGCGGCAGACAGCCTGTCCGTTTTTGGGGGTGCGCTTGGGACCTTCCTTTTTGATGGGGCTTATAGTTGATAGGGTGGTCTAGTGGGAGTGCATTGACGTGGACACGTTGTGCCTCTTCACCTACATTTTGGTTCTTGTGCTTTCACTTAAATCCTAAAAGCTTGGATCTTATATTTAAAACTAAGGTTATTACTACTTCTCATTCTTCTAAATCTACTCTCTCTCTACTTCTCATACTCTCTACTCCTGTAATCTATTCATTCTATTTTCTCTTTATCCAAAACCTTTCCCCTCTCTGACCTCTCGAGGTTCTATTAGAGGGTAACAGGTTGCAGAGAGGCCTATTCCGGCAGGGGAGTGTTATGACCGTAGTCACAGCCTACCTCCTTACAGTACCTCTCACCTATTCCCATGGGCGCGGGCAGGGGGGTGCTGAGGGCGCTGCAGCACCCCCTAGCGGCAGGCAGGGGGTGCGGAGCTCCCCTGTCTGAATTATTATTTGACGGTTATTGCTGCTCCCGCTGTGCATAATCTGTGTAATATGTAGCCAATAAGTTCCACATTGTTGGTAAAATAATATTTTGGCCTGCCCCGAATGTTTGTTCTGTAGCCCCGGACAATTCTACCTCAATAATATAATACATTAACCGTGCTTTACGTGAACCTCATCACGACACTAGAGAGGACGGCAGAACTGTAATTTACTGTGTTCAGTGAATGCAACAGAGGCTCGACACCAGACCAATCAGAGAGTTGCATGGAAATAAAAGTGTGCTTGTGTCATTCAAGCTCGGCTCTGTGTGTGTGTGTGTGCGTGTGTGTGTGTGTGTGTGCGGAAATAGCGCATTTAGTGTGTGTGTGTGTGTGTGAGAGAGAGAGGGACCGGTGCCAGCAGCAGGGACCGTGTTGTTAGCATCTGGTTAGCTAGCTGCACTAACGGACATACGGAGCTGTTGCTGTTGGTTCCACAACAAGCTGGAGGAGAGCTCTCCTCTCAGACTGAGAGGCTCAGGTGAGCTAAAGGACTCTCTGAGTGTTTAGATAGTTAACTTTAGTCTAAGTTATCTCAGTGGGTCTCAAACGGTTTGGTCACAAATTATTCAAAAGATTATTTCCGCGGCACACCTTCATATGATCACTATAGGTATAAAAAAAATAAGAGAATAAAGGAAAAACAGTTATGAAATACTATATTGCAGTAAAACAAGAATACAGTTTGAAAGGGGAGTGATTTGTAAAATATCCATAAAGAAAAAGAACATCTGCTTACAGTTGTGTTTCATCTGGGTGTTGAGAGATGTATCCATAGATCTCTTATTGTTGCTCTCAAAGTGCACCAGATTGATGCTTTCAACTTCAATATTTCAAAAAATCTTCCCGGGAGAGCATCCCCCCGGACCCCCCTAGAGGAGGTGAGGTTCGCTCCCCACTCGTAAAAAATAGCACTTTACCCCTGCCTATATGCAGTGAGCTGATTATCGAGCCTTCATTGTAACAGTCGCGGGTGTACTGTGTGTTTGCGTGTGGGGATTGCTTTTGTGCGTGCTCTATAGTGCCCGTATATAGTGTTCACTGGAGTCCAGCACCTCAGCACCCCCACTCAAAATACCTTCCCGCGCCTCTGCCTATTCCAATTAATTCCTCCTTCTGTTTGTCTGTATCTGTGTACTCTCATGTTCCGATTAACCCAGCCTCCCCAAAATGTTCTTTCTTTCTTCTTTTTTGTGTCTATATCTACGCCGGGATCCTGAGTCGAGGCTGATCCTGTTGCTGTGGTCGTGTGTCCTGGATCCTCTATCCTGATTTCTGGATTGAGTCCTGGACTTCGAGGCGTGGCTGAACCTATCACTGTGGTCCTGCCTGACTCATCACACTACTTCCCTGATGGCTCCCACAGGATTGTAGCTGACATCCTCGTGGATTCATCTTCTTATTATAGACACATGCATTTTCCAAACATTTGCTCTACCTACGCTGCAAAATGTATTATCTCTTCGATTTACACACGGCATCTATTGCACGTCTGTCCGTCCTGGGAGAGGGATCCCTGCTCTGTTGCTCTCCCTGAGGTTTCTCCCATTTAAACTGTGGGTTTTTCTCTGGAAGTTTTTCCTTGTACGATGTGAGGGTCTAAGGACAGAGGGTGTCGTTTTATCATACTGATATTCTGTACAAACTGTGCTGTTTTATTTGTTGTAAAGTGTCTTTATTGTAAAGTGTTTTTATTGTATGTAGAGCACTTTGGCTCGACCAAAAATCGTTTTAAAAATGTACTATATAAATAAAACTTGATTTGATTTGATGCTCCAAAAAGAAAACTTCTTCCCCGGCTCGCCCCAACGCTTACCAGCCCGGAAGCACCTCAAGCCAGCCCCCCCCCCATAGATAATAGCTTGGCCAACACCCTGCAATCCCTGGCTAACTCCATGCAAATAATCGATGCTCGCCTTCAGTCTCTGGAAAGGGCATCAGCCGGAGCCTCCACTTCATCAACCAACAGGGCCGTGCTTTCTGCCATGGCGCTGCCGGGTTTCATGCCGGGTCAGGCCCCTACATTACCTCACATCGTAGCCTCCCCTCATTCCCTGGCTTCAGCCCTTCCAGCCCCTCCTTCAGGTAGGCCTTACATCCCCCAAGCGGCTAATATTTCCCTCCCCTGAGTGTGACAAATCCATCGCCACCGGGGGAAGCATCACTGCCGTATTCAAGTCAGCAGACCCCTGTCACATCAGAGACCTCTCCATAGGGCATTTCCTGGTCGAATTCAGCATCTACCGCAACGTCATATGCTCTGTCTACCCGGAAAGAAGGCAAGAATTAGATGCCTATCTGGCTCTGATCAGTGACCTTTTTCTAAAATACGGAAGAAAAAGAATTCTACTCCTACCACAAGAGTTTCTCAAGTAAAGCAGCGCTCCATATAGCACACTCCAACATCCGCCTGGATTGGTCCATACTGGACACCAAGCTGCTCGTCATGTCTACAGGCGGGAACCAAGTCGTCTCGTGCAACAGCTGCGGGACTCAGGGCCACCTCGCCCACTTCTGCCCTTCAGTGCCTCTCTCCGCTTTCAGAACCCCTCCCGCTTTCCAAACTTCAAACGACAGACAAGGCAGCCAGGCAAGATAAGCAGATTTGCAATAATGTTAATGAAAATGTCTGCACTTACCCAGCCTGTGTTTTTCTTCACATCTGCAGCTTCTGCAAAGATTCTCACCCGAGGTCCGTATGCCCAGTACTCGAATTGAGGGGGGATGGCATTCCCCCCTGAAATAAAAACGGTCAAAATCATCCCCCTTCTAAAACTGCCATTCCCCCTTTCCATCCCTTATGTAATTTCATCAATGAACGTGGCACTGGTATTACTGCTATTTCAACATTAATTTTGCACATTTTGAGTAAAATACTGTGAGCGAGGGAGCACACACACACGCAATGATATTTTTACCAAGTCACTGACGCTATACTATGCGAGTGCCCTAGAGGGCGCCAGAGCGCTGTGATGCGCCTGTTTGATCGATGCCAGAAGCGCAGGTAACGGTCATCACAATGGCCAAGCGACCAGGAGGACAATGCGATCTGAGGGACTTCATATTTAAAAATACTAAAAATAACATTTCAGGTAAGTCAGGTTAGTCATTACTCATTACTTTACTCACCAAAGGTGGAATCTATGGACATAAGCAGCAATAACAACTTAGTTTGGAGTTTAGCTACGTTTTTCTCTCGTGTTAGCTAGCTGGTAAGACTCAAAACTGTTGATGAAATGATACCACCAGCACCAGAAGAGCTGAAACCCCTCCTTCAAGCAGTGAACACTCTGGTCATCTCCACAGCTGAGTGTGAACATGGGTTTAGTCAGATGAACATTTTAACCACAACTAGAAGTTCCCTAGAGGTAAAAAGCATGTCAGCCTTGCTTTTCATCAAGTGTTGGCCCTCCACTGAACAAGTTCAGACCAGAGGTATACATCAAGACTTGGCTTCAAAGCCATTGTTTAGCTAACAATCCGAAAGCAAGAGCCAGAAAAATTGAGACCAAAAAGCATGATTATGAACATCTTTGTAAACTTCTATGAGATGGGGGAGAGTGGAGTAGGCAGCCATTGACAACATTGGTCCTATTTTGTATTATCTGTATAATCTTTTAATATATTTTCATATTTTGTAAACAATTTCAATTTGCACTTAATGCCCTGTTAAAAAAAGTAACATTGGGAATGTTAACATCAAATATTTGTATTTGAACTGCAATAAAATGATGACGGATCAATTTTTTTCTAATTTTTTTCCTCAAATTTTTCATTAAGTGTTTAATTTACATAATGATTTAATTAATTACGATAACAATGTAACCCTTTAGATACCAGCTTTGATCGTATACCAGTAACTTCCTTTTTTTAAAATACACTATAATTCAATATTCTAAAAACAAATTTGACTTTATTATTAGTATAATCAGTTGATCCATCTGAATAATAAATGAGGGACTGTTAACCTACAAGATTTGTACCAGACTTCCATTATAACCACATTTGTGTATCCCCTCCCCCCCTTTAAATTAAAGTGAAAAAAAGATTTTGCACTAATTGTCCTCTGCATTTGACCCTAAATGTTAGTGGTGCCATGGCAGCCCGGGGACCGACTATAATTCTGAGGTGCCTTGGTCAAGAGCAATGAAAGGAGTATCTGAACATCCATAACATGCATGTTGTTTTAGGAGTATAATAATTATCTTTATGCTGGTTGGTCTCCCACCCTCTGCGGGTTATCAGCACAAATTATGTCCCCATATGATAAAATCCACCATCCCCCCTGATTTTTTTTTACAACTTGAGTACTGCGTATGCCCCAGGCACAGCAGCCGTCCCAAGATCACTGCCCCCGCTTCAGAAACTACAAATCTTCTGAACATTCACCCCTCCACTCCAATTAACATCACACGCTTAGCAGCGTCTTATCTACTCACCCGGTTCCCGTGCTTGTAGAATGATCTCCTCTCAGGGCTTTCCCAAGGCTTCATAGTAGGGGTCCTCCCTTCTCCTACTGTGATTTTCATTGCAAAAAAAAACAACTGCACATTCTTTGTTTTGGGGGGAATCTCTGCAGGGTAAGCGAGTCGGAGTCCCGGGCCCACTCACTTATAGTAGCGACTCTTCCCTGCACGAGATCATCCGCCATAGCGGCACGCTCAGATTTCCACTATTGCCTTACACATTCATAATCATACACGTTTGGATCTACCACTAGCTCTCTAGACTAGGGTCTGCGTCTCAGGCTTGCTGATAAGCCAGGATATGATATCCATGCATCACTGTACTCAAGATAACAGCTCATGGCAACAACTCGGGTGGCAGCCTCCAATGCCTTCACCTCCTACATTCGCCCGGACATCATCCCAAGCCTTAAAATCTGGTAAATATGCATATAACTGGTGGTGGTGTTAAATAGCATATCAGCACACATATCACTTATCATGATCCTATCTTATTCCTAATTGCATCACTCAATCTGAGATCACGGGCATTTTAACTCTCGCACGTCATGTTGTGTCACGTGTTTTTATTTCAAGTCACGGCCCCATGTCACCCATGAGCATTTCATGTTTTGACCGGAAGGGTCTCAGGCTCGTGTGAGCCAGGATGTGACCATCCATGCATTATCACACGCACTGCATTCTCATGATAAAATCCTAGGTGCATTTCATGCACTTAAAGCCCGTTTTAATAATTCATGTGTCTCGTTCGGCTTTAAACTAGCTGAAGGTCCGCTCCCTAATAGCAACTCCACTCTTTAATTCTACGCTATTTAATAACATGTCTTCTCCATCCCTGTATAATTATCTCATTATATCCATAGATTACCGCAGCCAGCTCGTAAGGTAAGAAACCAAGTACATCTCATTTCATTATACACTGAACAAAAATATAAACGCAACACTTTTGTTTTTGCTCCCATTTTTCATGAGATGAACTCAAAGATCTAAAACATTTTCTATGTACACAAAATAACCATTTCTCTCAAATATTGTTCACAAATCTGAAAAAATCTGTGATAGTGAGCACTTCTCCTTTGCCGAGATAATCCATCCCACCTCACAGGTGTGGCATATCAAGATGCTGATTAGACAGCATGATTATTGCACAGGTGTGCCTTAGGCTGGCCACAATAAAAGGCCACTCTGAAACGTGCATTTTTGCTTTATTGGGGGGGGTCTGGGGGGGTCCGAAAACCAGGCAGTATCTGGTGTGAGGGGTAGGATTAGGGTTAGGGGTAGGGTTAGGGTTAGGGTAATGTTGTGAATCGAGTGGCCCATGGTGGTGGTGGGGTTATGGTATGGGCAGGCGTATGTAATGGACGACGAACACAGGCCACTCAATTCACAACATTACCCTACCCCTCACCCTACCCCTCACACCAGATACTGCCTGGTTTTCGGACCCCCCCAGACCCCCCCAATAAAGCAAAAATGCACGTTTCAGAGTGGCCTTTTATTGTGGCCAGCCTAAGGCACACCTGTGCAATAATCATGCTGTCTAATCAGCATCTTGATATGCCACACCTGTGAGGTGGGATGGATTATCTCGGCAAAGGAGAAGTGCTCACTATCACAGATTTTTTCAGATTTTTGAACAATATTTGAGAGAAATGGTTATTTTGTGTATATAGAAAATGTTTTAGATCTTTGAGTTCATCTCATGAAAAATGGGAGCAAAAACAAAAGTGTTGCGTTTATATTTTTGTTCAGTGTACTTCTTCTCTTTTGGGGGTTTCATCGGATCGGTTTTCCCCTTCCGAATGATAATCTTGCACAACGGGGCCTAATCGCCAAAACTCCATTACATTCATTTGTTTATTCCTGGCAACAAATATGTATTCCTACATCAAAACCGTCTCTCCTGATTGAAAGCTTTTAGATGTGCAGCTCCACTAACATGGAACAGTCTGCAAAAAGAATGGAAAATTACCAAGCTAGTACCACTACATGTTTTTAAAGCTCAGTTGGATGCTACAAAATCAGATGCTGTTGGTACCTGTACATGTGGTTAAATATGTAAATTGTAATCCCTGTACATTTTGCTGTATGATGTCCTTTTGTTGTTCTGTTGTTTATGTCTTCTTGTGGAACCTACTGCTGCAGGTCTCCCTTGAAAAAGAGATCATTGATCTCAATGGGATTTTACCTGGATAAATAAAGGTTTTGAATTGAATTGAATTGAAGTTGTATTACAAGACAATTTGGGCATTGGGCTTCTTATACGGCCATCACAAATGTCCCCTACCTTCTTGATGGAGCCCTAGCAAGTCTTTGATGGGTCAAGCTTGAGCTCCCAAGGTTCATGTCTGAAAGGAAATCCCCTGCAATGACACTTTGTGCTGCATTCTATGAATGAACGGTGCTAAGTAAATACAGTTATTTGGTATACTTTGTACACCACATTTCGACACCTTTATCCACAGTGACTTTCAACCATGAAGATATACAACCATATCAATTAAAGTTCTAGACCATTCGTTTTATAAGCCTAACTTTTACTAGGTGATGAATATACTACATACAGAAATGAGAATTCCTTTTTTGGGGTCTTATTGGCCGGTGTGCGTTTGAAACAGATGGGTTTTCAGTCTGATCAGAATGATGTGTAGACTCTCTTGTCCTGAAATCCACAGGAAGTTTGTTACACCATTTTGGAACCAGGATAGCAAACAGGCTGGTTTTTGTAGAGGGGCATCTGGGTCTAACTTGCACTAAGGGAGTAGCAAGTTGATCGGCAAATGCAGAGTGGAATGAGCAGACTGGGGTGTATGTATTGAGGCTGAAGACAGTTTGACCATCAAGGAGGGAGTTGCAGTAGTCAAGGCTTGAAATGACAGAGCCTTTAAGCTTTCATTGTATATGGTAGGGAAGTTTTAAAATATAGCAGAATTATAGAGGCTATTTTTATGTCTTATGTATACAAATTAAAATATTTAAGGTATCTTCAGCTGTCAGATAAATGTATAACCATTCCTGTAAATTATAATGGAGGCCAAGTATAGAGAAACATGGAAAGATCATACCTAGGTACAGTTCAAGTACCTTCAAATGATATGTATAGTACTTGAAGAAAAATGTTATATTCCGCCACTGTCTTGCTCTAACTTTAACTAAGTAATTTAGTCGCCAACATTTAACCACACCTAACCATATGGGTCATTTTTGGAAGATAATGACAACTTGTTGACTTGTTGGCTCAGTTTCTGGTGTTTTAGAGTTATAAGTGACAGAAAGCTGACAGTAAGATCAAAGAGGGGGTTTATTCACCATATGACTAAGTGGCTTATTGTTGTAACTCTATGACCGTTTGCTCCATGTGCACAATCGTCCTCATCATTGTCATAATGTGGTTTGCTATGTTTCTCTGTGTTCTCCCTGCATTCACAGGAAAACATCTGTTTCTGTCAGCAGTCAGTTCTCTGTTAAGTTCCTTTTCCCACACTGTCTCTTGAGTCCTTTCCGTTTAACCTTTTAGCTCGGTGCAGCTGTGCAACCATTTTTTTCATTAAGTTAAAATAATATCCTTTATTTCCTGTTGCGTTGTGAATTTTGTTTGAATTAATCTCGACCTCAGCAGACTCAGACTCAATAAGGTCTCCTCTCTCTGGTTATCTCAGTGCAGAGTTCCTTCTGAGCATCTCGGGGGATTTGAAGTCAATAAATTGACTCTACAACAGGATGTCAGGTTGCACAGCTGTCAGGTGAGACGTTCTTCTGCCATATGGCTCCAAGCTGATCAGAATGAGAAGGATGAAGCCTGCCTACCAAAGTTCCTTTATTTGATACTTCTAAAGGTCAGCCTGTATCTACATTATTATGCTCATTAAAGCAAAACTAAAGTAAGCAGTAAGGAGGACTTTAATTAAATGTATGATGTCAACACATTTCACAGAACTGTAATAGGTTAGTTGAAAGCAATAATATTAAGTTGAACTTAATCATTTTTATTTAAACCTAATATTATTGCTTACAACTAACACAGTTATGTGAAATCTCTTGACATAATACATTTAATCAAAGTCAATGTTTTAGTTGTTTCAGTGTAACATGCATTAAGGAACATGATGCAAATACAAAAAACATAAGCACACAGCTTGGCACAACTTCAACTTGGATAGTAAGCCCTTAAATAAAAACGTGCAGGGCTATACAAGATCAACATTGGTGCAGTGCCAACCATGATGTTGCCACTGTACCAAACTTTGGTTTAGTAGGTGTTTTGGTAATGTTCATAGCTGTTCCAAACAGCTTTACTCACAGGCAGGGTGAAAAGCCTGCCATCAGAGGAAAAAAACTTAAATGCAGCACGCACCAAACCCAGAACACGTTGAAGGAATAATCTATCCCATCTGGCCTGGGAACACCTAAGGATCACCCACAAGAAGTTGAAGGAAATATCCAAGGAGAAGTACATCATAGCTACCTTGCCTAGTCTGTTAGCCTGGATAACCAGTAAAAAATTGATAAATGGTACAAATATTATCAAATAAATGTAAAATGTAGTAGTGTAAATGTGTGGCCAAGCCAATAGACACCAATAGGAGAATAAATGACACATTACAAACAACTTTTATTCTAAGTCAGAGTGCAAACTGTTACTTAAAAGTAATTATGGTTTCATATCAGTCAACATCTGGAGCAGGTTAGCAGGACTTTATACACCGTGTCTTTGGGTATAAAGGTCCATCTCCTCATTAAGTCCCTGTGGGAAACCTGGACAGCGTCTTTTTTCACTGGTGTTTATTTCACTCTGACGCAGGGATCGCATGTATCAAGGCCTGGCTTTTATGGGCCAGTAAAAGTCTATTCTCACCACTCGAACAAGGATTTTGTTAAAGGATGTTGTACCCCTTAAATTCTCCTGTAAACTGGCAGGAGGACATAGTATACAGCTTATTTTTTGTTCTTGATATTTTTAAGGCAAATGTTTTATTTTAACTTGTCTTACTGCTATAGTTCTAGACTTAAATTGATATCAGATTTTATTAAATTGTACTCAATACAGTAGGTTAAGAAGAGACTGTCCTCACCAAACAAATAATAGCATTGATTGCAAATACTTACCCAACAAGCAACCTCTTGTCTTTGTGTAGATAAAACTCTCTAAGCCTGATTAGCATATAGCTAAGCCACATATGTTATCGTCTTACAAATCAGGCGCTGAATAAAAAATGCATCTAATTTGTGATTTTGGAAAAGAATGATGATACATTATTTTCATTGAGATAATAAAGCTTATTTAATAAATGAATCATATTGGTCGGGAAACATTAGCAATCAGAAAATAAGACTGGACAAACTGGAAATAACTCATTATTCAAATGTATAGAAACAAATGCAAAAGAAAGCCTGAAATGATTACACAAAACAAACAGTTAATAGACTGGCTTTGATCACTTGATTCCCTGCAGTTAAGTTTATGTTGTTTTATTGTTCAATAAGTGTCCTAATCACTCCTTTCTGGTTTGCAGGATGTCAGTAAGGTATCAAAGCTGTTACATTGATACATCCTTATCTAATGGTTTTTTACTTTCCTTGTTTCTCTCCACCTCAGCTCAACTTGGCTGAATACACATTTAGTTTGATATATTTCCAGTGTTCTATGCAGAGGTGTTAACAATTAGCACATCTGTACGATTAGCACCTGTTGTTAGCATGCAAGAGTATGGGATTCTCTGAAAAAACTATCCAGTGGCCATATATTAAACATGTCAATGTTTTTTAAAGGATTATCACTCAGTCAACTCAAGTTAAGAGTATTAGAAGAATGTGGAATATACATTACACCAGGGCTATTCAATTGGCGGTCCGTGGGCCAAATCCGGCCCCGGGGTGATATTTACTGGCCCTTTGACTATAATGTTAAAAAGTAATAAAACAAATATGTGGGCCTTTATTCCAGAGAGGGTGTTAAATTGAGAGATAGAGGGGAAGACATTGCCTGAAAACTTTGGCGGGCTCGGGTTTCGAACCCACCTACTAGCTACTGTAGTGAAAACTCCTGTCATTTATTGCATCTCTGCGTGAATGATTAGATAATTTCACCTAAATTAAATCAAATTAAATTATGTTGATGGTTAATTTAGCTTCACATGTAGGCCTACTGAGTTCTGAACTTGCCATTTAGATCTATAAAGGCCTTGGGGCTATGTTGTTATATGCTATATATGATATATGTTATATTTTATATATGCACTCCACTATGCTGTTGTAGTATTTACTGTATCTGAAGCTCTTAATATGATTGCTCATATTTCAAGCCATCTTTTTCTCGGCCCCTTGCTTTGGATCATTTTCATCAACCGGCGCCTATTCCAAACTAATTGAATAGCCCTGCATTACACTGTTAATATTTGGCATCTAGGCTGGGATCGCAATCACTCCCCACGAGGAACCAAGGGGTACACTGTAAAAAAAGATCCTAATTTAACAGGAAATAACTGTACATTTTTAAAGTAATTATCATGTTTTTTTAAATAACTTGCAAAATCCTGTACAATTACAGATATTAAAGGTGGGGTAGGTAAGTTTGAGAAACCGGCTCGAGATACACTTTTTGTTATATTCCATGGAATGCTCTTAACATCCTGATAGCAATGAATATCTGAAGTGCTTTGACAAAAAATCCATAAAAAAATGTCATTTGTGGAAGCCGTAGTACTGTAAAAAGCACGACCAATCATTTTAGCCGGCCCGGCTAAAATAACTGGATGGCCTACCTGCCTGTCAGCCTTCCATCTGTGCACAAACTTATCTCGTGCCCTCATTGGACATTTTTTCCGGCTGTGTATTTTCAAATTCTAGCGCACTCGAGCTGGTTTCTCCAAAATGACCTACCCCACCTTTAACTATAAATTAACAACCCAAAATATTATTTTAATAACAACAAATAACATTTATTTCATTTTTTTAAAAGTACATTTACTATATAATATTTACAGTATTTTTGCACTTTCAGAAAATACATGCAGATGTACGTCAAATACTAATTATTATCTGTAATTAAATATGTAACTCGTAATATATTTGTACATGGGAAAAACACTGAAATTATCTCATCTTGTCGATCTAAGATTCTAATGCTTTGGACAAGGTTCAATACTGGCTGAACAACATTTGCTTACAGTTAACAGTATGCATGATGTTCAGTAAACGACCAGTCAAAATCGAAGGATCCAATGTGTTTTTAAACGGAGCAGAAACAGAACTAGTCTCCTAGTTCAGGTATCTTGGAGTCATATTGGACTCGAACTTGACTTTTAAGAAACATATTAAGAAAGTATCCAATACCATTAAATTCAACAAATTAGACCTTTCTTAACTGTCAATGCTGCAAAGTCATACCTCCACTGTATGATTCTATCCCACATTGAATACTGTTTGACAAACTGGTCGTTTGCTTGGGCCACAAACCTGAAACCCATAGAACAAATGTACAAGAGAGCTATCAAGGTGTTTGCCAGAAAGCCAAATTCATACCACCACTGTACCATCCTTGAAAAACACAATTTCTTAAGTTTTGACAATTTTAAGTCTTTTAAAAGTATGTGTTTTATTTATAAATGCTTACATAGACTGGCCCCCCCTCCCTTAGTGGAATTCATCCACAAAACACACTGGACGCTGCACTAGGTCAGAAACTAGAGGAGACTGTGAGGTCCACCGTAGACGGACCACTTTTGGTCAAAATGTAGTCTCCATTAAAGGCAGCTCTTTCTGGAATAGTCTCCCAACTGAGTTACGGGATTGTCCCACTTTGAACAGTTTTAAAGGTCAACTGAAAGAATGGTTGAGAAACAAACAAACGTGCAATCACCGCTAAATGCACTTTAACACAGGGGTATCTCCTCTTGCACTTTAGGTAGCTCTTGTATCTTCTCTTGCACTTTATATGTCGTAGCTGCTACATTGTACTGCCATGTGTTTAATGCTTGTATATGCCCATAGGGGCGCTAGGGCGCCGCCCCACCTCTTCCCACATACACAAAAAAAAAAAAAAAAATATATATATATATTTTATATTTTTATTTTTAATGAACAAGGTAAATATCATACAATTGGTATCAGTAAAATGTATAATCTACAATAAAATCTCGTTTAAAATTGTGTTACGATGTCTAAAGTTACTGATAAGTCACATGTTTCCTGCCTGGCTTTGCCCGTGGCATTAGTTTATCATTACCGGGCGGAGCCCCCGAGCCAAACAGCAGAAACCAGCACGTTACAAAAGTCTCAATAGTAAACTGTGCCGCCGAAACATAATTTCAGCCAATCAGCGCCGTCAAATATTTTGGTCACGAGGGCGCTCACGTTGGCGCCCACGTTGGCGCCCACGTTGGCGCCCACGTTGCTTACGTGCGTTGACGTGAGTTGTTTTTTAGACTCGTGAGTGACCAAGGTGACGCAGTAGTTGGATGAGAATGGCTTCGTGTGCAGGTGGAGTCGCCGGACCTCGGTCCGCACCCAATTCCGTGCAAGAGCTACTCTCCAATCTTTTCGAAAGGAGAAGTTTGGGAGATAAATTGATACTTAAAGACCTTGGACTGGACCAACCCGATTTGTATATATCACAGCAAGCTCGTGAAAAAGACAAAACGTATCAACGAGGCTTCTCACGTAGCTGGTACACCAGAAAGGCATGGCTAGCTGGATGCAAACAGGTAAATGCTGTCTTTTGTTTCCCATGCTTGCTCTTCAAACAGCCGGGGACAGATACGATCTGTTCAGAAACTAGACAAAAGTTAAACAAGTACAAACCACAGACTGTCTGTGTCATGGAGAATACAGTCGCTGGTTTATTTATGTCTGTATAGGCCGTTGTTGTGAGTGTGGACGGTCGTAGCATATATAACGTTAGCTTAGCCAAGCTCCATTTAGAAAACACGCATTTTAAAAGTGTTTTTCGCCTGCCGTCTGTCTGCAGACTTGTCAAAGCATTAATTCATGGTTTTTACTAACCGGTATCAGTATGTTGTTACGTTGGCATCATTTTGAAACGTGTATTACAATTAAATCACGGTAAAATATGTTCATCTTGTTGTAGTTGTAGCCCCCGAGCCAGCGCGTCTTGTTTGAATGATGCGAGTAAACACAGCTGGCAGCCGCGGTGAAACTCGAGCGACTAGAGCGATGCGATAGGAGCGTTTAGAGCGAAGCGAATATTCGCATCGCGTCCGGTCTGAACGCAGCATTAAAGCGAGCTCCGCGCTGCAGTGGAAACGCGCCATTACATCACCAGAAGTCCTAATTTAAGGGGTAATTTCTCCCAAAAAAAAATGTTTTACTCACTATATCAACAGCCCCACCAAAAATATTTTCCACCAGCCGCCACTGGTGAGGGACTACGGATGGAAATTAGCTCAAAGCTAAAATATATTAACATAATAACATATTTACATTTTATATAGACATTTTTATTCATTGGGATAAACCCCTTGAGATGCACCATCTCGTTTTCAAGGGGGTCCCGTTTGAAGCATTAATTATTAAAAATGTTCATCAATGTGCATTGTCGCTCTTCAAATAAACGATTAAATGAAATGAATATAAAAGTGTATTACTACAAGACTTTAAGATATTTCTTTGTAATTTTAAGGTTAACATAAAACTGTAAAAAAAAGTGTCAAATAAAAAAAACGTAAAATGTAAGTAAGACATTTGTACATAAATCATTTTCTCGATATTCGATTGAATCCACCACAAACACAAAATATCCAATGTTGAAACAAAAGTAAATAAATATGTATTCATGAAATTCCTAACTTACTATATTGTAAACATCTGCAGTTGACAATATCATATTGTCTTCGTTTTCCCCCCCTTACTTTGGTGCTCACGGTCAAATTTGACCGGTCCTGTTTTAACTGCTATTACATTAACACAAAAACCATTAATCATCACCAAATTTCATTTAAAGGGCCCATGTCATGCTTTTCCGGTTATTACCCGTCCCCTTGTGTGTTATGAAGGTTTTTATGTATGTAAACGGTCTGCAGAGTCAAACACACTCAAAGTACACCCTGTAGCGAGTAAAACTCTAACACAGAAAATACCTGTCTATGCTGCCCCAAAACACCTCGTTGGAGATTTCTCATTTTTCCA
This sequence comes from Gymnodraco acuticeps, assembly GCF_902827175.1. NCBI lineage: Eukaryota > Metazoa > Chordata > Actinopteri > Perciformes > Bathydraconidae > Gymnodraco > Gymnodraco acuticeps. Next base: position 2,201,890 of record NW_022991451.1, read on the forward strand.
TTGTTTACTTCCTGGGTACTGTGTGTTTTATCTGATCCGGATGGTTACTAATTCCTTTTCTTTATGGCAGTCATTTTTGACAGGGAACACCATGGGTGCAACAAAGTTGACCAAATCATCCAAAATTCAATGCAAGTGGTGATCAGCAATTTTATATGTTCAAATGTCTACTGTGAAGGATATCATAAAGCCTTAATGCAATCAAATGTAAAACAAAAAAGTTATGATTGATGAAAGTAGTAAATCGGTCAGATTTGACCCGAAGATAACAGGAGGGTTAAAATTAGTGGTGCACGATAATTATCGGTCCGATAATTATCGGTCCGATATTAGGAATTATGACGTCATCCCGATAAACCCGATAACAGTATTAATAGCCCCGATAATATACAATATATTTTTTGGGTAAAAAAAAAGACTGCCGTGTGGGTGGATTGGGATGAGCGGCGCTTGTTTTTCACTCGGCTCCTCCCGTTTTGCCAGTACTGTGGTATTAGTGGTTTAGGAAGAGGGGAGTTTTTCACAAATCCAGCGCTCCCTAACTCATGCCTGGCTGTGACGTAAATGGTGTGCGGCCGTGAAGCCAGGACAGTAAACAAACATGTCGTCGGTAGTATGAGACTATTTCAAAGTTTCAGAGTTAGATAGTTCGCTTGCTATTTGTATTAACACATGCAATGCAGAAGTTCCACGAGGAGGGAAAAAGGCAACGAGCTATAATACTTCCAACCTGATTAGTCACCTGAAACATCGCCATCGCTACGATGGTGTGTTAAAAGCGTACGAAGACGCCTGCGCTGCTGAACTAGCGGCGAATCCAAAGCCAGCTGCAAAGGCACCGGGGCTTTTACCTATCGACGAGGCTTTTGAAAAAGGCAAGATCTTTATTTGGGAAAATAAATATGGTCACTTTGAAGAGTCAAAACTGTTCTTGGCTTTGTTTTGTTCATAGTAGTAATGCTCATGTTATTTGCTCACTACTAGTCTTTTTTTTACCACCAGGTGTGCAAAAACTACAGCTACATTTAATATATATATATATTATATTATTATCGGTTATCGGTATCGGTCTTGAGAAGCAGGAAGTTATCGGTATCGGTTTCAAAAAACCAATATCGTGCATCCCTAGTTAAAATCATAGAAAGTGGAGAAATCTGCAGGGAGGACCAAACACACACACTGTTATTTACTCAACAATAAGTCACAGTTATCTTTGTTTTATGTATGTGTTATGTTGCTGTTGGTTTTTTCCATTGGTCAATATACAGTAATAAGCCTTATAGTCTTACATGCAGTATAATGTATGTGTTTTTTAAAAATGTTTAATTACATGTAAATAAAAAATTAAATAAGCAACTTCTCAATTTACAACAATACCCTATAAAAGGTCTGATATCAGAGTGGGCTGGGTTTGGATTCGGATTCTGGCCGACAACCAGAGCTACGGCACTTGAAATAGAATTCAGCCAAAACACGGCAGACAAGTCAGGCATGTTTCGAATGAGTCCACAACACTCCTGATTGGTTAATATAAACGTCATCAAAGAAACCTGCCAATGAGAACTGTCAGTTAAATCTAAATCACAACTCCAGAGCTTGATAAAAAGGGCTGGAAAAATAATTGGCATGCTTCCACCATCCTCTCTTCAGGAGATATTTGAGGAGATGGTGAGAAAGCAAGGCCGTAAAATCCCATGCGACTCCAAACACATCCTGTATAGAGAGTTTGAGTTGCTGCCAGAAGGTATAGATTACCAAACTGTAAATTGAACAGGTATAAGTTTTCCTTTGTTCCACTGTCAATCAAGCTGCTGAACAGTCAGAAACAATTGTGATTATGCTGTGTTAGGAGTTGTTGGAAGGTGAAATGTTTACAGTGTAGTTTGTGCAATCGAGAAGGTTAAATAGGGAAAGTGCAATATATGTAAATAGGTATGGATACAATGTGTGTAATTTGACGGACACTATGCATAGGTGCAATAGGGAAAGTGCAATATTGATTTGTGTATGAATGCAGTAGGGAAGGTGCAATATTTGATTTATGTATAAATACAATAGGGAAAAAAGCAATATTTGATTGTGTATGAATGCAATAGCAAAAGTGCAATATTTGATTTATGTATGTACAATAGGGATATGTGCAATAGGGAAAGTTCTGTACCTGTATGTTTCTTGTTTGTTTCTTTGCCATGTGATATGTGATCTCTGTTCTGTATCTATGATTGTCCTAAATGTTTTATGTTTATTATCTCGATGCCCAAGACAAATGTCTCCTAAGGGAGACAATAAAGCTCTATCTATCTATACAGTAATAAGCCTTATAGTCTTACATGCAGTACAATGTATGTGTTTTATTTATTTAAATATTATTAAATATTTCATTTAAATAAAAAATTAAATAAGCAACTTCCCAATTTACAATAATACCCTATAAAAAAGTCTGATATCATTACATTACATGTCATTTGTTAGACGCTTTTATCCAAAGCGACTTACATACATTCAGTACTGTGGACAATCCCCACAGGAGCAATTTGGGGTGAAGTGTCTTGCCCAGGGACACAACGACATGCTGACTGCAGTGGGCCTCAAACTTGCTATCCCCTGATTTGAAGCCCACCACACTACCCACTAAGCCACAGCCTCCCATATCGGAGTGGGCTGGGTTTGGATTCGGATTCTGGACGACAGCCAGAGCTACGGCACTTGAAATAGAATTCAGCCAAAACACGGCAGACAAGTCAGGCATATTTCGAATGAGTCCACAACACTCCTGATTGGTTAATATAAATGTCATCGAAGAAACCTGCCAATGAGAACTATCCGTGTCTGCCGTTCCCATTTGAAACATCCATGTCAGTTTGAGCGGGTCTCCTGCGGAGCTACAGCTATCTGTTTATGGATTAATATCGGGATCGTTTTACATCTACACGTTAAATATGAGCACCAGGACGTCAACAGAGAACAGAAGACTTGAGATCTGGTGAGTCCTGCAACTGTAATGGAGTTAAACATGTTTTTAGATAATCCTTAGTTTGTGAATGTTATATATTTTATTTAAGGTTACGTTTCTTTCTTCTAGTTCAGTGAGTTTTGGTCGCACAGTGATGAGACGTATACATATGGAATCTGTGGAATCTCAGCTTTCATATGATATGTCGTTTGTGCAGATAGCATGAAGTAGAAAAGATCGCTTTTGCCAGTTATGTGCTAAAGTAGCGTTAGCCCCGTTAGCCCATTTTTGCTAAGTGCTGATTTATGGTGCGTTCACACCGGACGCGATGCGATGTTTGGGGGTGGCGCAATTACATGTAAAGTCAATGCAGAGACGCGGACAGACGCAAATTCACTCCGAAGGCGCGCATGAAGCGGTTGATGCGAATGCCGCGGTGCGATTGAAGGGGGCCGCGACAACCGCTCGAGTTTTTGCGTGTGACGCGATCTTGCCGTAGCCAATCAGTGGTGAGGATCTCAGCCTGCCATCACTGACGTTAAAACAGAAAACCAAAACATCAGCCGTTAGCCGTTAGCACTCAGAGCTCACAGCTCCTCATATCTGTTCAGAAACTAGACAACAGTTAAACAAGTACAAACCACAGACTGTCGGTGTCATGGCGAATACAGTCACTGGCTTATTTATGTCTGTAGGCCGTTGTTGTGAGTGTGGACCAAGCGGCAAACTCTGGGGAAGAGCCGGGACGCCAATACGGAAGTGCCACACACTGCAGTTCATATATTGGCCGATAGGGACTGGCTGCAGAAAGGAGCAATTTCCATAGACCCCCATGTTAAAATGCCCAACTTTACAGCAGAAAAAACATGTTTCTACCCCTGGCTGCAATACATTTTTATTATGAATATAGTTAGGTTCCACCTTCATGATTATGGATCTGTGAGTGAATTGTTTCCTAACACGACCCTTTTATTTATATTAGGTCTTAAAGTTTTTGCATAAATTAGGGCGTGGTCACATTGAGTGACGGCTCTGTCAAGTGACTGCTGCTGCTAGCTTCTCGTCTCTCTGCTAGCTGCTCCGTGAAGCTACTGGGACTCTGCCTGCTCAGCTCATCCAGGGAACACAACTTGAAGCCGGCCGTGGTTGTTTGTTCTTCATGCTTATATATCGGACTATTGTGACTCGCTCTGCAGTTAAAACAGATGGTGCATGCATGCAGTTTTGCGGTAAGTGAAAATCGAGTACTTATTTATGTGTTAATGATTTTAATCGGCTACGTAATGAATGTTAAGGCTTGGTTTAGTGTGTAAGCGAGTGGTAGCTACATCGGTGCTAACGATGCTAATCGTAGCCTACAAGTTAAAATCATAGACTGTATATATAAAGGTTCAAACGAAATAGACAAGTGTTAAGCGTTAAGTGGGATAATACTGTTGAACAAACGGCTTCTGTTTGAGGTTGATAAAATAAGGTCATCCTTGTAACGTAGAGAGATATTTTATTATGTAGGTAGGAACTGTATGCATCGCTATGGTTAATTTAAATTGGCTATGTTCAAGTATGTAGACAAGCTAACGTCGAAGTAGTGTATGTGAAATCAACCTCACAATAAGATGTGTATATTACAATTAATGTCATATTTCAAGATGATTACTTAGATATTACAATATGGTTGGTTGAGCTGGAGTTCATTATTGAGCTTACACGTTAACGTCACAGTCATCTGAAGAACGAACCCAAACCTTGTTGTTTTTATTAATTGCATTACCAAATGGGTATCAAATAAACAGTAAGCATTGGTAACACAACTTCCAAAGTTACAGTAAAATAAAAAGGACCCTGACTCGGACAATACACAATCCAACATGTTCAACAGAAGATAATCAGTTATATTGTTTGTACATGGTACTTTACATATATATCTGTTTGTTTAAGGTGTCCAGGTGATGCAGACAGGCTGGACCAGAGAGTGAGAGACAGAACTGGACTCCTCACAGCAGTGAACTTCAGCACAGGTACAAAGACTCTTTTTTTCATACTGTACAAAGAATCAAGAAAGATATTGGTTAAATGAATGAAGTATTGACTTTAATACACTGATATGTATTCCATTAAACAATTCTAAATACTAGATCACCTACACATCAGTTAAGTTGAGGGTTTTTTCCATGCAAAAAGTTACATTTTAGATATTTAGCAATATGACTTTGTCACCTTTTAATTTAATGTATTGAAGGCAAAGATATTTAACACATAGTGAGAACTGCTACTATTTATCTCTCAATATTGTCTGTAAAAAACGTGGTAAAAGTTATTCTTTCAGTGAGACAACAGAGCAAGCTTCTACAGTTGCACTACGTTTTGATAACAGTTAAATATTATTTTGATAATAACATATATTTCAATGTTGATGAACTTCATACTGTTCATTCATAATCTGATTGTCTTTGTAGCTCACTGTTGAAATAAAAAAAAAACATTACAATTACAAAATAATTACAGCCCCTAAACACACAAACACACCGCTTTCATAAATAACACACTTGTTCTGCAATAATATGTTTTATGTTTCCTGTCATTTTTGTTAGGAAAGGACATGCCTGAAATAAATGACATCTTCTCCTTCTCTGAGGGTCAAGAAGAACATCCAAGAGGAACATTAAAAGCTGATGTTATGAGATTTTAAGACCAGTACAGGACATTCACTAAGAAACTACTTTTATTGTGAAAACACAGTCAGCTGATCGAATGCAGCTATTTCCACATCTACACTCCATCAGCTGATTATTTCTATTTGCCTCACTTTATGAGCTTCAGATCGCTTGTGTCTTGTACCGCAGAGTTTGCAACGTCACAAATAAATGGGGCCAATCTTCAGTCAGATGTGAATGTGTAATCTAACATTTTCAGTAAGAATAATGGACGAAAGGAGAGCAAATACAAATATAATTTATTGAAATGTGAACCAAAAGTTAATCAAATGTTTTAAATAAAAAGCACATATGGACAGAAGGTATAAACCTATTCAATGTATAAGTGAACACATTTAGTCAAATAAAGTGACAGACTAGGCCTGTGCAGTTGGTATCAGCTTTGCCCAGCATGGGCTCCTCCATCAGGCCTGGTCCTCCTCGCTGAGGAAAGACCCTCAGTCCTCTCCAAACCAACAGACAGGACGTCCATCACACGGAGGTTTCTCCCTGAAGTCTCTGCAGCTCTCTGGACCCCAGGCTGTCTCAATCCGTCCACACTGAATATGAGAGGGGGAAAATGAAAATAATAAATGTTTTAGACAATAAGAAATATAAAGTTGACTGTTGAGTTCCTCATTTTTTTAGATTGTCAATACTATTACTGTATAACTAATATCTCAGGTTAAGAGGCACATTCAAATAAAGATTGGTCTTTAAATACATGTTGTCTTTTGAATTGTTTGTCTAAAGTCAAGGATCTAGAACTGGTACTTAGTTTTAATGATACAGTCTGGTTATTATGCTGTTTGGAGGAGGCCTCACAGGTAAGAGCACTAACTAGCTACCATCACATGTACCTTAGCTTGACTTAAATGTATTAAATGTATAATTAAGTGATATCAAAATATAAATAACTAATGTCATGCAAACATATGTCTGTGATGGCTATGGCGGCGGAGCGCGTAGGCTTACCGCTCCCCCCTCCGCTGGCACCAAGGCCGGTGAGCCGCCTCCGTCAGGGTTTCTACGGCCCGGCTCGCCCGGCACAGCCACCCTTCGTTTCGCCCCCACTGCCAGACATCTGGCGGTGTGTGGAGGCAACGTGGCGACAGCCACTTAAAACGAAGGCTCCAGTGGCGACATGGGCCGGAATCCTCAGGGTGCAGGGGCACTCGGACACGGCGTGTCCCGGTGTGCTAGGGTTGGGTATCGTTTGAATTTCCACGATTCCGATTCTACTTTTCGATTCCGGTTCTTAACGGTTCTCAATTCCGATTCTTTGAGGGGCAGGGTAAAAAAATTATAAATTGCTTCTTCCACCGAAAAAATTACATTTATTCGAGAAACTTTTACACAGGTTAGTTTACAGTAATATTCACATTAATAAGTCTGTTTATATTCACTGCTATGTAACTGTAACCTGAGAACCACTGAAGCTACAACAGTCCAACTTTTAAAGGAAGCCCCCCCCATTAAAAAACAAGCATATCTGCCTTCTCAGGCATACCGGGAAGAAATGTTTGAACATTTTAAAGTAAAATGCTTCAATCTGGTGCACTTTAAGCAGAATTACTAGAGACTAGTACAACTCTAAACACCCATATGAAAAAGATCGGTTTACATTTTAATAATTAAATAAGTATGTGAACATAACCAGTAACCTACCATAGCCAATAACAAATACATGTAACGTATTTTATTTTTGTTGTTCATTCATATCTTATTTTACTATTTTATCTCTCCAGTTTAAAACGATATGTCTGGATTACCTGGAATGATTTCAAACCTGTTTTATCCCAATAATTATAAAGGAGTGCCTTGGAAATATGTGTTTACATAAATTGTGATCAAAACGTTTGAGACCCACTGAGATAACTTAGACTAAAGTGAACTATCTAAACACTCAGAGTTCTTTACCTCACTGTTATCAGCCTCAGTCTGACTGGAGATGACTCTCCCTCCACATCATTGTAGAAACATCTTCTTCTTCCGTTAGAGCAGCCAGCACCAGATGCTAATAACAACAGCGCCCTCCCTTTCTCCCTCGCTCACTCGCACTTTGGCTGTGAGCTGCGGGTGCCAGATAAGCCAACATCCCCCATTTTCATCACTTACAGCGCCCATCGTACAGGGCAAATGAAAAGTGTAACCGGGATGAAAAGGGTGTTACATTTACTTAATTATGAATGTTGTTACATCAAGCCCGAAAATTAGGATGAGCACCAACGGTCAAAACGTTTTTTTTCCCTCCCAGAGCTGTCATCTATAACGCCAGTGCGACGGGCCGGCCCTGGTCTCAGGTTACGCTGTAGGAAGTGTAGGTACAACGCTACATTTCCCGCCCCGCCACAGTCATACAGTAGGCTACGGAGAGCGGCGAGAAACATTTCCTCAGGCATCGAAAAGCGGAACCGAAATTCACATTTCTAAATGATGCTGTTGGAATCGAAATGTTGGAACCGGTTCCGAACCGGAACCGGTTCTCGGTACCCAACCCTACGGTGTGCCCCCCCTGGATGAGAGCCTGGCGGCCCATCTGCTTCCGCAGGCAGCCGGGTGGGCAGAGGGGAGAAAGCCTCTGCCGCGTGGCCGCGAGATCCTGGAATATCTGGATAAGATGTTCAGGCTCGGAACACAGATGGCAGCAGCGGCCAGTAATCTCGGCGTGTTGGGGGTCTGGCTGATCACCCCTCAGCAGGACATCCCCGCCTCCGGACGGAGGCGATTACTCTGCTGCGTACGTGGGCCAGATGACCAATCTGGTCCACGGTATGGCAACCGCAGCCGGACGTGTGATGTCCCTGGCCACCGCAGTGTCGCGTCACGTGTTAGGCTATTTTGACAGCGCTGTGAAAGAAGGACCGTGATGATCACCTTGGGGCTCCAGTATCCACGGAAGGGCTCTTCGGGTCGATTACCTTGGTCACCCAGCGTTTCAGTCGCTTGGAGGAAGAGAGGGCACAGCTCAGCTGCATGCTGCCGCTGGCTCGTCCTCAGGCGCCTCCTCAGGGTAGAGAGCGCCCGTTGGTGGTAAGGCGGAGAGAGAGGCCACGGTACAGAGCCCCTGTGGCTCCTGTTGCTCCCTCTGCCTCCGCGGTTCATCCCGGAGAGCAGGCTCAGTACCGGCACTCGCGGGGACAGGCTGGCTAAACCCGACGGGGCTCCGGCTCCGCCCCGGCAAAGGGCTACTGGGTGGGGTGCACCATCCTCCAGAAGCTGACTGGCGGTGGGAGGAAGCGTCCCGGCGGAGAGAGTTGCTTTCTCCACCCAGGACGGGAGGGTGAATCCCGCCTCCTCCCTATTTGACCCCACTGTTGTGACACAATCATCTTTAAATAAAAATGATTGCTTGTATCCCAGTCTGAGTGTCTTTTCTCTCCACAAATCCATACTTCCACTTAATGTTAACCGTACAGATTCCCCACTCGCTGCCCCGGTTTTAACTCCAGTAAAGGAGGCAGCTAGAGGGAATGCGCAGGTGAGAGTAATAAACCGCGCTATGCGGGTACAGGGACATTATGGCCGGCGTAGCAGGGTTAGGAAACACATAACGTAGAGCAGTGGTTCTCAAATGGGGGTACGCGGACCCCTAGGGGTACGTTGGAGTACTGCAGGGGGTACGTGAGATTTATTTTATGTTAATGTAAAAAAAAACATTTTTAATTTTTTTTAAATTTATTCTACTAAAATCATACAAAAACAAAAACGTATACACACATGCATTTACACAAACTACTAATAGTAGTTTAACTACTTAATTCAAAGGTTTACAGTAATTCTGGATAATAAAATGGGAAATATAAACGGGGTGCTCTCTTTTCCTCTCCCTCTCCTGACAGCCCGTCAGTCTCGTGCAGCTCGCTGAACCTGTAATAAGTGACCGACAGTAAAAAATAAATATATTTATAACTAGTTTAGCTAGTTCCAGAGTAGATAAACTAGCTAAGTGTGTTAGGTCTAACTCTTAGTGTATTTTTGCTCGGCTCAACGGTCCGTCACAGTGGCGGAGCTGTGATCATGCAGCAGCTGATCGGATCTCTGATCTCTCTCTCACGTCCGGTTACCCCCTAATGATATCCCACCAGGAGCGTCTGCGCTGCGTTGCGCTGCGTTGTGCTGCGTTGCGCTGCGGCTGCGGCGTTTTTAGCGATCGCGGCCACTCTAGTCAATGGGTGCTATTCCACCAGACCCGCTGCGCCGCGCTGCTCGAAGCGTCCCAGAAGCTCCTCGCCGCAAGGAATTTCTAAAATATAGGATGAATCCTATTTTTGACGCGGCGCAGCGCGGCGCAGGCAGGAAGTGGAACGTTCATCCAACAACTGCGAGGCTGCACACACGACGCTCCGCTTCCACAACGTTTTGAAACGCGCCTGGTGGGTTATGACGCAGGAGGAGGTCGCAGCGCGGCGCAGCCGCAGCGCAGACGCTTCCGGTGGGATCAGGGGGTTAGACTTCACTCGCGTCTATGTCCAAATCTATCAGATCTAGCTAGTTCTAGTTAATTATATGACTGCCTGCTTATCAAAGGACACCTAAACAATAAGCCGCGGCGTGTGGCCGCAAAGTATAGCGCAGCATTATACATATGTTTATATGAGGGGTCAAAATCCCATGCTCATAAAATGCTACTATATTTTTTCTCTTCATTCCCCACGCCCCAAAATAAATAAATAAATAGATATACCAATTTTAGGAAAAGTAACAAAGTTTGAGCAGTGTGGGTTTTATATTAACACAGTTACACATATTTCAAAACGTGAAGTGTAATAACTGCAGTTTGCCTCCCTGTCAGAATGACAAAGATCCTCAGTGAAGCTCAAGCCCATGTTTCTCACTAAATTGTACAACTTATTAAAAAGATCAGTTCAATGCAACTAATGTCGTCTTAGTGTTATTGCTTGATGTTAAAATTGGTTTGCCATGAATTTAGTGATGGATTGTAAACATTTGAAATGTAGCATTTAAGTGTTTCTCAGTTACTGTTGTTTTAATAAATCAGACACTGATGGTGCAGCGATGTACTGTACCTCTTTATATAGGCTTGTTTTCCTTAACAAATAGTTTTTGCGCTGATCAGGGGTTACATGGCTGCATTTTTTTTTTCAAAGGGGGTACATGAGTGAAAAAAGTTTGAGAACCACTGACGTAGAGTGTAAAAACTCCGCTTGATGCATTTCACTGTTTGGGTGAATGCATCATGGCGGAGCGTTCAAGGACCTCAGTAGAGAATCGGCCCTTTCTGTGTCGACCCTCCATGGGCAGATCTTCTCTTTGTGGGGAGTTTAGCGGCGGAATGGGTCACCAGAGAGCACAGTTTTTTCGCTGGGGCCCCACAGCTGATTGCACATCCCCTAACGCAGTGTTATGGGGAATGGATGCGCAGCTGTGTATTAACGGAGTTGATGGACAGGACGCTGAGACTGGGTTATTCACACCAGTTTTGCAGCATCCCTCCTCCGTTCACAGGCATAAGAGAGGCGAAGCTATCTCAAACCGGCTTGCACGGAGGTGATTGAAACAATACTTGCGTTTTCCCCCCCCCCCCCATTATCACAAGCACCAGCCAATTATCAGAGAAATCAACAATGTCAGATCCAATAAGGACTACTCCCTTTGCTCCATCAGTTTTTCCCCGTGTTTAGAATTAGGCCTATGTAAGAGATTTTTGGGAGTGTTCCAAGTTACCCTTCCCATACAAAAGCCACTGGGAAGATATTACAGATTTATGTTTACCAGTTGTCATTGGGATTATCGAGCTTCGTAGTAGATTACTCACACAAAGATTAGTATTTTCATGGATTTAGTGTATGACGTTTTTCATACGTGACACCTAATTCCATTTAAATGCTTTTAACACGCACTGTTGCTGCACACTCTTGCTGATGTTGTAGACACTTAACATTTACCATTCCCTTCAAAAACTGGAAGAAAACTGTGAACCAGGAAACTACTGTACTTTGCAGCTGTCATTTCTGTCAGTGCAGTGTGGTATGATTTGCCTTCACAAAGTCTGTTTCTTGTCCCAAGGCCAGATTTGTATAATAATACTGTGTGCCCTGCCACAAAGGAGTGCTACGTGTTGTCTGGGAAAACTGAACCAGGACAATGAAGGATAAAGGCTGGCAGCTCACATGAGGAAATATGACAAAAAGGCTAAAATAAAGAAGTCTGCACCATCATAAAAGCACAACAAGCAAAAGGGAAGGAAGGGGAAGGCGAGCAAAGGAAATCGTGCAAATTGAACAAGTGCAGATCTCCTCCTCCTCTGCTTATTCAGCCCTTTTCTCCTTGTGTCTCCCCCCTCCTCTCTTCCTGCTCCCCTGCTTCTTTCTCTCCCTCCTCACATCCAGAGCTTTGTCAAAAGGATGGAAAAGTACTGGAGTGTCTTGCCAGCTCTTGAGATACAGAGGCTCTCCCATTGTGTAGTGGCTGCCCAGACACAGGGCGCTGGGTGAGGCTTTGGAGAACTCACAGTCTCAGGTCTGTCACTTTCTGCCTCTGTCCCTTTCTCCGGCCACATCTCAAACCCCTTCACTGCCAATGCCCACCTGATGGCTTTTTCCCACTCCCACCCTCTCCCTACAGACTTGCAGAAGGTGACCTGACCTCACCTGTTTCCAATTACAGCCTTGCACTATTTAACAAGCCCGTTCCCACTCCCTTCTTGACAGACTGACTTTGCACATTGCTTTCAAGTGTCTGAAACCTAAATACTGTAACTTCAAACCTGAACCTGTACCCTGTTATCTGGGCCGGTACCAGGACCTGAACCATGCTCTCTACCATTCTGTTCCAGAACTTCTCCCTGTCCCATTTTTCCTACACTGTGGAGTCTTTTCTACTTCTTTTAAACTCGAACTGTATCGTCATCATTCACGTCAATAGATCAGTGATCTCTTCCTGTCGACTGTTCGGTCTGTGTTTGGGTCCTTATCCCTTCATAATCTGGGCAGATATAGACACAGCAGATCATTCATTTTCTGTGGATTTACTTAATGAAGTTACTTTTTAATTACTACAAAAGTACCTTTCAGTATTGATTGCAGGTAGGCAGCCTAGTCACAGGTATGCATGGTACTGTCCTCTAAACCTTGGGGAACTTGCTACATGGACCAAGGGGCATTTCCATAAGAGGTGTCACATTTTTTATTCTAAATCGGAAAAAGTATCAAAATGAACTTTCAACTTACTCCATAACTGGAAGCAAAAGCAGTCTCAGCGATTCTCGCACTTTTTGTTTTTCTTACCAGCCCTGCCTTTTTGTGAAAAAACTATGTTAACAATACTCACACAGACAGTTTGTACACAACGATGGAGAAACTTAACAAGCAGCAGTGGTCCACTGAAGAGACCAGCTACCTACTGGGAATCTGGTCTTCCGAAGAGGTACAGAGGAAGCTGGAGCACAATCGGCCATTGTTCTTGTTGTCGGTGTGAGCTGTGAGGGGTTTCCGTGCGGTTTGGCTTTATGAAGCAGCAATGCAAACGGTTACGTCATGACGCAAAGACGCAGCACCAGTCGGACTCTGGGCAGTGTGAAAAGAGCCGGAGCTAAACCGAAGAACCGGTTCTGAACCTGAAAAGCTCTAGCATGGAGCTTGAACTGGAGTTGCGTTGGTGTGAATGAGTAGTTTTGATTAAATAAGTTATGAATTAAGGCAATCATTGATAAGGGGCAAGTCTATCCCTCTTCTGCCGCCTTGGCTGTGGAAAGTTCAGGTCCGCTCATAGCCAAGTGTGGCTGAAAGCCTAACCAAGTTTACGAGTTTTTCCAAAAGTACTGTATGGTAAACAATGTCAAAGGCAGATCTAAAAAGGCTAATCACTGAAATCTTGCATTCATTCGTTTTTTAAACAACTGTCATCCAGAACCTTTAATGAGAGCTGTGTCAGTACTCATGTGGGGGCAAAATCTAGGTAAAACGTTATGGTAAGTACAATAAGTTCGAGTTTAAGAAGGTTTTGCGTCTGCGAAACAGTTTGCTTAATTTTCTCGTCCAGAAGGGTCAAATAAATTGTCAAATAAATTGGAGGGAAAACAAATAAAAACTATTCAGGCATTTTTAATCATTTTTAAATAAAATATTAAAAGAATCAGAAAGACATACAGATACAGGAAGAAACCAGTTACATCAATAATATGTTCTTGGTTGTGAAAAAAGTGAATGTAAATGCAGTAAGCTGTCACTGAAGACAGGGGCAGTGTTGTACTGCTGCAGTGAGGAGTGAGCAGTGAGGAGTGTGTCAGAGGACATATTCCTCCACTGAGGACCAGAACTAATCTCTGCCTGATGGGAACATTAGCTTTATTATCAGCATCCCTGTGTGAACAGGAGGAATGAAATGAAACTAAAGAGACTGAATTACCTGCTGCCTCAGTGTGTGTGTGTGTGTGTGTGTGTGTGTGTGTGTGTGTGTGTGTGTGTGTGTGTGTGTGTGTGTGTGTGTGTGTTTGTGTTAGTATGTGCGTGAACAGCCCCAGAAGTGGATCCATTGCCCGGCCCGTCTCAGTCTCAGATTATATTAGTTTAGGTCTTGTTTCTAGCCTCGGATATTGGCCTTAAATTTCCTGTTCTGGACACATTGGCTGAGACTGAGCTGCATCTTAGTGTGATACTGACCTATCAGAGTCCCCGGACAAGAGAAGCCTCTCTGTGTGCTCATGTTGGACAATATAAGGAGCAGTTACAGTTTCACAGTACATCAGTCTTTCATTGTCTCAGATAAGCTGCTTAGCTTTGGGCCACCAGAACTGATGCCCGGCCATTCGCTCAGGCTGTGGGTCATTCGAGGGAAAGAGCCGGCTACACACCGGTCAGCTCCACTGTGCCTTCTCAAGAGCTTAACTACACATTCCCTGCCCCCCCATGGGTTCACTGAGGAGGAGTCAGCAAGGGTTAGGGCAAAACATTACACTGGTCGATTCAATGGCAGGTACCAGAAAATCACTTGACATATAATGCAGTATAAAAGCAATTTAAACTCTCTTTTATGATTGAATGCAAAAAGATTTTATGAAAGTGAGAATGTGTCGCTGTTAGCGCTGTGAGGCTTTACTTAGTCACAGTGATGCTGGGAGATAAATGCTAATGCCATGGAAAGAACAAACTAATGTTTATGTTGCATATACGGTGCCTTTTCACTAGTTGAGGTAAATATTTCAACTTAATAGGGGGCCTAGAATAAAGGTCAGGGGATCCATAAAATCAAAAGACGTTCTCTGGATTGAATGAATGTGCTCAGTGGGTTTCATTGCCATCTGCCAGTTAGATTTGTTTTACTTCCTGTGAATCTGTATGAATTTTGGCCTGATGTTGGCACTATATAAATGATTAAGAACTCACCAAACCATTAAGATCTTTCTGTAAAGGACTATGAATAACAACGCCAAATCAAACTCAAACAGTGTAATATAGCCATCGAGAAAGCAAACTATTATACTGTCTGGACAGTATGTTGTGAGATATATTGCTCTGGATATCTTAAGGTGTATTAACTAATGGTGTCACGATTCTTATGTTTTGTCACGTTTTTAGTTTGTATGTTTATTTTGTGGTTCTGTTCTGCCTAGAGGTTTCTCAATACTCAAATTTCCCCTCCTCGACTCCTCGACTCCTCCAGTAGTGACCCAGAAATGAATTTCAGCGTGCCATTTTGAAGACATCTCATTTCTCTAAACGAGGACCGAGCATCGAGCGTCGAGGAGGCTCTCTGGAGGAGCTCTAACCGAGGATACACTGATGGTTCCTCCACGGCTCCTCCGCGGATGCATTTCCGAGAACGGTGGAGGCGTGACGCACGGCCGGACTTATCTCAGCCAATGACAGCTCTGCATGCATCCCCTGGATATTATTTTAGAAACTGCTCTCATCGCGTCACGATGTTTCCAGTGAGAACAGCTGTGAGGTCCGTGCAGAAAGCAGAGCAGTGTGTATAATATATATCACTCAGTATAACAGGCCTACTCTCTGTATTTGCTTTAGTTTAGTAGATATCTACAAACAAAGAGTCAATATTTTTCTAAGACCAATTAGTGCTTCACATAATAAAATACACAACGGCTGTAGCCTGATTATGCTTTAGGAGCTGTAGGTGTGTGTGTGTTGTACAGTGTGTAGGTGTGTGTGTTGTACAGTGTGTAGATGCGGCGGAGAGACGGGTCTCAGTTGGTTTGGTGTCCTATACTTACTTTTAATACTTGTAAATACAACTGGAGTAGTAGAGAGGAGTTCTCATTTCTCTAACCGCCTGCTCTCCTCGGTTCCCCTCCTCAGTCCTCCGCTCGCATCTCCTGTGGGCGGGACTAAGTATTGAGGATAGGAGTCGAGGAGGGGAGTCGAGGAGCGGACATTTAAGAATTGAGAAACCTCTAATGTCTCTTGTCTGCCTTCCTGTGTTTTTCCTCCTGTCGTTAGTTTCCCTGGTGTGTCTGATTGTCTCATTGTGTTCACCTGTTGCCCTTGTGTTTCTCCCTCCTTTACCCAGCTGTTTCTCGTCTCGTGATTACCCCTCTCTGTATTTAGTCTTGTCTTTCCCTGTGTTCCCCTGTCGGTTCATTGTTTGTTGTTTCCTGTCTCCCTCCATGTTGGTCACGACCGTGTTTGGGTATTGTTTGTTCCTCGTGTTACCTTTGTGCTATCCATGCCATGCTATTTTGCTTAAGTGTTATCCATGTTGTTTGTAGACCTTTGCCTTTTTGTAGTCTGCTTTTGGGTCCTACCTACCTGATTCTAACAAGTGGGGACAATAAGCTGTTGACACTTGTTGCTTGCTTCAGGCCAAATTAAGACCTGTTTCAAAACTGGTAAGACATTTGCGGTCAAAGTGAACTGAGCTACTGCAGCCACGAGAATTTAAAAATAAACGGAAAAAATTACAATAAAATACTGATATCATCAAGCTAAAAAGAACACAGAACCAACCCTGTTAGTGCTCAGCTGCAGTATCGGACATACATCAGGTTTTACTGAGATAATAATTAAACTGCAGCAGGTGCACTCTGAAAACATATCACAATGACTGCCACAGGAAAAAATAAGATCCTTGCTTGAAATCTATTGCAACACAAAATAAGTTTGGAGGAAAATTGGTGTAAGAAAGTCCACACATTTATATGGTGGGTTTGTTTGTTGTTACGTTGTGGGTGTCTTTCCTTTGGTGCTCCCGGTGTGTTGAGCTATTGTATGCTCGGGACGTCATCGGAGCTGCCGTGCCGGTGATGTTTACTTTCAGTTTTGTTTATGAGACGACAGTGCCTTTTCTTCCCGTTTTTCCTCAACTTTGTCTTTGCTTTTATGTTAAGTGTGAGTGTCTATTTGTGCAATGAGAACTTGTCAGTGTTTATATGTAGTAAATAGCAGAGGTGGGAGTAAGTCCTACATGTGCAAGTCATGAGCAAGTCTCAAGTCTTGACCTACAAGTATCAAGCAAGTCCCAAGTCAGTGATGAGAGTCAGGCAAGTCATTGCTCAGGTCAAGCAAGTCATACGAAATTCTGATGAATAAGGCCAGTTTCCGCATTTAAATCAGTTAAAAGACAGTGGTTATGAAAATGGATTCAACCCACACTATGATCTTCATTACATACACAGTTAATCATTTGAAATCGAATTTAGACCGATGACAATCATATTAGATTCATATTAACCCTAGAACTGCAGACAATATAGCTAGGACTCAAAAAGTCTGTTCAAAAAGGCAGAATTCCAGGTAAGAAAATCATATGGCATTTGCCATTACACATATTTAATTTAAATTGCTGTTAACACTAGAACCGCAACAGCATCAGCACCTACATAGATATCATTTTCAAATCATTTAATTTGTTCCTCTTCATAATAAACTAAGTAGGACGATTTTAAAACAAACTTAATTGGGTTCATTTAGAAATTGCTTCAGTTTATCATCATAACAGATCAAAAAGTTCAGATTCATTTTACAATAAATCAAGGAATGATGCACTTCTACAACATAATTAAAACATTTAAACAAACTACTAAAATTAGATGAACTACATTATTCAAAAGTTTACAGTAACTTCTAATAATAACACAGGGGAAATAAACGAGGCATCTCTTTTCCTCTCTCTCTTTTCCTCTCCTGACAGCCAGTCAGTATCGGGGTTAGTCAAAATGAATCCCTTGGCAGTTCTAGTGTTCATTTACCGTTTTGTCTTCTCTTTGCAATGCTCCCCCCTCCCATCTTCACCACATTCTACAGAGGAACCATAGAGAGCGTGCTGACCAGCGGCATCTCCATCTGGTCGAGAGACTGCAATGCCAAAGACTGGAAGTCTCTGCAGAGAGTGGTCAGGACAGCAGAGAAGATCATCGGAGTGTCTCTCCCTCCCATCAGAGACACCGCTCAGAAAAGACAAAAGACCAGAACATTTTGAAAGACCCCACTCATCCTCGCCATGCTCTGTTCTCCCTGCTGCCCTCCAGCAAGAGGTTCCGCAGCATTAAGAGCAGAACAGTCAGATTCTGCAATAGCTTTTTCCCCCAAGCCATCAGAATGCTGAACAGCAAGTAGACCAGTAACACAGAGATTACATTACGCTGTGTAAAGCGCACATATTTTCTATATGTCTTTATATTTTAAACACACACTTTATCTTTAATTTTATCAGCACCACGTCACTATTATTTATTTATATGTACAATTTTAGCAAGTTTTTATATTGTCCTGTTCCTGTAAGCCAGTACAACGCAATTTCGTTTTAATAGTAGCCTACACTCTGTGTCTTGTTGAAATGACAATAAAGCATGTCTAAGTTAATCGATTTGAAACCAAGTCTAACGTAGCTTAAACTTAACGTTAGCTTTCTGCTAACACAACACATGCATGTACCTTTCTGTGTTTTTTTTTTTGTAGTGACGAATGAAGTTGGATGTTGTGGTGGTCCTGTCACCGATCTTTATGCTGCAGACCCTGCATACCGCTGTTCTTTTCTTATTAGCGTCATCGACAACATAATCCTTGAATCCAAACGTGACTATTTGTGGAGTAACGCTAGCCGCTGCCATGTTAACTGACACTCCTGCCTACTAGTGGGTTGCCAGGTTTGCGCGCACGGCGCTATAATCACGTTTCGAAAAAACTGAACTTAAAATCTCAATACAAAAACAAACGCAAATATTTAATTTTAAAAGTCAAGTCCTTTCAAGTCATCTGTCTCAAGCTTAAGTCAAGTCTCAAGTCATGAATACCAAGTCAAAGTCAAGTATTTTATCAATGTTAGTCAAGCAAGTCTCAAGTCCACAAATATGCGACTCGAGTCAAGTCATGTGACTCGAGTCCCCACATCTGGTAAATAGTCATATTAGTATATATTTTAGTAGGCAGTAATGTCTCTAGTTTATTGGCGGTACTGGATGCTAGTGGTAGCTTAGTTGCTAACTTCTTTGTATTTGTGTATTTCACTCAATTGTTTAATTCATTTGTATTGATTATATAATTGTTTATTATAGATATATTGTGAATATTATTAATGCCATTCCTTGTTTGTACTATTTTTACAGACCACACACACATGGCTAACGGCAAGAACAAGTATCATTAACCTGTTAAGCCCCAAGCCTGTTTTTCAGGTATCAGGCTCGAAAATGACATTTCCAGAACAAATTACCATAACTACACTTCTAAAAGGGGAGAATTCATAATATTTTTTTCTCAAAGTAATGATAAACCTGTGAGTTGGACGTAGAAGAGTCAGAATCAATATAGATGTTTTTTTATTTTAAAGAAAATTCAGATTGAACAAATTATGTTTTACTTATAGTAAAAACCACCCTTGGATGATGGGTTAGTAGACTAAAAGCTTTAGGAATCCAAAGTACAACATATAAGTACCCTGTATCAAGATTGATGCAAAACAAGTGACATTTGACCCTTTTAGAGAGGTTTAGAAAAAAAAACTCCACCTCTGGGGTCATTTGGGTGGAAATGGGCGTTTTTGCCGTTTCTATGGAACCCATTGGTCGATTTTGATGATTGACATCTCTGTTGAACCGTTAGAGTCAATAGAATCGAAGGGGAATTTCCACATGCACACCAACGTTACCATTGAGAAGTGGGGGCTATGCGCACGCAGTTTGCCTAAAGCGAAACCTATTTTACGCTCTGAAATCTGAAAACTTAAAATTAGGTTTATTGCTGATGAATTATCAGAAATCATTTCAAAGTGACACAGACATTAACCTATGGATTAACCTTCAGCAGCATTTTTATCGTTTTAATGCCATTGAAGACAACTTTTGATCAAACAACAACGAAGGTAAGACATCCCAGCTAGCGGGGAACGTTCTCACAACTTTGGATAGCGTTACCTATTGGTTCTAATAAAGTTTTAAAGAAACGTTTTAATCTGATGTTCAAAGAACCTTTTTAGGATGTTTATTTTTTCAAATAATGTTCCTATAAGGTTAACTAAGACATAACGTTTTAACTGCAACATTCAGAGGATGTTATTGAGGCCTGAGATGACAGAAAGTTTATTTATAAAACGTTCCTTTAATGTGATATGTTAACAAAGGTGGAACGTTTTGCCTGCAACATTCTAAGGATGTGTTTTGGACGTTGTTGGGTAACACATTAAAGATGTTCTTTATAAAACGGTCCCTCAATGTTACATGATAACCAAAGAAGAACATTTTTAAAGCAACATTTGGATAATGATTTCAGGAGGTTATTATTTTTTTATAAAATATTCCTGTGATGCGAAATATTAACACGTTCATGGTCAACGTCAGATTTATTTGTAATGCGCTTTAAAAAACAAACTTGCTGCATTTGTTTGAAAAGGATGTTTAAAAGAAATCTGATGTCACCACATTTTCATTTTTAGAAAAAAACAATTCTTAAAATGTTTGGTGATAACATTGTTCGAACATTATACCCCAAGTGTTTTTGTTGTTTATGCACATATCTCTATTGTCATATGGATCGAATAACAGTTAGAAACCAAAGACAGACATATAGAAGAATGGACCGACTATCACTGCCCGTCCCTGAAACCCCTGTTAGTGGGTTAGTGGGTTAGTGCCCCCCCCCCCCCCCCTGCCTGCTGGTCTGCTCTACACGGCTGGGAGCAATCTCCAATCAACCACACCTGCAACCTGCTCATCAGCCACACTATGAAAGCCTGCAGCCTGCACTCATTCCCTGCCGGTTTGTTGCGTGCCGCTCTACCTTTTTACCAGCATATTCTTTGACAACTTTGCCTGCTTTTGCCTCACACTCATTTTTGTGTCTCTCCCAGGAGGAATCCAAGGCCTTCCACACTCCCAAGACCAGCCAGGCCTCTCTACCCATCCTGGAACAACTGTTTCCCACTGCCGCCCATAACCAACCTCCACTCCCAGCTCCCCTTTTCTAATAAACAAATGTTACTTTCACCAGCTGATATATAATAGTCAAATTCCAATAGTTAAGTAAACTATCATAATCATCCTAATGACCACAGTGGTCAGTGCACTTACCCAGGAATTTTGAGTTGAACAATTACAGGAATATGTCTTTATGTTCTAATAATGTAAACATATTTTAGTAAATTGTTACCACAGAACATTTGCATAACATAAACCACGTTATCCTTCTCTAAAATAATAACATTCTGGCAACATAAAAAATCTAACTTGCAGCTGAAAATGTTTTAAGAACAGTAGGGCATAATGTTCTAACAATGTTAGCAAAAACATTTTAAGAATGTTTTTAGAGAACGTTATCCTACCTTTCAGAAGAACATTCTGGAAACAAAATAAAACCTCCCTCTGAAAATCTTTTAATTATAGTAGGGCATAATGTTCTAACAATGTTATCAAAAACATTTGAAGAAGGTTATCACCAAACATTTTAAGAATGTTTTTAGAGAACGTTATCCTACCTTTCAGAAGAACGTTCTGGGAACCAAACAAAACCTTCCCGCTGAAAACCTTCCTAGAACAATGACTGTAACATTGTCAGAATGTTTTTAGAACCAATCTTTCTAGCTGGGATATTGCCGTGTTTGCTACCTAATGCCACGTGTTGTGATGTCTGTATTTGTTTCTCATTTTGCGAGTTCTTATCATGGAGTGATGATACAGATACATATCGATTCTGTGTGTAAGAGCCATTTAGGCACATTATTTTATGGTAATGAATTATGGTTTTGTGAGCCAATTGAATATTCTTTAATTTAACTTAAATGAGCTGAATAACTATGAATTATTATTTTACTGTTTTGTAACGTGTTATCTTGCTTATGGACAGCTCTAGTTTATGTTTTGTTATTATTTATAAAAAGCAATCGTAGGAGCGTGCTCAGGTATAAATGACGCTGCCAGCATGACACAGCAGGAAGTCTAGAGAGGAAGTTGGGAAAAGTTTTTGACCGCACACATCCGTATGACCGAGGGATCTTGTTTGTTTATTTGTTTAAATACCGTGCAAATGTTGCACGTCAGCAATGGGCCGCCAGCTGATCTATTGAACCTCTCAATAAAGCACCTGAATGGAACGAGCAAGGTATCTGATTTTTTGAATATACGCGAGTCAATACTCGAGCTCGCCTCCTAGACTAAGTGGCCTTTGAACATTAATTTTCTTTGGACAATTGGCCACTACACTGTGTATTCTCACGATGCTAGTCGATGGGTTGGATTTGCATCTACGATAAGTAATAAGGGTTTTATGAGTGAGTTCTGTGCTAACGGCGTTAGCATTTTTTCGCTCCGGGCTAATTCAGAGGCTCAGCGTTAGTTTTGTGTTTTTTTTTGTTGATAAAAATGGTTCATATCATCAGTTAGCTGAGTTTCTTCCCGTTACATGGATATGAAACATTCATAGTTTATTGAATATTAAGAAGCCCTCAGACGCTGTTTCCTCAGATGATGTGGTTCAACAGGTTAAAGACCACTAAACTGGGAAAGTCTGTTCTCTGTGTTCTTTTACTGGGACACCCATCCAGGAAATTGGCTTAGAGATGCTAAGCCAATTTCCTGGAGACCCCGTCTCCTTTACAATTGGTATTAAATGATATGTGCTCTATTTTAACCAAGTAGAACAGTATATTTAAATGTCTTGATTCTACCATCACCTGTTGATTGTCTCAGCACCAGCCATCACGCAATAATACATATGCGCAATTAGTCTAGATGGAAATAGGGGTCCACGCGCACCCCTCGGAATTTTTTATGCCACCTGATTTTTCTTAATCCTTAAAGTGTCTACTTTCAGAATCTGCCAGGTGCCAAGCTGAAATAATGTCCGAAAGGCTCAATTTTTAACCCTTTATTGCACCTAACCCAAAACTGAAACATTAAAATGTGATGGAGCAAGAGGCATAACCTTTGAAGTAAACAACATACAGAGACAAATGAATACATTTTTCCATACAATTCTGACCCTAGGAATTCAATGGAATGGTTATTTTTGACATTTGACAACATTTTGACTGTATTTCTGGACAAAAACAGCAAGAAATGACCAAACATGTGTGTATGACCAACTACCTTTTCATTTTTTAAAGTGCATAGTTCACGATCAGTTTTTTTCAAATACTTTAAGTGTTTATTTTTGGATAATATTGGGTACCAAGCTGATGATGTTGGTGACCGGGGTTCGGCAGTTGGTTGACAGTTGGTTGCCGTTGGTTACCTGGTACCTGGCTACCTGCAGATGGCAGTCTCCCACTGCTTTCTTTGGGAACAATCTCAAGGATTTTCTTAGTAAGTATTATTAATAATTATTATTAACTATTATTAAGATATACCTAATAGTCATATACAAGTGATTCTTCAACAAAAGGTATACAGAAATCACATCTGTAATCTTGACTAAGTAGTGTTGGTAGCTAGCTAAATTGGTAGCTAGCTAAGTTGGTAGCTAGCTAAGTTGGTAGCTAGCTAAGTTGGTAGCTAGCTGAGTTGATAGCATAGCTAATGATTTCAGCATGTTCAGGCTGATTACTCACTACTAACAATAGGGAAAAGGAAAAAACATTGTATTCTTGACTATAGTGTTGGTAGCTAGCTAAGTTAGTAGCTAGATAATGTGTTTCTTTATTTTCAGTTTGATTACTCATACTAACCATAGAAAAAAGGAAACATTGTATACTTCATCATTTGGTCCTCAGAGTGTTGGTAGCTATCTAATGTTTCTAATTTCTTTATTCAGGCTGATTACTTCATAAACTGCTGACAATGGAAAAAAGGAAACATTGTAACACAGCTGAAGTGCCTCCAAAGAGGATTAGATCGATAACATGTATTTTACATGTCTCAACTTCTGAGTATGGTAATTGTATCATGCTCGGCAAATGCAAGGGGGGGGCAAGCGAGAAGCTATCGTATCTACACAGTGTTCGTGATATGAGACTCTGCGAAACAGCCACCTCACCATACCGCATGAAGGATATTTGTGACCAAATACCATTGACGTTAGAAGGCTTGCCTTTGGATAAAACTGGCTATCATCAAAACTGCTACAAAACCTTCACAGGGAAATTGGATCGTTTAAAAGTGTCAAAGGCTTCTACATCTGGTGAATCATCGATAAAGGACTCCCTACGCCATCCCAAATGTCTCTCAAGTCAAACTGAAGGGACTCGGTGTTCCTTCTTGTTCCCAAATCAGTGTATCTTCTGTGACAAAACAACAACCAAGTTCAAGGGGAAGACTGAAGAGCTAAAAAAGTTTCAGAGTTGGAAACACAAAGAACCAGCCTGGAAAGTTATCGAACCTAGGGCACAGGAATTGAAGAAAGAGAATCTTTATCGCAAGGTGCAGGGCAAGGACCTCTTTGCTATGGAAGCTCAGTATCATCCAATATGCAGAAATAACTTCAACAATGAGTACCAAAATCATGAGCGTGGAAGGAAGAGAGGAAAAAAGGCAGCAGACAACATTGACAGCCCGCAGGCCCGGAAAATGGCAGCACATGACAAGTCCTATTGTGTAGTAAAGGATTACATTCTTAGGAATGTGGTTGAACACAAAGAAGTCGTCCAGCTAAGATCCATGTGCAACTTGTACAGGAAGACACTGGAAGGTGAAGGTTTTCCTAATCCTGAATACCGCAGTGAGAAATTGGCAAGACGTTTACAAGGAGACAAAGACATATCTCGTGAACTCACATTCTCAAAGGTACCACACCATGGTTGTCTTGAGTTGAACCTTATATACAGCTCAAGCATTACTGTAGATGAAGCAGTTAAATGTGCATACAAACTTGGAACATCTGATCAACTACAAGAAGCAGCACTCACCCTCAATTATCCCATTAAAAAGGCATTCAAAGAGTCAAAGGATCTACCATGGCCCCCAACTGCACAGGAGCTGGATGCTGTGAAAATGGATGAACTGCTCCCAGAGCATCTTGTACAATTTCTGAGCTCAGTGGTGACTGGGACACTTGATGAAGAAAAGTGTGAGAAGACGCAGAGGCTGGTCTATTCGATTACACAAGATGTGTGTCGAGCAGCAACTAACAGCAAGTGGAAACTCCCAAAGCACATCCTCCTGTGTGCCACACTTCGGCACCTCTATCGAAGCAAACAGGTGAGTGATCAGCTAACTTATTGCTTATGAGGTCCTACATTGTCATTGCTCAACTGCTTCATACAGGTATTTGATATTGATAAAAAAAACATTTGTTTATCTTTACTGCTCACAACCATCCTTTCACGACTAGGACACTCAGAGACATATGACTTCAGTATGGAACTTGAGACAGCCATGACCAAGGCTTTTGATGAGATGTCCACCAACCTGACCCCTCAAATCATCACTGACGAGGGAAACACTGTTTTTCACAGCGAGTGGGACAACCTGAACAGAATCACCATCAACGTTCATGGTTCAAATGTGGTAAACAGCGCCGGGGGAATCATGATTCAAGAAGTGAAGGAGAGCCATGTGAGCACCAAGAAAAGGACCCTTCCTCTCTATGACAGGTCATCCAAGATGAGAAGCCTTAAGATCACGCCTCCCGAGACGCTGCCAGAGCTGGCATTCAAAAGAGTTGGCCCCAAATTCCACAAGAATGCCAACTTTACCCCTCCTGCTGAGAACCAAGTGTCATATGATGCCTCAGTGTTGCAGTACAACACCCAGCTCCTCAGCAGATGGTTGAGCAGCCAGGGCAAGCAGCAAGTGCCTGGATTTGGTGGTTTTATTTCAAGCACAGGGAAAGTGCCTCCTAGGAAATCTACCATCGACTTTTACACCCCCATCAACCAGCCCATTACAGACAACGCAGTAGTGTATGAGCTACTCAAGAGATCCGAGGCAGCAACTGAGGAGTCGTCATGAAAGCCTGTCCTATAGTATGGAAGTACGAGGAGGAATTCAGTAAGCATGTGAACCTCATTGGCAAGTTCCACACAGCCATGAATTACATGGGCAGACTCACTGGGCGCAAGTGTCTTGGAGCTGGCTACGCCGAGATCCTCATAGAAGCTGGCCTCGCAAACAGTGGTTGCCTGAAAAATATCCTGAGCGGGAAGTCATATGCCAAGGCTCTCTTCAGTCTGAAGGCGGTCACAGAGGCACTCGAACGGTTGCTGTTCAATGTTTTTCTAGAGGAGGAGAAACCAGACATCCCATATGAGATCCTCTTCAACCTCATCCACTCTTGCACTTCTGAGAGCCTCAACTCCACTCTGAAGGATCCCACACTGCTCAAGCTGATTGGTGACTACCTCCAATACCAAGACAAGGTACGCAGGGGCCACCTGGGCAAAACGGGCATGTTCTGGCTCTCCATGATGGATCATGCAAGGCTGGTCTTTATGATGGATTTTGCTGTGAAAACCAACAATTTCGAGCTGTTCCATCACTGCAACGGCGCCATGGCAGATCTCTTCTTTGCGTATGATGGCCACAACTACGCCAGGTAATCTATGCACTCATTCCCTTAATACTCAATATAAAAATAAGTGGGAGCTTATTGTAGTTGTTGTAATAAACTTTAATTATCATTAACTTCCTACAGGTACCTTACCTGGTTTGTGGCCTTTCTCACAAACATCGACCTCTCCCATCCTGGTGCTCTTGATTACATCAAGCTTGGAGCTATAGCTGTTGCACGATCATTGATCCCAGGGGCTCTCGCAGCAGTGGACAAGACCATGGAGGAGACATTCATGAGGTTTGCTAAGACTTCAGGTATGTCAGTTTGTGGACACAAACATAGTCACCTATATTTAATTTCCATGTTCATGTTGGTTGTGACGCTAAAATTCCGACTTCTCCCTCTCTACATTGCAGGTGGTCTACTAGGTCCCTTCAACAACTGTGGCGCATACCAGAAATGGTGCCGCACAACCTCTGCCCGCGCTCAGCTCTATGAGCTTACTCTTGAGATGTGTGGCATGATTGACGACCCTGAGAGGCCGAAAGCAGGCAAGCACCATGAGCTGGAGCCTGCCCAAATCAAAAAGTCTGAATTAGCGGTGCAGAGAGTCATCTCTGCCATCAATGGCTTCACAAACCCCTGGAGAATCCCAGACAAAAGTCGACTGTACTCCCTCGCATCTGGAGCTCCCATCGATCCAGAGGTTGAGGCTGATGTGCTGCGGGCCGAGGCTGCAGGCAGGGCTGCCAAGGAGCAGTTCATCCAAGAGCGCTTCATTTCCAAGAGGAAAGACTTCTTTGATCGCCTCAAGAAACTTACGCTCAAGACAATGGATTACTGCAGCAAGAGGGTCAAACTTACATCTGCGCAGGGGAAGGTGGATATTGATTTTACTTATACCATTTGCATATTTCATTACACAAAAACATTATTCAGAAAGGAATGAAACCGTAAAACTCTGTTGTATTTATGCCTTCCTCATTTCCTTATTTTCCATTCCAGCTCTTTGTGTACAAGGAGCAGAGCAACCTCGCCTTTCAGCTGCTCGTTAAGTCGCAGATTATGGAGATGCCCATCAACCTTGAGGAACTCATGCGGTATCCCCTCTCACCTGTTCCTCATGCCCTTGGCTCTCCGGATTGCTATTTTGCTAAAACCAACAAAGCCACTATCCTTCACCATCTGCTGCAGGACAGGGACGAAGACGTACCTTACCCCAATGATGCCCTCTTCATACAGGATGGCAACGCTCTCTTCCACATGATGTCCAACCTCCCACCGACCTTCGGAGGGATTTGCATGCAGCTCCTGGACCAAATGGTTGCCAAGCACCATTTTGTGTTCTCTACAGATTGCTACCAGCCAGATTCCATCAAAGCCCAGGAGAGGCTCAGACGTGACTCTTCTGAGAAGCGCATAATTGATGGTCCAAACACCCGGAGGCCCTATGACTTTAAGTCATTCCTTGGCAATGAGCTTAACAAGAAGCAGCTATGACCTGCTTCTCAGGGTCTGGGGGAGCAATGAGGCAGCATCCCGGATTGAGAAGAGCATGAAAGCAGTGGTGTGTGTTGACGGAAGATCTTATGACCTAACATCAACAAATGGAAAAGTACGTTGACAGAAAAAGCGTGACACATACATACAATTGCAGACCATAATTGGGCTCTTAATACATACGACAAAAACTGCATAACTTAAAATGTTAATTTGATCAAATATGTAGTAGTATTCATTTACTTTGTTTGATTGTTACAGGTCCAGACTTATGAGATCTATGAACTGCGATCCAACCAGGAGGAGACAGACAGCCGGATTGTCCTGTACCTCCACCAGGCGGTCAAATGGGGGTACAAGTCCAGTGTGGTGAGGACACCTGACACAGACATCCTGATGATCCTCCTCTACCATGCCAGCAGGATCAACCTCTCCATCTACCTTGACCACGGCTCTGGCAAACATCGCACACTGATAAATGTGACAGAACTGTCGGAATCACTGGGCCCTGAATACTGTAGCAAACTGCTGGGATTCTACGTCTTTACTGGGGAGGACTGTACCAGCGCTTTTCAAGGCAAAGGCAAGGTGAATCCCCTGAAGAAGCTGGAGAAGACTCCTAAACTCCACAAAGCTTTCAGGCAGCTTGGTGCAGACTGGATGGTCACTGATGAGCTTCAAGAGGAGATGGAGAGCTTCACATGCATTATGTATGGCCAAGCACGGATGACATCAGTTGACACAGTATGGGTGAAAATGATGAGAAAGATGGTCGGCGCTGACAAAGTCCTGGACTCTAAGTCAAAAGTAGACCTGGAACACCTGCCTCCCCCCAAGGTCTGTCTCATTCCACATGTCCAGCGAGCCAACTACAGAGTCGCCTTCTATAAGAGAGCAGACAAGGCAATAATCGAGAGCCCAAAACCACATGATCCAGGCATGGGCTGGGAGAAGACAGGAGAAGAGGAGGTGTTGGAACCGGTCTGGGCAATTGGACCCATCCTCCCTCCTTCTCTTGTTGAGGTACTGGCTCAGAGAGCAGTCAGAAGAGCACGCAGCTCTTGACAAGGTGACAAATTACGCCAACAATAACTTGTCTGTGGGTGAAGTGGATGGAGAGTACAAGCATGAGGATGAAGAGCTGGAGATGGAAGAAATTGAATTAGAAGATCTCTTCAGTGACAATGAGGATGATGAGTGGTTTAGGTCAGCAAGTTGGTAGTGACATGAAAAGGTAAATGTATTCATTGTTCAAGTTGTAATTATATCACACTTTACATAATCTTTCATGTTTGATTTTGGTGCAATAAAGAGTTAAAGATAAACCCAACAAGATTTTATTTAATAATTTCATTTCATTTAAAGAATTAGAGAAAAACTGATTGTGAACATATATTCACCCTATGTGTTGAAAAGGTAGTTGGTCATACACACATGTTTGGTCATTTCTTGCTGTTTTTGTCCAGAAATACAGTCAAAATGTTGTCAAATGTCAACAATAACCATCCCATTGAATTCCTAGGATAAAAATGGTGTGGGAAAATTTATTAATTTCGCTCTGTAAGTTGTCTACTTCAAAAGTTATGCCTCTTCTACATTATATTTTCATTTTTCGATTTTTGGGTTAGGTGCTATAAAGGGTTAAAACTAGCCTTTGGGACATTATTTCAGCTTGGTACCCAATATAATCTTAAAATAAACACTTGGAGGATTGAAAAAAAACGGATTGTCAACAAATATTCACTCTATGCATTTGAAAAATAAAAAAGTAGTTGGTCAGACACACATTTTTTGCATTTTTTTGCTGTTTTTGTCCAGAAATACAGTCAAAATGTCAAAAATAACCATTCCATTGAATTCCTAGGGTCAGAATTGTATGGAAAAATGTATTCATTTGTCTCTGTATGTTGTTTACTTCAAAGGTTATGCCTCTTGCTACATCAAATTTTAATGTTTCGGTTTTGGGTTAGGTGCAATAAAGGGTTAAAAATGGAGCCTTTCGGACATTATTTCAGCTTGGCACCTGGCAGATTCTGAAAGTAGACACTTTAAGGATTAAGAAAAATCAGGTGGCATAAAACATTCCGAGGGGTGCGCGTGGACCCCTATTTCCATCTAGACTACAATCTCATCATAAAACTGTTGATAGTGCATGATGTACTGAGAGTCTGGATATGAAGAGTTGACTTGAATAAAGCTTCAGGTCAGGTGCACGCTGTGACTGTGGCTGTATCCTACTGATGTCCAACACATGATCAAAATGTTGAGCAAAGCGTTCCTCCATTGCAACCTTTATGGCTCACACGTCCTGCCTTTAGCACCAAACTGCAGCAGTTGTCACATAATCTATTTTGACTGATCACACAGTGAAAGTTCAGGATTTGCAGGAGGGGCCGGAGCCGTGCCCTCTGACAGGAACAGGAATTACTTATTGATTATCCTCACACAACACTGTGTGACCTGCGTTTAAAACATGTTACTTTGTGTTTCCCAGCCACAGCCACTTTAGTCAGTCTTTATTCTAACTTGGCATTTACACATTTCTTAAGCAACCATAGACGGGCTCTCTTTTTTGTTGAAACTAACTTACACAACATAAATCTGTAGTTGGGTATTCCATCTGGACAATGGTATCCAATCACTGGGCTTTTCATTTTCACCTGGTAGCACTAATGCTAGCAACGTCTATCTTTGTCATACAAAGGAAATACAGATAGTCAGTAGCTATAGGTGAGGCAAACCCAGAGACAGAAGATTCACCACAGCAATGACACTTTTTTTACAATAGTTATTTCTTATTGCATTGGCCCAAATGGTGTAGCGACCTACTGGGAAAGCTGCCATTGTTCGAGGTGGCTGGCAATGTCAAAATGTCAGTTTTTCCTTCCATGCCAGGACTAACGGGGAACCTCTCATCCAACCTGAAACGCATAAAGCCAGGCTTTGAGGTATTTGAATGTTTGCCATATTTGCCAATTTTACCCTTTTAAGCTTATATTTCATTATCATTTCTTTAGTGTGCGTTTTGGCCAGAATTAGTCAAATCTCAATAGTATCTGGCCAGCAGATTTAACTGGGTGTGTACTGGGCAGTTTACAGGCTAAATGTGTGTTACTGTCTGGGTGTGAGCAGTGGCTTCCTAAAAAAGAGAGCATATTGAAGGCTTCCTTACAAACACATGTTTAATAGGAGGCATTTTAGTTTAAGTATTGCATGGTTTTCTACACAGACACATTGGTTTTTAGTATTTAAACTATTCTGCTTTCTCCATACTTTGGTTTTATATTTTTCAAAATTAAACCTGTATATATAATCCAGAAAGAGTTGTGTTTTAGAAAAAAATATATCTATATGCTGCATGTCACCCCCGTCTTGGTCTCCCTTTCAGTTGATAAAAAGTCCTATTTCTATAATTAAGGCTAAAATAAAGGTCCTGCACTCGCATCCCCTAGAGCAATGGTTCCCAACCTGTTTTTTTTTTTACATATAATTGTAAAGCAATACATGATTGTCACTAAAAGCCTTGTCTCTACATTACAATAAAAAAATAATTGATTAATTAATTTGAATAACAATTCAAGTTAGTAGCTATTAAAGGCATAAAAAGACAGAAATGTATAATTCTTTCTTTGATAGAAATGTTTCTTCTGCCCGTAAAGTGTCCAAACCGGGCTTTTCTGGATAAGCGCATTTTTAAAACATAGTCATTGTCCATGCCGGTTTCAGTTGGATTATTTGTCACAGTTGCTCCAATCAGATCGGTCTCCTCCATGTTGTAGATTATTTACGACTTTTGAATCCACATAAACACATCGGCAAAATCCGGCTTACTTTGAGCATGTGTTTTAAACAGTTTAATCCCTTTGTGAATTGTTTCCACTTGCGCCGTCCTTTAATTTCTTCATACAGCGGGAATCCAAATGAATTAATCCTGAGTCCAATAACCATCAAAGTCACTCCAATAGTGCTCCTTAATTACGCTTTCATCCTCCTTTAACAACATACTTCACATTCATCCAGTTTGTGACAGTAGTTGTAGCATTTTTTAGACTTTTAAACTTGAATTACCGCTGTTGCCCAACAGGGAACTTCCAACAGGAGTCATTTGGGGGGGCTCTTTGGAAAAGAGGTTGGGAACCACTGCCCTAGAGCTCTCAGCCATATTTCTTGACCCTCTTCAAGGAATTGGTTTTGCTCAGGTGTCATCCCATACTGTAGCTTGCTACCTTAACTCAAGAATATGCAGGAAACGTGCAGTGAAATGTAAAGGTTCTTAAAGGTCTCCTATCATGCAAAATGCACTTTTTTATGTCTTTTGTACATAAATATGTGCCAGGGAACTCACAAAGTGTCAGAAGATACAACACTCTCTTTTCCTCCGTACCCACATCTCTAAAAACGGGGGTACAACGGAGCTGATCCAGATTTGCGTCCGATATAACGTAATATCGGAAATGTGGGCTGGCTTTACACCCACGGCCGGAGAAAAAGCAGGAAATAAAAAAAGGAACTCACCTTTTAGTAAACCCGGAAGAAAAAAAGCATTTGTTTCATACTTCTGAAGTAGCACTTTGGGATCCAGCTCACCCCGTAAGTGTTTTTTACATTATCCCTTACTTATGGCAGAGCGGCGGCCATTCATAATCTAGCCATGTGGGCACACACACAAGAATTCACATGCATGCACAGCAGGACTGGCCATGTAGAGAAAGCAAAGAGAAACTCATTACTATTTCCTTTAACTGCAACTTGCTGTTTCCTCCTTCTCTGATGACAGTGTTTAGCCTCAAAGTTTATCTTGAAAGCAGGTGTTAACTGCATCGCTATGTAAATGATGTTGTTAAATGATCCATTCATAACAGTGGGAGAGAATCTCAACATTATTTAACTCCACACGCAATATGTGTTTCTTTCCCAGTAGTTTCCCCCCCCCCCCTTGTCCTGAATGGTTTAAGGGAAAAATCAAGTGGAGGGGAAGAAGGAAGAAGAAGAAGAAGAAACACTGGGAAAGAAGGAGGCAAAGCCCCCTTTTCTCTCCGTGGCACCTAAGTAGCTTAACAGCCGTAATCTTTCCTCCCATTCCCTGCAGCAGATCAAAGTCGGCCTCTACGTTGGGTTCTGGCTCCTCAATTAGATGGATTAGTATCAAATTCAGTTTTGATTTGCTCCCCGGTGTGACACCCTCTGTATGGTGCCACAGAGGGGAGGGAGAGCACGTGAGAGGCCAAAACACACACAATGCTCCCTTGGATGTGGGGGGGCACAGGGAAGAAGGAGGCCCTCATCACTGGGAGGCCCCGGAAACATGTCTTAATGGGTCCTCAGAGGCCTTCTTCAGCAACAATAGGCAGTGACTCTCTTTCCCTCTGCTTTCCTCTGCCTTTGAGCTGCTGCATAAGTGGGTATGGGATGATTGCCAAATGACTTCATAGAAAAAACTACATTTTTCAAACTTTGATTAATGGAGGACTGTATTGTTGCAGAAGTTTGTTACTATTACTCAGACAGTATGTACGCAGCACAATGAGCGTTTGTTTGTCAGTGAATTCATTAAACTGCAGTTTCTGTCCTTTCAGAAATGCTGCTTTTTTAATCATTTGATTGTATTTCTGTGTCTTGTTGTTTTTGTACTTCCTAAGATTGTAAACTTTGCAAAAAAACTAAGAACACATTTTGAACAAACATTTCAATAAAATGTTTTTTTCATGACATGTCATCGATAATTGTTAGATGTATGCTTTGCATTATAAAAAATATTTTAAGTGGGGGAAATGTATAATTTAAAGGCAATAATCTTAATTTCTCAATACAAAATGTCTTATTTTCAAAGTGTTGCCTTATAGTCTGTTTGTTTGATAAACTTCTCCAAGTGGAGTAATTTATAATTTCCCATTGCACCCTAATTCAATTATTGGTTTCTTGTTGGATTTGATTCACAATCATTCCTATATTTTAAGTAAAACATCGTTCATTGTTTTTCGAGTCACTTTTCTAGTGACTCAGGATCTATCCTACATGTAGCTTTT
Source organism: Gymnodraco acuticeps (assembly GCF_902827175.1). Lineage (NCBI taxonomy): Eukaryota > Metazoa > Chordata > Actinopteri > Perciformes > Bathydraconidae > Gymnodraco > Gymnodraco acuticeps. The sequence goes on from NW_022991451.1 coordinate 2,235,896, forward strand.
CTTCAAATTAGAAGATTTAATCAATCTGTTGCACTGATCATTTATTTCAAAAGAGTTAAATCAAAAGTTCTGAATGTGTGAGCTATATCATTAAACGAATCGGACTTGAAACTGAGAAACCTTCGAAATTGCACAAAGTTATTGATAGAAATGTGTTGATTTTATGTAATTTATAAGAAGATTATGCAGTCAAAAACTGTTTGGTTGAAGATAAACATGGGGGAACCTTACACATAGGAACACGGCTTACCACAACTTACATGTAAATATACAGCTGCTAGAATTCACATGAGCTTTGTTTGTTGGAACAACTTAAATTATTCAAATGATTCAAAGAAGTATTTGCAATTCTCATTTATGACAGATATATATATATATTGTCTAATGTCTTGATGCAGGATCTACTGCTGAACCAAATTTCATTCCAGGTAACTATTAATATTGATAACCTTATCATATTTCATGTCTGTATATCACATTTTTACAGTGAGCTGGGAGAAATGTTCTCATGTTTCAACATGCCTTAAGACCAAAGATCCCCACACACAGTACAATGGGAAATAAAAACTTGCCCACTTTTCATGCTCATAAATTATTCAGGGTGGAATAAATAGCTGCAAGCAAACTGACAAATTGCATTGTTCTCTTCTCATTCTCTCATTGTTTTATTACAGAAACCCCAACCACAAACAGGGAGAGCCAAAGGAAAAAGAAAATAAGGGATAAGGGTGGAAACTAAAGTAAGATCTGATGACATAAATGAGGCAAAAATTAGCATCAAATAAACAATGTTTTTTTTTTTTACTGGGACCTGTTGGCATCCATCCACAGTTGCTACTGTGGAGGGAGGGGGACAAAATAAAGCTGAACAAAGCAGCTACTTTCAGTACATTTGATGGGCCAATAAGAAGTGTTGAAAGCACTTTAAGACTATACAGCTCTGGAAAAAGTTATAAATTGTTCTGGTTTTACTTTTAATAGCTATGTGTTTGAGTACAATTAATTTAGTATTATTTTGTTCTATAAACTACTGACAACATTTCTCTGTGTTGGAATTCAACAGACACTTGAATGGAATGGCTGCCATACATGTAGAGGCCGTTTCTCAATGTCGAGTACACATGCTAGAGAGCCACTATTTCAAGTATACTACGTCATCGAGTGGCGCCGAAGGACTGTTTAAATGCATGTTAAATGCCCAGCATTCTGCACCACTCTATAACGTAGTATACTTGAAATAGTGGCTCTGCAGCATGTGTACTCGACATTGAGAAACGGACACAGATTGAGATTTAATCCAGTCTGTCTTCTTCTGCTGTTACCTTTAGTGTTTACTTCCTGTCTGTCTTCTTCTTTGGATTTCTCTGACGTCCAGTGCTGTCACGATCTTAGTTTTATGTCACGGTTTTGTTTGGTCTGTCTTGTCATGGTTTTATTTTGCAATTCTGTTCTCCCTGTGTCTTGTCTTCCTCCCTGTCGTTAGTTTCCCTGGTGTGTCTGATTGTGTTCACCTGTTGCCCTTGTGTTTCTCCTTCCCTGCCCGGCTGTTTCTCGTCTCGTGTTTACCCCTCCCTGTATTTAGTCTTGTCTCTTCCTGTGTTCGGTGTTGGTTCATTATTTGTCATTCATGTCTCCCTTCATGTTGGTCACAGTCACCTTTGGTTTGGATGCTACCTCGTGCCTCGTACCTGTTCATGGATTTTAGTTTTGTTCATCTTTTGTAAATAAATCTCGCCTTTTCTTTCGTTTTGAAACCTGCTTCCTCATCAATCTGCATTTGGGTCCTATTTTTCCCCAACCCTGACAGAATGAACCAACCAGAAATGGACCCAGCAGACGATCCATTTGAGGTAGAATTGCAGAATTTTACCATTTTCTTTGGCTTGCTGCTTTGATTGGTGGAAGGGAGTGTCCAGTGTTCAGCAGAGGAAGGCTGCTCTGGTAGAGGTGCACCGGTTGGCAACAGAGAAACCATGTTTAGTTAAGTTCTTACCTGACTAGATTTTGGACTTCCTTTCAACATGTGATTCCCGGCCTGCTAGTCCCAGGCATGCTAGCTCCCTGCCTCCCAATTCCCAACCTGACACCATACGTCTCGGTGTGTTCCGTCTGGAGTGAACCCCTTCTTCCCCAGTTCCTGCTCCTGTCCAGGAGCCGTTCTCGGGTACTCGTCTGGCTTTTGGAGGTCCACGGAGCCTCCAAAAGGCTCCTAAGAGAAGGAGTCGCAGGTCCAGACTAAATCAAAATCAAATCAAGTTTTATTTATATAGCACATTTATAAACGATTTTTGGTCGAGCCAAAGTGCTGTACATAAAATAAAAATGGCCTACAGTAGAGATACTTTACAGCAAATACAACAGCACAGATTGTTCAGAATATCAGTATGAGAAAATAGACACCCTCTATCCTTAGACCCTCACATCGTACAAGGAAAAACTTCCAGAGGAAACCCACAGTTTAAGGGGAAAAAATGGGACCCAGTTCTGGCCCCAGCAGCCATGGTTCCGGCCCCAGCAGCCATAGTTCCAGCCTCAGGCTAGCAGCCCGAGCCCCAGAAGCCATGCTTTGGGCTCCAGTACAGGCCCCAGCAGCCATGGTTCCGGCTCCAGTACCGGCCCACACAGCCCTGGTTCCGTGCCCCAGTGCCGGTCCACACAGCCATGGTTCCGTGCCCCAGTGCCGGTCCACTCAGCACTTTAGTGAACAGTTTGCACTTTATTAGCGGGATTTGCACAGTACAGTTAAACATTGCCTATTTGCACATTTTATACTATTTATTGATGTAGTGTGTATTAAATGATTCAACCGTATTAAATTGTGATGTCGTCTGGCAGACGCTGGTCGGGCTCTCGGCTCCACCTGGAAAGAAAGGGGAGTTACAGCGAGAGAGCCAAAAGTGTTGGTTTGTGTAGATTGACAGCGGTTGAGATTATGTGCATTAATGGTACAAGTTACTCCTATAACAGTCAACATCATAACACTCACCTCCGCCTGCTCTCCCGTCTCCGGTCCCAAGGTCCGTCATCGTAAAGGGTCCCCGGGGAAACAGCGGATCCTTTTTATCGTTCCGGATGGGGTTAAAGGAGCAGGTTGGAGGCAGGGGTGATTTGTTATCATGTACAAAAAATAAAATAAACTTGCCTTACATGTGTCTTGTTAGTTTATAACAGTTTTTCTTTTCATACAGTAATTAAATATAATGTAAGTAAAGGATGTTTGTCATTCTCCACTAAATGTTTATTGTGAATAACTACGGTCCTTATCTGAGCTTACCATCTCTGCACATGCCACCCCTTTTGGATGGTACGGTCCAATGGGTGGGGCTATAAAGGGTGGCATGTTGGGCTCATTTGAGAAAGAATAGTGTGGGAGACAGTCATTGGGGGATATTGATGTGGTCAACCATGTACAAAAGATGAATAAATACCCACACCGGGTTGTATCAAGACGTTCTGCCTCTGTCTCCTTACTTGGTCGGACCGCTCACTTGTCAGCCTCACAAGTCCCTTCTCAAGTTCCCTCTCGAGTCTCCTTTCAAGTCACCTCTCAAGTTCCCTCTCGAGTCCCCTCTCAAGTTACCTCTCGAGTCTCCTTTCATTCTCCTCTCGAGTTCCCTCTCGAGTCTCTTCTCGAGTTCCCTCTCGAGCCCTCTCTCGAGCCCCCTCTCGTCTCCTCTCGAGTTCCCTCTCAAGCCCTCTCTCGAGTCCCCTCTCGAGTTCCCTCTCAAGCCCTCTCTCGAGTCCCCTCTCGAGTCCCCTCTCGAGTCTCCTCTCGAGTTCCCTCTCGAGTTCCCTCTCAAGTCCCCTTTCAAGTCACCTCTCGAGTCCCCTCTCAAGTCCCTACCCTATGTCCTGTGCCTTTGGAGGTTCCGCTGACTACTCTTCTGCCGGGGGTCCTGCCAACCCTATGTCCTGTGCCGTTGGGGGTCCCGCCGACTACTCTTCTGCCGGGGGTCCTGCCAACCCTATGTCCGGTGTCGTTGGAGGTCCAACCGACACCTGTTTTGTCGGGGGTCCTGCCAACTCCATGTCCTGTGTCGTTGGGGGTTCCGCTGAGAGTCCTGCAAACCCTGTTCCGTTGGAGGTCCCACCGTCACCTGTCTCGCCGGGGGTCCTGCCAACTCCTTGTCCTCTTCTATGGGGGATCCTGCTGACACCTGTCCCGCCGGGGGTCCTGCCTACTCCTTGCCCTGTTGCATTGGTGGTCCAATCGACACCAGCCCTTGCTCCATCCGGGGTCCCATTGACACCAGCCCATGTCATGTCCAGGATCCCGTATACGCCTGTCCCACCGGCTCCGGTTCCTGTCCGGCCAACACCGGGTCCTGCCCGGCCACCGGAGCTGTCCGGTCTTCGCCCTCGAGCCCGGCCCCCCTGACAAAAATGTTTTCCTTCCATGCAGATCCTAAAGACCGGTCGATCACGAGATGTGTCTAAAAATAGAACAACAATATTCTGTTTTATCGTTAATGTCCTGTAACATAATCTTCCCATGCCAGAATAATGCACTTGAACGCATCAAAGCTTTGTGATTGGCCGGCGTGACCCCATGTGTCGGGGCGTGGCTGGTGGGCAGTGGGCACTATTTCGCTGACGTTGTCCGTGTCGTCAACAGGAGTGACAGTCCGCACACACACAAGACCGAAATTATGGCAGAAGCAAAAAAGCCCAAAATATATAATTTTCACTCCGAGTGGGAGGATGATTATTTTTTTTGTATCTATTCCAATTCAAAGTCCATCTGTCTTATCTGCAATGCGAGTGTGGCTTTATCGAAGAAGGGTAATTTAGGAGCGGCATTTCAAAACAGTGCACAAACGCTACGAGACAGAATTCCCTCCTAATTCTGCCCTACGCTCCCAAAAGGTGAGGGGCCTGAAAGGACAGCTAAATGCACAGCAGTCCATTTTCACCAGGCCCAACAACAAGAGCAAGGCTGCTACCATAGCATCTTATCGTGTCAGTCACGTTCTTGCGAAACACATGAAGTCTTTCAAAGATGGCGAAGTTGTGAAAGAAGCTTTCCTGGAGGCTGCGACGCGCTTTTTGGGGACAGTAAAAATAACAGTAGCATTTCAACAGGTTTTTGATATAATAAAAACTCAAGTTAGATACCGTTATTAATCAGCTGTAAGTTTTAGTTTGTTTGAACTTATTCATTATAATTATTGTATAAGAATGCAAACTTAAATTGATTATAGTCTATCATCAATTCAGGTTAAGAAACTAGTGTTGCTAGCATCCTATTTTAAAAAGGCCTTTATTTTTATACTCTACTAAAATGCAACAAAAAAGGGTTTGATTCTATTAATTTTGTCTTATGTATTGCACTTTGGCAGCAGATTCCTGTGTAGCTTCAGATCTGAGTTGTCTTATTAGTAAGCCTCATTTATACTTTTGTAGCAACACTATTTTTATATAATGGCAAAGAAAGGGTTCATTAAAAATGGGTAAGATAAAGGATCTGCAGTATTTTATGAAGTATTAATCGTACAAAGGTCAGTTTTATACAAGTAGAAGTGTGTATTTACCTGGTAGTAGGCTGTCAGTAATGGCTACGCCACTCTATTTGGACTGGTAGATCTCGGCAGACTGGCAACTTTAAAAGTAGCTCTTGGTTCAAAAAAGGTTGGGCCCTGTCCTAAATGAAGCAACATGGTTCACAAAACACTTTTGGTTACAAATCACAGGTACATTTGAGACTACTGTTGGCTCTTCCATGATCATGAATGCTACAATTATGTTGTTTCATTTTAAACAAAGACATATACATGTGACAATCGGGGAAAGAGGGATAATTTGAATTATATATCACGGCTTGCATGTTACAAACTTTGTGGAACAGGCTCCTGATTGTGACAGTGTGTGACAGAGAGAAAGATCAACAGATGACGCAGAGAAAGACACACACGGCAGAGAGATTGATGGGAAAGATGAAGACTCGAGCAAAGAGAGTGAGTGTGTGTGTCTGCCTGCACGTTTCCTGCGTATGAGGAAGAAGCTGTGCTGACATCATAGAGGGAATCCTGGGAATCAAATATGTTTGACTCTGACCTATGACGTAGCAACAGAAACATCTTCTGACCTAAAAACTTCCCAGCATCACTCCCTCACACCGGTGGAGCTGCACGTAATCCTCTCTGAGTGATGCAACAGTCAGCCGGCTGTAAAAGGAAAGGCAAATGATGACTCAGTGTAAACAATGATGAGGCGTCATTGGCTGTCTGTGTATGTTGCTGTGACATTATTGTGGTGTGAGGAGTGCGTGCCAGCAGAGATCAAAGGCCTGGGGGTGTTTCTCTGTGTTTGCTGAGACACTCCCTGTGTCTGATAGACTCTGTAACAGCACAATAAATCCTGATTCTCGTCTGTCTGACAGCTGAGCTAAACTTCAGCTAGACAGCTTTTACAACAGCTTGTTAAGGCTGAGGCGGATAACTGTATTTTCCATCAACAAACCTGATGATGGTGCTTCATCTGCTTGGGGCATCTAAAGAGTTATTATAGTTCATCATTCGGCAGCGGATGTATGACGGGTCAGCCCAAAATAATATGGCAATCCAACCCACAGTTATGGAGACATTTCCCTAAAGAACTAACCTTATGTTGCTGCTAGAGGGATATTAAAGTGATTTGAACTATTAATACTGGATAATTGAAATCCTTGACCTGATGGTGGTGCTAGAGGAAAGTTGGGGGATACAGTGATTTTCGAAAAACTTGACAATTATCAACTATCCTAAAATGTTGTAAAATAACTGTAAATGAAGGCCTCTCATGGCCAATTGCTTAAGTAACGGATAATGTGCAGCAAGGCGGTCATTAATGAGTAAAGAACACAGACAGGGTGAGCCGGATCCTGAAGTGAAGCTCTACATTTATTTTTCCATTAAGCAGTCTTTAAACACTGGCAGAGCCCGTACCGTGTTCCTGTTAGTGTTTACTTCCTGTCTGTCTTCTTCTGCTGATTTATCTGAGGTCCAGTTATCTGTCTTTTAGCCTTGTCCTTCTTTTGTGCTCTTTTTTCTTTACTGGGGACATTTTTGCCATCAGCAATCCAAAGTTAAAAAGTGAATATTCCATAGTATTTTTTAAGTTGACGCTAAATTGACCAGACTTCTTTCTGTGGATTGATATGACTGTACATACTATAGTCCCTTAATCCTCTTTAGAAGGGTATGTTCTCCTTATGTTCAATAACAGACCTTTGGAATGTCCAAATTGACCAATCAGATTTTAGCATTCAACTAATATATGAACATACAGCTAAACGTTTGCTGTCTTTTCATGCTGAATGTGTTATTACAGATTGTCGAGTTATATTCATACATGAAGACATCATACTGTGCCTAGTTAGACTTCACTTACCCACCTCCACTTACCCATCAGGACATGAGGAGGAATGATTATCATTCTCCTACAGGGGGAGCTAGACTCAGAAACAACAGGTGGATATGCCATTAACCAACTGAGTCTGTATAGTTGAAATTAATTTCAGTTTATGCAGATTTTGACCTGTTGGAGCTGCTACAGTTGTCTGTTGTTTAATATACCTGAAAGTTACCCATGCTCTAAAGTAGGGTCTGTAGACGCAAAACTCTATTAGGGTCCTGATGAACTTTATTATAAGACCAACGTGTTTCAGCTTGTTACTTTCATCAGGGTCATACTACAGGTGTTGTTGGAGTTTAACCTCTTCCTCTACATTGCTGCCTTAGTGCTATGCTAACCCTCCTAAAGACAGGAATATACTGTAAACTCTGGACTTCTTTTCTGAACTCTTAATACTAGTCACTTATTCCCACATAGGGATGTCTTGCCTATATTAATCATGAATATTATCATCATCATATCATCGGTGCATCTGTGTCTGACTAATGGATCTTTGTGATTCCATGGAAATCCTTACTCCAGGGGCAAGGTGTGCTGCTCTGTTTGGAAAAAAGGATGTCTCACCCAAGCGTAGGCCCACTCTCCTGATAAAGAAGGTCATATGTATTCCTGGCAAACAAACATTATCTGAGTTTAAAGGAAATGTTAGGACTCAAATCAAACAAACTCCCCTCTGAATCATTCCTCTGTCTCCTGAGATTTAGACTCTAAATCTTCTTTAAGTTAATTTTTTCAAATCAAGTTTTTACAAGACACCTTCTCCTCACATCCAATCCTATCCACAGACTAAACAATTACCATCAGTAGTATCAAAGCTAACTGTTGGTCGTTAATTTAAAGGGCGGCAGCAGTGGGAGGTTATTTAGTCTATAATGATTTGGGAGAAAGGATACAAAAAGGATTTGTCTTGGCTTACAGATGGGGCCGGTATGTAAATGTTTGGAGAGTAAAGTAGAGAGAAGTGCTCTGCTTCCATTTAAATCCCTATGAACTTTGTGAATTGTAGTCACCTTAGGAATTTCTGTTAGCTAAAAGTAACACTTAAGCCATCAAACCCGAAACTTTCTAAGCCCCTTACAAACATCTCTCAGCACTCATGAGCCATGCTGGGATCAGGTTAGCCAGGGGCCTTTAGAGAGCCAGCTTAGGAAGAGACATCATGCTAAGAAGGAAATTAGTTTGTGGTTGTTTTGCAACATGCAGTTTGGTTTGGTGTTGGATTACATAAAAAGCTGCTGGTCAGGTGGTTTTAACAACACAGTCTCACTCCCTGAACGTCCAATAGCGACGCTTGGTCAGGGTCCTATGGCGTGCAGTTGTGACGCACCGAGTCTCCTTCAGCTTCATAAACGGAAGCAAAGAGCTTTCAACTGATTGCAATGTATTCCCATCGGTATTTGACACTCAGGGAAGCACCGCATCCGTCCATGTCGGCGGCAGTTAAAGGCAATGTGAGCGTCCATTCCCATTGGATAACGGAGGATTTTACACCCGGATATAAGTATTCTCCTTACTGTCGATTGATTTTACAGTGATATCTGCACTACTCATCAACTCAAAAACACCAGATTATTCTTGTTAATTACACAACATTGATTGGTTTAAATTGTGTACAATGCTTTGTGTTTTTTCCCCTTCGACTGAGAAACAAATAGTTGTATCGGAGTTTAGGATGGCCGAAGACACTACACTACCCATAATCCTCAGCTATCCATTGAGACTACACCATGCGCTTTGCTCGACAAACCCCGTGATTAGTCCTCAAGCTCTGTGATTGTATGTTGGAGTGGCAGTGCGCGAAGTTTACGCCGAGCGTCAAACAGCACTTTGAAATGGAATGAAACCCATCGACGGCACACTATCCAAAACTGGACTCTAACATGTCCACCCCCCCCCAGAACTACACATGCTGGCTATATGTGTGTTTCACAACATGTTCTATGGCGTGTCTCTACTGGGAATTGTAGTTTTAAAAGACGTTTTCGTATTTCTCATAGTTAGAAGTTGCCAGTATTAAACTGTCTGTTTTGCACCTCCTCCTATTAATATCTTTGTACATCCGGCACTACATTGTTTTATTGTAGAGATCATTTACAGTATCTTCTTGATATTTTCTATTCTATCATTGACCTTCTACTTTCCCCCTAAATTGTATGTACTCTTAATATTTAAATGTTTTCATCAAATATAAGACATTCAAGAAAACATGCAGCAGACCTTAGGCAAGGTGAGTTTATTTATAAAGCACCTTTCAACACAAGGCAATTCAAAGTGCTTTACAAAAATGAAAGACATTCAGAAAAAGGCATTTAAAAACAGTAATTAAAAAGCAACACAATCTACCTGCATTGCAATTACTCTAAACGTGTAATAACGTGCTTTAACCAGTAGGTGGTTCGGGTTAAAATGCTGTCAAGTTTACAGTGTTAACACAATCAAATATACTGCTGTTTCCGGTTTAGTTTGCGACGGATATATTTTGTTATCAACAGACGACCACACATATATTGTTGATATTTGTAACACAAAAGCAATGGGAAAAACCCACAGCAACACAGAAAAGACGGTCTATTCTGAGGCCCAATCTCTGTAGATAAATAAATAACTAAGCCAGATGTGTAATATTTAATGCAGCCGAACCATTTATTACAATACATTCATGTGATGACTTTCAAAGAGTAAAGCAAGCACTAGCTGAATAAAGTATGATTTTACGAAACGTTTTTTTTCATATGGAATACAGTCGGAGGTCAACCAATGTTACGAACTCAGACACTTAGGATGTAGGACCCAATTGCACGACCCGGGAGACAGAGGTAAAGTATTTGTAAGATACTTTATTTTCCAATACAGCAGTGAACAACAAAAAGGGTAACTATCAATCTCTAGCCGAGATGACAAAAATAGCGAACAAAAAATGAAAGCGCTCACGTAGTGAGGAATGAAACTTTTTACGAGCACAAGAAACATTGACCTGACCATAGCATAAGACAATACGAACTGACGAGGAACACTGGGAGACAGGGGAATTTATACACAAGACAATGAGAAACAGGTGGGAACAATCAGGGGCGGGACTGACGCTGATGAGCACAGGAGACACAGAAAGGATGCCAGGTGAAACCAATCAGGAAGCCTGGAATGAGAGATAATTGGTGAGTGAGAACACAAACATAAAACATGAACCTGAACCTCTCTAGCATTTCTGTCGGTGCACAACAACCAATCACAGAGCTTGAGGACTAATCACGGGGTTTGTCAAGCAAAGCGCATGGTGTAGTCTCAAATGATAGCTGAGGATTATGGGTAGTGTAGTGTCTTCTGCCATCCTAAACTCCGATACAAATATTTGTTTCTCAGAGTCGAAGGGGAAAAACACAAAAGCAGTGTACACAATTCAAACCAATCAATGTTGTGTAATTAACAAGGATAATCTGGCGTTTTTGAGTTGATGAGTAGTGCAGATATCACTGTAAAATCAATTGACAGTGAGGAGAATACTTATATCCGGGTATAAAATTCTCCGTTATCCAATGAGAATGGACACATTGCCTTTAACTGCCGCCGACATGGACCGATGCGGTGCTTCCCTGAGCGTCAAATACCGCCGCCGATGGGAATACATTGCAATCAGTTGAAAGCTCTTTGCTTCCGTTTATGAAGCTGAAGGAGACTCGGTGCGTCACAACTGCACGCCAAAGGACCCTGACCAAGTGTCACTATTGGACTATCAGGGAGTGAGACTGTGTTGGTTTTAATGGGGGGGACCAGGGCACCATGTGTGGGGTAGAGCTGAGAGGCCTCATGTTGGTGCATGAAGAAGGTCAGTGGCTCTGGAGCTCCATCACTCAGCATCAGCAGCTCCTCATGTTTGGAGAAGACTTTATGGAGTGACAGGAAGCCTTCTGATATGGTTAAGATGTCTGTTTATTTGTGATATGTGCCGAACATTTAAAGTTGTAAAGTGAAAACTGTTATTTTGAATGTCCTGGACTCGAAAGCTTGAATCACTTTCCATTTTTTATTTTCAATTGCTCTTCCTTGTTGCCCCGCTGACCAATTGAGGGCCAGATTTCTTCAGTTGTCTGTATCTAACGTTTGTTAATTTGAAAGCCTTGGATGGACATGAAACCTATTGGTTGAACTATCAGTACAAACAAATGAAGAACTACACAAATAAGAAGACAACGATGCATTAAACTCAACTCGCCAATAACCATGCTGATTGGTCATGAAAGCACCATCTTATACTGGAGTGGATCTTTAGGCCCAATTCCAAACCACACACCCTACCCCTACCCCTCTGTTTGTGCGTTCATGCGGAGGGTCTGCCACATTAAGTGCTGTTCCAATTCAACAAGTTAGTGAGTTATCAAGACCTCCAACAGCGAGTCAGCAAATAGTTCCGTGAAAACATTAACTGATTAACAGAAAACAAGATAGACATTTAATATCAACATACAGTTGTTAAAAACGTCATGGTCCCCTCGTATTTCTTTTAACTTAGGATCATATACCTGTGTCTTGGCTAGACAACATGAAATGTTTGCATTTTATTATAACGTTTTGTATATTTACAGGAACTCTCCAAGGCAGCAAATGTAACCTTCTAATGTCCTAATTTGTCTCTAACAGCATGGGCAACATTTAAAGTGGACCTATCATGCTATATTTGAAAAATATATTGTAGGGCCATACCTATATAAAACATGTCTGTGAAGTTTTTTTTTCAAAATACCAAACAGATCATGCATTTTAGCCATGCCTCATTTCGCTCTATTTGCTCTATTCCAGGCCTGTTTTTGCAAGGGCTGATTCTGTGACGTAGCTTTAATGCAAATGAACTGCAGCTGACCACGCCCCCCTGCAGAAGAGGGGGGCGAGGCACGGCCCCGGCACGAGCGTATGCGAATTTGTAAAACGTATGCTAATATTGTTCATGAAAATAAATACTGGTGTATATGGTTTTATGCAATCTTTCATTTCATTCTGTCATTGTACATGGCGTTACTATTATATTATATACTACACAGCAATGGCATAACACACCCATTTGTTGATGACAAAAAAAGTCCACACACAACCTTTTGCTTTTGAAATCTGCATATACTTTACCCATCAAACATGAATAATCATGACACATTTTATATAAACTGTCAGAACTTTATTGTCAAAATCAACGGTTCATTGAACCCATAAAAAATACAGTACGTAGCTTCGGTGGGTCAGTCTGACATGCAGAATCTATCATCACAGGTTTTCCGCTGGTAGTATGTGAGGTGCATGCCTGTGTAGAAGAAACATAGTTAGAACAAAATCATCTCAATTTAGTATTCAGGATGAGAAAATACTATTTGGATAATTATAATCTGAAATCCCAAAAGATGAGGGCTAACGCTGTCTATTTAGCAAAGCTGATGGAGAGGGGCTGAGCTCAGTAGACAGACTGTAATGAGTGCTAGCCGCTAATTAGCCAAGTCCCATCAATGGAGCTGTGCAGCGTTGTGTTTTTCCCCCCTCCTTGCAACAATTGCGCACACATACACACACTGTTGTATCCTAACAGTCGTGCACACACACACACACATATGTATATTCATGTGCGCAAACAAGTAATAAAGACTGCTGAATCACAACACGTCTCATCTACATGCTACAAGCTACATGCTACAAGCTACGTAGTAGAGATAACTTTATCAATCAATCAATCAATGTTTATTTATATAGCCCAATATCACAAATGTTACATTTGTCTCAGTGGACTTTACAGTTTGTACAAAATATCAGTATGACAATACGACACCCTCTGTCCTTAGACCCTCACATCGTACAAGGAAAAACTTCCGGAGAAAACCCACAGTTTAAAGGGAAAAATGGGAGAAACCTCAGGGAGAGCAACAGAGGAGGGATCCCTCTCCCAGGACGGACAGACGTGCAATAGATGCCGTGTGTAAATTGAAAAGATAATACATTTGCAACATAGGTAGTCCAAATGTTTGGAAATGCATGTGTGTATAATAGGAAGATGAATCCACGAGGATATCCATCCAGGACCTATGATCCAGGACCACAGCCACGACTCAAGATCCAGGGCTCGCGATCCAGGACAGAGGAGCGCAGGATCATCCATGACTCCGGATCCCGGCGTATATAGACACCAAAAAGAAAGACATTTGGGGAAGCTGGGTTAATCGGAACATGAGAGTACACAGGTATAGACAGAGAGAAGGAAGAAGTAAGATGTCCCCCGACAAACTAAGCCTATATCAGCAAAACTAGGGGCTTTATCAGGAAAAACACCGCTAAATAAAAAGGAATGCAAATATCAACATGGAAAAACGTACAGCTTCCAAATTGGATGTGTCCTAGTCCCGGATGGTTGGTATTGATCCAGTTTGTAGCCTTAGATTGGAAGCATATCCTCTTTTCACTTGAGGGAAGTTGATAAACATGTCAGAGGTCAAATGTTTAGAACACACAAGCAGACATTTGCCGAGGTGTTCTGATAGGTGGAGCGTTGCCCATGTAGGTGGAGTGTCACCCACTATTCCGGGCTGATGTCGGGTCGGATGGAATCTGTATCCGCTCGTTGTTGCCCCGTTTTTAAAAGATTTGGGTACGGAGGAAAAGAGAGAGGGTTTTATTTTCTGAAACTTGGTGAGTTCCCTGAAACTACGGGGACACATATTCATGTATAAAAGACGTACAAAAGTGCATTTTGCATGATAGGTCCACTTTAAATTACTATCATTATGAATTGTGTAGCACTGGCTTTCCTCAAGTTGTTTCCCTATTTGCAGTTACCATGATCATCAACTTAATATACCCTGGAGAATTATTTGAGGAGAAACATTTTATTTGTTTTAAACCTTTCTCCTAGATATTTGTCAGGGGTCCTAGACTTTACTTCTTAAATCATGGGCAAATATGGATAGAGTCAGATCATTTTAGTGCAGGCCAGGGAAAACTATGTTTAAATGCAGGGTTATGATAGCTGACAGAGGCAGCGTGGATCAGTGCAGGGTTGGATGATTTAGACTGGGCTGCAGGGATTTCACTGAGAGTGATGACATCTACGATTGATTACCTTGGAAGGAGAAGTGAGTAAAGCGGATGGAAAGAGTAGAAGAGTTTGTGTATACTCTGGAAAATGAATATGAGAGTGAACCATCCTCCGTGGAATTTCTGTAGGACAAAAATAGAATCAAGCTGAGTTAATATGAGATCAGGCTGCAAATTCAGATTGATACAGGAAATTATCTGGCAGATGGTCATTGAGACACAGACAATGTGGTCATGTATCAGGCGCGCCGGATTCATTTTAGAAGTGGGGGGGGCCAAAAAAAGTGCGTTTGTATGGCCCAATCCCAAACCACGCCCTACACCCTACCCCTACACACTTCCCCGCCGTGACGGAGTGAACTCCGTGGAGTGACACATTAAGCTCCCTCCTGTCAGATGGAGGGAGTAAATACAGCGGCAATCTTTGGGACGGCCTCCCCTCTCTCCGGCAGAAACAGGAAATGCCGTAACTGTATGTAGGCCTAACAACAGTTTCAAATCAGCATCTCTTTGACAAAAAATGTAAATTAATAACTCAAATACAACTCCAAACATCTTTCATTGTGTTACTTTTTTGTAAAGCTATTTTAGTTTTAAACCTGATGTTTATAGTTTCTTAGTTTTTGCAACAGTCGGTAAATATACACAACTTTACAATAAAATGCACACAATTACCTTTTTCTAGACTAAACACAGGTATCATCATAAATTAAAAAAATATGTGGTTATCATGAGGTTGTTAACATCGCAATGTATCACTATCGTTTAGTGGTTTTGCAAAGAATTAACCACTCTCTGTTTTTGTACTATTCTGCGTTATTTGAAGTACCTTCTCTTTGCCCAAATAATCTACTAGCGGTCTCCTTTTTTCCGATAGTTAGCTGTACAGCTTTACCCCATACTTGCCAACCCTCCCGATTTTCGTGGGAGACTTCACTGGCCTCTCCCGGTTTCCTCCCAGGGTCATATTTCTCACGCATTTCTCCCGATTTCTGACAAAATCAGATTTACTCAGGACTATTTCCACTCGGACTTTAATACAGCTACACCATTGTTTGGTTTCCATAGAGCGTCTCTTTAGCAGCGCACGCAACTGAAAGTCTGAGAGGGTGGGGAAAATAGTCACAGAAAACAGAACAAGAATTGACAACTCTGCTCACTCCTGTCCTTCACATATGCTCCATAAAGGATGGTGCAGGCCGCAAGGCAGTGCCCTTACAACTACAATAAGCATGTTAATGTTAATCCAGCTCCGGCGATCCACTAGCACCCCTCCCCCCCCTCCCCCGCGGTGGTTTTGAAATGCTCCCGATTTCTGAGGTCTTCAGGTTGGCAAGTATGCTTTACCCGCCTCAATGTCCCGACAACAAACCTCCATGCAGTCGGAACCAGCCTGTTTCGGTTCAACAACGGCGGCGGTGGGGGCGGCGGCGGCGGTTTTGACAGTTTCTGCGGTCGCAGAGCTGCTGCTTACGACGCTGAAGTTGGCTTCCGATTCAGAGCATCCGATTCGGCAGTTAAGGGGAAAGTTAAGGGACATTTAATTGACAGCGCTGAGCGAACAATCCTCCGTGTTTGAACCTCTTAAATCGCTGCATAGCTGATTTATTTGGACTGGATTATCCAAGAGAGTCTAAAGATTCTTTATAACACGGTTTTAGATTTGTGAAACCTTAATTCTATTTGTGAAAATTAAAAAAAGGCAGCAGACGACGTTGTCTGCTGCTTTTGGGTTCATCTGGCTTCGCTGTTTGAAGAAAGTCCAGGCTCCGGAGATGTGGATGTCAGGGATCTGACCTTCCAGTTGTTAAATTTAAGTTTAGATTGACTGTATTTAGTTTTCTTCTGCGCTGGTTCTTCTGACATGTTTGCAAGTGTAGCCTATATATTCTTTCTATCTCTAGGTTAACGGCTGACACACACAGAACAACGTAACAAATAAACAAATCTAAGCTTTTTTATTGGTTTTAATTTACATGGATACATTAGAATGGTGTGACAATGTCCTATTTGATTGGGTTAAAATGTAGGCCAACATATTCTTCCTGTTATGTCTGCCTGCTTTATTTTACCTAATGCAAAGTGACCTGCTCCATCGAAATCAGTCGCATTGACCCGAAGACACATTTTGATTCCTAGCTTTATAATGATATCAGGATTGTTTTTGTAGGCTACTCCAAATATTAAGCAAAATATGTCACATTATATAATGACTGTTACAGAGTCATCATTTTGAGAAAAAGGCCTTCAAAGTGTCCTCTTATCTGTATCGATCTGATTGATTATTAGCGGAGCAAATGATCAAAATACTACGGAGGGAAGATATTTTCGTTTGGATTACTGCACTCACGGGAAACACCGGCTGTTGTTATGCCTGTTGTGACGTTAAGTTACTCCGTTCTCCGCTTGTAATTATGCCGTTACAAGCTTTAAAGTTGTATTTATCATCTGAATTTGCTGAAACAAGTTTAATATTCTGAAAGCCAAGACTTTGTTTCTTTGAAATCAGATGAAAACAAAATGTAACGAACCCTGCCGTGTTATCTATGATTATATGCCTTACATTCATAATTTCAGCGGGAGGGAGGGTGAGCGGCGCTGAGGAACAGCAGAGTGGCGAGTGAGAGGCCAGCTGTCATCTTCCCTTTACAAGCTTCAAACATGCCTGTAGCTAGTGAGATTAAATATAACAATAAAAAAATAACAAAATATACACAGCTAGATCAGATCGCGTTTTAGATGCGACTTTAGAGAAGTGGGGAATTATTGAAATGGGATTTGTACAGTTTTCCGCGGCATCTGCTGCTGCGAAAATGTGGGGCAGGGCTGAAAAGTGGGGGGGCCAATGGCCCCCTGGCCCCCCCGCTTCCGGCGCCCTTGTCATGTATAGCCTTAAACCACCACTCTCAAGCCACATGCAATCTCACAGGGAGGTGTGTGTCGGACATGTGTACCGGTCTAAGCCAGCTGCTGAGTCAGAGTGAATAAGATGAGGTCACATGACGGTGCGACAGTGTGCGTAAGTTTGTGTCTGCTAACATGACTTTCACTGTCCACATGTAGACATCCTGGAGTTTCCCATGCTTCTTGCCACGTGTCTCAGACAGGAGGTAACGTCAGTCTCCTTCCTTTAGAGGAGTAATCTATTTTCTTCAAGAGGGTGGTCTGTGGCTAAATGCAGGCCAAATGTCAGTTTGTTCACCATCATTCACTCCACTGTGAACTGTACCATGTGGGTACTGACGAAACTTGTTTATGTTGCTTGGTTTACACTGAAAAAAATGAAAAAAGTTGACACAATAATATTCAGTTAAAGCCTATTTGAACAAAAAGATTTATGCTTTCAGCTTACATTACATTACATTGCATTTAGCTGACGCTTTTATCCAAAGCGACTTACAATAAGTACATTCGACCAGGAAGATACAAACTTGAAGAAAACAGAATCATATACTGTAAGTACATCAGGTTTCATAGAGCCAAAACATTTCAAGTGCTACTCAACTGGCTTTAGATAAGCCAGTCCTTTATTAGTATAAGTGCTTTGTTAGTAATTCTATCGCTCGAAGTGGAGTCGAAAGAGATGAGTTTTCAGTCTGTGCCGGAAGATGTGTCTGTTGTCCTGATTTCAATGGGGAGCTCATTCCACCATTTTGGAGCCAGGATAGCAAACCGACTAACCTAATACACTTATGTATCTGTTGACATAATGATTTAATGAAAGTAAACGTTTAGTTTTTTCAGTTTGCCCTGTGATTTGGATACTTTCCAAAAATGTATCCGCTTCCTGCTTGGCCCCTAATACACAAAAAAACATGAAGCATTGACTTTAATTAAATGTGTCATATCAACAGATTTCACAACTGTATTGGGCTAGTTGAAAGCAATAATATTAAGTTAAAAAAAAAGAATAAGTTCAACTTAATATTATTGCTTTCAACTAACAGTTATTTGAAATTGGTTGACATAATACATTTAATTAAAGACAATGCTTCAGTTTTTTCAGTGCAGATATTAAGTAACACTTCACTCTCATTAACATCTCGCAATAAGTCTGAAAGATTACTCTTAAAAATGCAGCTAAAATTACTTTTCATTTGTCTGCTATTGTATTGTGATACATTGAATTTTGGTATATAGCCCTATTAAAAGTTGATATATAAGGTTATTGTTATTTTTTTAGGAATAAATGTCATGATTTCAAATCACCATTTCAATAAATATACAGTAGATCTGACTGAAATGGACCCAATGTGATTCTTAAAACAGTAGCTACTGGTTAGTCTGGAAGTTAACAAGCAGCTCTTCCTTAGTACATTATTCTCAAAACAAGTTCAGTTAGAAGTTATGGCTGGATATGATTGTTAAGTCTTGGCAAGATCAGGAGTTTTTGCAGTGAAATAGATATCAACATAGTGTTTCAACACTGCAGCAATCAAATGTAACACATCTTCTATGACTTCTTTAATGCATCATGTATGCTGCTGTCACATAACGACATGACGCTCATTAACACACTGAATTCAGAATAACAACATCCCATCTCTGGAAGTGGGGCCACCCGAGAAGCATGCTCAGAGATGACGAGTGACTGTACAGATTATTGTCAGCCTTTTCCTTTAGAACCGCTCCAGCATTTATCTTGTAGGTCCTTTATATTTCTGAGAGTGCAGTTCTCATTCACTGTACCATTTTTAAAATGTAGACCTACAGATAGTAGCTTTGCGCGGCTACTGCTTGCGTGTGAGGCTCTGTCTGAAAGCCAGACTTCATCTTGAAGTTATTAAGGGTATCGAAACCATTTAAGTCGTGCTGATATTTCCTGCATGGTGAAATGATTATATGTGTGGAAATGGTGAATGTTTGGATAGCAGCAGCACAATTCAAAGCGGGTCAGGTGAAAATGTTTGTTCAGTCATCTGGTTGCTGGACTTTGGTTTTTCTTGTTCTCCTGTGTCATTAAAAGCCATGATTACCCTCTCAGAGGGTCAGGACCTCTCACCCCACCCAAAGGAAGCACCCTCTCCACCAATTATCTTTTAGAAGGAGACATTTGTTAAGTTCCACAAAATTGTATCAGAGCTTTGTGTTAGGTCTGAACCAATCACTGGGCAGAATAGGAAAAGTCTCCAATCTTGGTGAATTAGAGACCTTTAGGAAAGTCTGTAACAAACTGTAGTATTGGATGTGATCTCAGGTGTCAGGTGTTTTGCCTGGAGGCTCAACCACTTGTAAAGGACCCCTTCGAGACTGCTTTACTTGGGGGTATTACACTAGACCCAGTCTGTCATGTAGGGCTTTTCTGGGATATATTCTGGGTTCTGGTATTATCAGATATACTAAATAATAATGTAAGTAAGGAAGGGGGGGGGGCTACATTAAATATGTATTTCTTACGTTGAATGATTCCATTCAAACCTTCAGCTTACTGTAAGCCTCTTTTTAGACATTGACATCCAAACACACATTCCTATAATCGAAATGTCCCATAACAGCTCTATTTTAAGCCACAAATGTAATGAAGAACTTACCGTGTAATATAGGAGTTGCCACTCTTGTGCCAGTGTGATGTTACAACTGTAGTTCACATCTGAAGTTAGTTAAATTGGTCCAGACCAAAGGGAAAGTGTCAAATGTGTCAAATTAAGTAATGGATACTGAAGGGAGGTTATGCAGCACTTTACTACTTCTGATTTGTATATTTATTTCACAAAGAGCTCAGATTGTAATCATGATATTTGACTGCAAATTGAGTGAATATTATAATCACCAACAACAACAATTTTGTGCATGTCGCTTCAATTAATTTATTGAACTAAGTACACAGATTGTGATAAATCCAGGGTCGGAAGGGTTCCTTTAAAAAATGTAATCCGTTTTAAATGACTAATTACAGTGGAGGAAATAATGATTTGATCCCTTGCCAATTTTGTAAGTTTACCCACTTACAAAGAAATTAACAGTCTATCATTTTAATGGTAGGTTTATTTGACTAATGAGAGACAGAATATAAAAAAGAATATCCAGAAATGTATATCATATAAGAGATATAAATTGATTTGCATTTAATTGTGGGAAATAAGAATTCTGGCTCCCACAGACCGGTTACATAAGTCCTCATCCTTTAGGAAAAGTACTCCTAATATCAATTTGTCTACTTCTGGCGCCGCGCGAGTGGCAGCCTGTTACAGCAGCTCTTACTCACACTGAGTAGTTTTCCTTATATTTCCTTATTTTACCTGTCTTATATTTGTATTGTATATACTTTTGTTTAACTTATACTTGCACTATGGACGTCAAGCCCGTACTTTTTGCACTCTTTTTAGTACTGTTTCTGTTCACTACTGTGTCCGGGGTTTCCTCGGGCAGTGAACGTCCCATTGTTTACACTCGGAATAATAGGATTACAGTGGGTTGAAGAGGTCAGACCAGATAGGGAGGTGATATGCACAGATTCATTATCCATATTAAAAAGCATACAGTCAACAACAACTGTCAGAGAAGACATTCTCATAGAACTGAATCATAGCCTGTTAAGACTTCACAGAGGTGGTATAGATCTGCAGTTCTGCTGGGTGACTGCAGTGCACATGAGGGTGTGAAAGGGAACGAGTGTGCTGATAAATTAGCAAAAAGTGCACTACAAAACGAAATAACATTACCAGTTCAACTTGGTAAAGGAGAAGGAAAAGCAGTAATTAAGAAAAAAGGGATGGAGATCTGGCAGAAAAGGTGGGAGAAAGACCAGAAAGGCAAAGAGTATCATAAAGTTCAAAAGACAATTAGAATCAATATTTATAAAGAAAGAAACAGAATGGAGGAAATCATGATAGCTTGACGCAGAATAAATCACACAGCATTGAATAGTACGCTGTATATCATGGGGAAAAGTGACAGTGACAAGTGTGGGAGCTGTGGAGTTAAAGAAAATGTAGAACATATATTGTTACATTGTGACATTTATAAAGCTGAAAGAGAAAAACTAAAGGATAAAGTTATAGAGACAGAGAGGGAATGGAGTGGTTGGTATTCTGGGAACAAAAGGAGAGGAGTAAGAGCTACCAGAAAGGCACTGTTTACCTTTCTGAGTGAAACTGGGGTAGGGAAAATAATGTAACATTAGGTCAGGATGATTATAGATAGATTTTTGTTTTGTTGTATTTATTTTATGTTTTTTGTTGATTTATTTATTTTTGATTAGATCATAGATATATACGTCCATGAGTTAAGAGATGGAATGATATGATGATTCACACTCATGTACAGTAGGTGGCAGGATGCACCTTTAAAGTTGTTTGCAATCCGCCAAAAACCGAGAGAAGAAGAAGTTTACACTCGGGATCAGCTGTTAGCCTTCCGTAGCATGCCGATGCTAACCGGCCATAGACCCGCTGGGACTTGTTAGAAATTAAAATCAATGTTTTGATGGCATAAAGTACCTTAAACATACCGTCAGTTTAAATGCTGTTTTATACTGAAAAACCAGAAGTTCTTGTGCATAACCAGTTGTTAAGCTTTTATTCTGAAAATCCTTCATCTCCGGTTAGCATTTAGCATGTGGCTAATATACCATTTACTATAGAGGTGAATTTAGTAGCGATATGACACGGAGTGTTGCACACCGAAACCTACTGATTTCAACACTACAACTATAGACGTTGAGATATTATTATTACTGAATATTAAATGAAGGTACAGTTTATTTGAATACGTTTGTTTACAGACGTGGGTAGCATGAGACAACATTCGGAACTACCGGAAATTATACCAGCCGTGAAGTATTTTTAGAGTATTGATTACAGCGTTTAAAATGTATTAAATGAAAAGTCATGAAAGAGATAAGGAGGAGAAAAGGCGTGTTCAGTTATATATTTAATGTACAATGTCTGAATCCTCTGTAATGTGCAACAACGAACATTGGAGACGTGGAGGGCCGGCCCCCAGCAGCGCCAACCGGCCCACAGGGAGGAGCCAGCAGAGGATATTTAACAGCTGGAAAGGTGGAGCTCGCTCTCTTCCCTTCGCTCACGAGAGCGAGAACACAGCTGTTTTTCTGACTGAACCATCTTCTGCTTGTAACATTACCGCGCTTTTTATTAATTAAAGTATACATTTGAACCTTCTCAGAGACTCAATTAGTCTCCTTTTTAAAGCTTCTCTCCTGGACGCGAGAATAACGAACACAGTTATCAGACTTAATGTATCGATACCCGCGGCTGAAATATCGATACTTTCTCGGAAAACTAAATATCGATATATATCGCAGGATCGATTAAATTGCACAGCCCTAATCTTCAGCAGTACGGGGTCCCCCAGGGGACGGTGCTGGCACCGTTTCTCTTCACCCTCTACACTGCAGACTTCACCCACAGCACCGCAACCTGTCACCTGCAGAAGCTCTCTGACGACTCCGCCATCGTTGGACTCATCTCCAACGAGGACGACAGGGAGTACAGGGAGTACAGGGAGCTGACGCAGGACTTCACCCTCTGGTGCCAGAGGAACCACCTCCAGCTCAATGCAGCAAAGACCAAGTGGTGGATTCCAGACGGCGCCAACACTCCCCCCCGACACCAGTGAACATCCAGGGAGCGGACATTGAGATTGTGAAATCTTAAAAATACCTGGTTGTTCATCTAAACAATAAACTGGACTGGACTGATAATTCTGCTGCTCTGTACAAGAAGGGACAAAGCAGACTCTTTCTGCTGAGGAGACTGAGGTATTTCGGGGTGCAGGGGACACTCCTTCAGACATGTTATGACTTTGTTGTGGCATCAGCCATTTTCTATGGTGTGGCCTGCTGGGGCAGCAGCATCTCAGCTGCTGACAGGAAGAGACTGAACAGACTGGTAAGGAAGGCCAGCTCTGTCCTGGGGAGTCCTCTGGACACTGTGGAGGTGGTGGGAGACAGGAGAATGGCAGCCAAGCTGTCCTCCCTGCTGGACAATGTGTCCCACCCCTCCAGGACACCCTGTCCTCACTGTGCAGCTCCTTCAGCGATAGGATGCTGCATCCCCGCTGTCTCACGGAGAGATACCGCAGGTCTTTCCTTCCTGCAGCGGTCAGACTATACAACGAGCACAGCCCTTAGTTGACCCCCCCCCCCTACACACACCACAACACAGACTATATCACCCCTTGCTGCTAAATACCAACAAACTATGTGCAATATATAAATGCCGTTAATAACTGTGTAATATATACCTGGCTGCTAAATCCTAAGAACTGTTACAGGATGTGTATTTTTTTTAATTATGTAACTTTTTATTTTTTATTATATATATTTTTTAAATTATATCATAACTTAGTACTGTTTTTAAATACATGTCACATATTTAACATATGTAACATTAAGCTGTCTGTGGCTCTTTTTCCTGCTGTAACTACGCACATTTCCACTCCGTGGGACTAATAAAGGTATTCTGATTCTGATTACTTGTATAAAAGACACCTGTCCACAGGATCAACCAATCAGATTCCAACCTCTCCACCATGGCAAGACTAAAGAGCTGTCTAAGGACCTCGGGACAAGATTGTAGACCTTCACGAGGCTGGGATTGGCTACAAGACAAGATAAAGCAGCTTGGTGAGATGGAGACAACTGTTGGTGCAATTATTCGGAAATGGAAGAAACACAAAATGAGCATCAATCGCTCTCGGTCTGGGGCTCCACACAAGATCTCGCCCCGTGGGGTATTGATGATCAGGAGAAAGGTGAGGGATCAGCCAAGAACTACACGGAGGAACTTGTTAATGATCTCAAGGCAGCTGGGACCACAGTCACCAAGAAAACTATTGGTAATACACTGCACCATAATAGATCAAATCCTGCAGCACCATAAGGCCCCCTGCTCAAGAAGAACATGAAAGGCCCGTCTGAAGTTTGACAATGAACATCCGAATGATTCAGAGAAGGCTTGGGAGAAGATGATGTGGTCAGATGAGACCAAAATCGAGATCTTTGGCATCAACTCGACCCGCTGTGTTTGGAAGAAGAGAGTTGCTGACTATAACCTCCAGAACACCATCCCCACCGTCAAGCATGGAGGTGGAAACATTATGCTTTTGGGGGTGTTTCTCTGCTAAGGGGACAGGACCACTTCCCTGCATCGAGGAGAGGATGGACGGGGCCATGCAACGTAACATTTTGGCCGATAGCCTCCTTCCCTCAGACACTGAAAATGGGTCATGGACAGGTCTTCCAGCAGGGCAATGACCCTGAACCTAAGGCAAAGGCAACACAGGAGTGGCTAAAGAAGAAGCAAGTAGGTGATGGAGGGGCCTAGCCAGTCTCCAGACCTTAATCCCATAACAAATCTGTGGAGGGAGCTGAAGCTTCAAGATGCCAAGCATCAACCTCAAAACCTTCAGGATTTGGAGAGGATCTTCAGAGAGGAGTGGACCAGAATCCTTCCTGAGATGTGCACAAACCAAAGCCTTCAGTTAACAAATGGAGTAATTCCACAGAAACAGCTTGAAGGCCTTTATTTGGAAATTTGGGAGTGGTGAATAAAAAGTAAATATTTACATTGAATTCTTGTCTGTGACATACGGTGGCCCTGAAGTGCAAGTCAAAACAACATTTCACAAAACACTACAGGATTTCATCAAACACACCGACATTTCAAAAAACACTACAGTATTTCACAAAACGCTTCAGCATTTCACAAAACGCTACAGCATTTCACAAAACGCTTCAGCATTTCACAAAACGCTTCAGCATTTCAGAAAACGCTTCAACATTTCAGAAAACACTACAGCATTTCACAAAACGCTTCAGCATTTCAGAAAACGCCACAGCATTTCAGAAAACACCACAGCATTTCAACTTTTACGGAAAGGGTATTCCTTTAGGGAGAACACTTCTTGTTTGTGATTGGACAGAGCCACCAGAGAAGCACTGCTGTGATTGGTTGTTTTTGCTGCCAGTCAAAAAATGACGCTTCGTGATTGGTCAGCACCCGACAGCGCAACATGTCCCGAAACATCAGCCGTTAGCTGTTAGCACACAGAGCACACAGCTCCTTATATCTGTTCAGAAACTGGACAAAAGTTAAAGGGGACATATCATGCTATATTTGCTATACCTATATAAATATAGTTTTTTTTAGCCATGCCTCATTTCGCTCTATTTGCTCTTTCCAGTGCTGTTTTTGCAAGGGGCTGATTCTATGAGCTGCAGCTGACCATGCAGGAGAGGGGAGCGTGCTTTGAGATCAGCTGCTGGGCTGTCAGAAGAGGGGGAGAAAAAGAGATCTCCGTCCTCTGTGTTTTATTCTTATAGAAGTAAGAAGAGAAGTAACGGGGCAGAAACCCTCCTTTTTACATCGGTCCAGACATAGACATCAAACGGCGACACATATTCAGTTGCCAGTTACTTTGGCATTAGGGCAGGGACATCTAGATACTTTCCAAGGTTTAACATCATGAATTGTGCTACTTTTAAAGCAAGCAACGATGTTTTAAAATCTGTAATCAAAAAGCTCCTCAAAAACGCTATCGAAGCAGTTCCTGCCGTTGCTACGTTAGTTCAAACAGTAACAACGGACTATTTTCCTTAGCGGATGCATGTCAATTTAAATCAATACAACTATTTTTTAAATCAATAAAATCATTTTCTAAATCCATAAAAGCATTTCAATTAATATTGGGAGTCATATCGTTACTTTGTTGAGAATGTGGCCATGTAATAAGCGGGATAATGTGCAGCGACACGGTCATTATGGAGAAAAGAACACCGACAGGCTGATCAGGAGCCCGACGCGAAGCGGAGGGATCTAGATCAGCATGCTCTTACATATGATTATATAGAGTCATTCATTTGTTTTAAAGCAGGAGGCACAAACGCTTGCCTCGGGGAGGGAGAAAAAGAGCCACGGCGGAGAATAAACAGAAGGGCAACCATGCAAGGGAAGTCTTCTTCGCTGCTTTTGTGGCAGACTACAGCGCCACTTACAGGCCTGGCATATGTACTACAGCGTCTCCAGCGCTTTCGAGCGGCAATGGCCGGCCGTGGCCCAATCTCTCATTCCCCTGATAGGTGGAGAATTGACCACTAAGCGGAGCACCACTTTTGTGACGTAGAAAATAATTCAAATCTGGATCAGTCTGTATCAGATCCGTTGCAGCCCCGTTTTTAGAGATTTGGGTATCTAGGAAAAGAGAGAGGGTTGTATTTTCTGACACTTGGTGAGTTCCCTGACACCCCGGGGACACATATTCATGTATAAAAGACGTACAAGAGTGCATTTTGCATGATAGGTCCAAAACACAGACTGTCTGGCGAATACAGTCGCTGCTTTATTTCTGTCTGTATCATGTTGTGAGTGTGGACGGAGCTGCTACAGGTTAGTTTTGCCCAGTGGTTCTCAAACTTTTTCTGTCAGGCCCCCTCTTTGGAGAAAAAAAAAAATCGGGCCCCTTCAACACAAATAGTCACGTAATGGGCCAAGTTAACATTTATTAAAATACATCAATATGAACGTGAGCATTCCTTTGTTAGAACAGTGATACTAAAACAATGCTCCATAAGTCTGTGGTCAAAAAAATAAATACATAATACAATTGTGCAATCCCTTTGCTAGAACAGTAAGTTATAATACTTTGACACTTTGCAATCTGTGCAAAAAAATGAAAAGAAAATGCTGATATTTGGCAAAAAAGCAGCCTGTCCTCCTACAAAAAATGACCAAATAGAGTGGCGATGTCACGCCCATCTACTTCCGGTCCATGGGACCTTATTTCGGAAAAATTATGTGTTGAAGTCAATGGAGAGAGAAAACGTATCTTTCGATCCCATTTGAATTGTGCCACGAATTACACATATAATGTTTGTCAATTTTAAAAAATCATTTCCAGTCAAAAAAGTCACAGTTTGTCGTAAAACTGTTGAAATATAAGACTATGAAAAATACGCAACTAGAAAGACTACAAATCTCAGAGTCGCATAAGTGATGTCATAACTGATGTCACAATTGTTTTCTTCCGCTAAATATCAGAGATAGTTAAGATAAGATAACTTTAACAAGATGCCTTGTAATTTTTATTGGCCTTAACATGAAGTAACATTAAGTAACCCAAAATGTTAAACAGTAAGAGTAGTAGTCATATTTCGTGAACCCTTTGAAGAGTACTGTCACACCGGTGTGATCATTCTATCATACACCATTTAAGCCCGGGGGAGAAATGCTAACGCTAACGCTACATTAGCATCGGCGATCTTTTCTACTTCATGCTATCTGCACAAATGGTTGACATTAAACATTAAAAAGATCAGGCAGTTCAGAGAGAATCAAAGGAAGGCAGGCAGGCAGCTTTGCATGACATTCTTCTGGATGTGTTTTATTGTGGTGATAGTGAGGGTAGTCAATCCCTTGTTTAGCAAGATAGTAGTGACGGCCATCTTGGTAACGTGTGTTGTTGTGCAAGACCAGAGATGTAGTTCATTGACCGTTTCACACAAAAAAATGTGTTACTTCACAGTTTTACGACACATTTTTATTTTTTTGACTTGCAAAATTATCTTTTAAATTGACAAACATCATATGTGTAATTTGTGGCACAATTCAAACGGGATCGAAAGATAATCTTTCTCTCTCCATTGACTTCAATACATAATTTTTCCGAAATAAGGTCCCATGGAGGTCCCCCGGAAGGGGAGGGACTTCGCCACTCTATAGGTCGATTGTTCAGCAGCTTATTACGACCCAGAGTCACGTTTTAAAGTGTAGCACCTCTAGTGGTCGTGTAAGAAACTCCTGTTGATTGCAAACGCTCCGGAGATTCTTTTATTCACAAATAACCCTCTCTGGAAAATCCTAAATTGTAGGATAGTTTGGCCATTAAAATGCTTTTTGATTAGATTTCTAGCGATAAGTGTATATTGTACTTTTATAATCTACGTCCAGTGGATGTGTAGGATCTATAGTTTGATAGATATTACGAAGATGATTCGAGGTCTCGCCAGGAGAACGTGTATATGCGGCAGCTTCCATGTAAAGTTAGCGTCAACCCTCACAGGATGAAAACAGTATTTCCGGTCTCCATAATACAACCAATGATCAAATGCTTTTACAGTGATATCTGCAGTACTCATCCACTAAAAACATCAGTTTATCCTTGTTAATTACACAACATTAATTGGTTTAAATTGTGTACAATGCTTTTGTTTTTCCCTTTAGATTCTGAGGGACACATTTCTTTTTTCAGAGGTTTTGATAGGCTAAACATTGAACTACCCATAATCCTGGATGTTTTAGCCGCAATGCACGTTTATGCGATATGAAATCGGAAAACATTTAAAAAAAAAAAAAATTATTCCGAGTGTTCTCGCTGTTCTCTTGGGAATTCATCATACAACGGCATTGTAATACACGGTTCGGCTGTATTAAATATTACATATCTGCCGTAGTTCTTTATTTATACAGCCTTGATTAGAAGACTTCTGGACAAACTGGAAGAAATGCCGCCGAACCTTGTGCGACAATACATTTTATTACACAGGGCGTTGCCCGTGCATTTATGATTGGTCAAGACTAGGTGAAGAGATACCGTGGTTTAGACTTAGTTCTCTTTGGTTGGTGCACAGACTCAGACAGAGTCTCTTGGCAACACGATCCTCCCAATCAGCATTCGGCTGGCTGGCGAAGTCCCTCCCTACTCTGTCTCTATTCTAGTCATTTGTTTTCGCTAACGTTTCTACAGATATAGTGGGAAACTTTCATAATGCTGCTTCCTAGTTATGCGTGTGTGCAAAGCTCACCCACAACTCAAGGCCGGAGCGATGTCCTGTTTATGAATAACTCTTTTATTCTTCCAATGTCTGCACCTAATCTTGCTACTCTGTTATTGCAGGCTAAAACTTTCTTATGAGACTTTTCCCTTCGTTTTCCTATCCAATCCATCAAACCTTGGGATTGGTGATTTTGTCTATTTATTCCAAAGTTACATCAACATAAAATGAGCACAATAAGCTTATAATGTCATAATAAGAATCAGTCTTTCAAATGTTATATCAAAATAGACTCCACACTCTCAACACCCATATGAAACAGAACTGTAAACAGATTTACTATTTCTTTATGGATATTTTACAAATCACTCACAAATTACACACACACAATTAAACTTTATTCTTTTTTTACTGTCATATAGTATTTCATACCTGTTTGTCATTTATTGTCTTATTTTTTTATAACTATAATGATCATATAAACGTGTGCCTCGGAAATAATTGTTTACATTAATCGTGACCAAAACGTTTGAGACCCGGCCACTAGCTCGCTAGCACCAGAAGAGAAAAAAAAGATATAACTGTTAACGGTGACAATATATATATCTATATATATCTATACTCATATCTATCTATACATCTCTCTCTCTCTCTACATCTCTCTCTCTCCTCTACTCTCTCTCTCTATCTCTCTCTCCTCTCTCTCCTCTCTCTCTCTCTCTCTCTCTCTCTCTCTCTCTCTCTCTCTCTCTCTCTCTCTCTCTCTCTCTCTCTCTCTCTCTCTCTCTCTCTCGCACGTACACAAAATGGCTCGTTCCACACACACACACAGAGCCGAGCTTGAATGAAACACAGAGACCCAGACGTACTTGTACTGTATCATATTATTTTCGAATCAATAATTTTTGAAATTATGATTTTCTTTTCTTTTTTTCCGCCTTCAAAACCATTTCTCCTCCTGGTCTATCGCGCCCCCCCCCCCTGTCATGCCTCTGCGCCCCCCAGGGGAGACGCATATTTTACCGTGATTTAATTGTAATACACGTTTCAAAATGATGCAGAAGTGACAACATACTGATACCGGTTAGTAAAAACCGTAAATGTTGAAGTGTTTTGTGAAATGCTGTGGTGTTTTCTGAAATGTTGAGGTGTTTTGTGAAATGCTGTGGTGTTTTCTGAAATGTTGAAGTGTTTTGTGAAATGTTGAAGTGTTTTCTGAAATGTTGAAGTGTTTTGTGAAATGCTGTAGTGTTTTGTGAAATGCTGTAGTGTTTTGTGAAATGCTGTAGTGTTTTGTGAAATGCTGTATGTCATGGGTCGGCAACAGGCGGCCCGCGGGCCATTGTTGGCCCGCCAGCAATAATATTTGGCCAGTAATTTTGAGAATCAAAAATAAAATATTATTTTGAGATTTTTTTTTTTTTTACAACATAGGACCGACAGTCGCACATCAGGGTTTCCGTTAGCGGCCGATCGATCGGCCGCCGGTCATTATCGGCCGATATTCACTCTTAATAGTTTGATCAGTGCTCTCTAAAAAGGCCGATCAGGAGAGCTGGATCTGATCGATATGGACATAAACGCGAGTGAAGTATAACCGGACGCGAGAGAGAGATCAGATCAGCTGCTGAGTCTGACAGAGACACGCAGCTCTGTATAATCACCTGAAGCCCCGCCCACTGTTTAGCGAGCTGCATGAGAAACTAACGGTGTGTCCACACAGCAGCTTTACCAAATCTTGAAAATCCTGGAGCTGGGCGTGTCTGACAGCTTGGGGATTTCGCGACCAACAACCAATCACATGAATATCACATGAATATCCCGCCCCCGACATACAAAGCAAAAAAAACCCGGTTCTTCTACACTATTGTCAAATAGGAAGGGCTATGATGAACATTTATTTTTTTAACATTTTGAACATTTATGAGATTAATGTTTATGGTGCTATTTTATGCTACATTCCATGCTGGCTAATGATACTGTCTATGCTTGCTAGCAACGAAGTAAACTAGCAACGAAGTAAACTGGATATCAAATCCCCAAACAAGCGAAAACCTACCAGTTTCACCCACTGCCTCTGCCACCCTCCATGCCTGGTTCCTCCGGTTTGTATCCCGGTAAGTAAATAGGGACTGGTCATAAAGAACCGGGTGATTTGCTACCGCAATAACTAAGTTCTCCTCCATTTTTGTGGAATATAAAAATGAACTGCGGGTCTGGTTCTCCCAGCTTGCACGCGGTTTGATTGGCTAGCGCTTGAACTGTCAGATTTGCATAAACGGATCTGATTGGCTGTCGCTTCCAGCTCAGCCTCAAAAGTTGAACATTGTTCAACTTTGGAATCCTGAACATCCTGGAAATCCTGGAAATCTTCGCCTCGCCCCCCCACAATGCAGTTCGGCGACAAGCGAGGGAAAGTGACGTCATCCCCATTCAAAGTCAATGGGCGGAGACGCGCTGGAAGCGGTGGACAAATCGCCAAAAGCTGCTATGTGGACGGGCCGTAACATGCTGTCAGGAGAGAGAGGGAGGGAGAGAGGATCCGTTTCTCCCGTGTTATTATTCAAAGTTAATGTAAACTTTTGAATAATGTACTTCATCTACTACAAGTAGTTTGTTTGAATGTAATAATTATGTTGTTTGTTGTTTGTGGAATCATTTATTGAAAAATGAATCTGAATTTTTTTATCTGTAACGATTATAAACTGAAGCAATATAAAAATGACTCCCATTAACTGAGTTTTAAACATCAGCATATCCGGTCCTAGTCCGGTGATTACCTGCTAACGGAAACTCTGCTACACAACCAGACCCGGCGCCAGAACAAATCTAAAGGGAGGGCCTTTGATTTTCATGGGAGGGCACACAAAACCGTCACGTGCTGCGGGCCTGCGGCACAATATATATCAAACAGCAAGGCCAACAGCATTGCGTAAAGACGCACACTTATCGCAAACATACACAAATAAAGGGCAACATAGCAACCACTTTGAAACATTGTGTGCGTGGCAGCACAAACACTGGTAAATCACGAGCAAGGTTGACAGTTAAAAAAGCTATAATATAAACGACAGCTGACACGTAATAACGGCTCCGTGCCAGCTGATCTGCACCAAAGTACTCATTTCCTTATTTGTTTCCTCGCGTATCTGTCTCTCTCTCCACAAACTCTCACATGAAATGTGTTCTTTTGATGCGGCATGTCTTAGCAGTCCTTTATCAGTCTGTAATGCGTGTTTCCAGTCGCAAAAACCTTTGACAGTAAAAGCCGCATCAGATGAAGACGTATTCACTTTAAACTGTCTACAGGGGAACCAAAAGGCTGCGTCTGCTTTTAACAAATATTCAAGCCTTGCTCTGTTGTGTACCATGCAGCGGCAAAAGTGCGCTTCTTTCCTGAAAACAATCTCCCTGGATAACGATCCAGCTTCACCTGCTTGGGTTTATTAACCACAAGATCATCGCTAACTCAGCCCCGGGGTTTGCCTAGGTCAAGCTTGTGACATTAAGGCGTGCTGCTGCAACGGCAGGTGCAGGGTCGCCAGCAGCACCATCGGCTGCAGTTCTTTCATCGCTATTTCATTTTAATAAATCCTTAGACCTTTTGAGCCCATTTCTGATGTCCATTTTGTAATTCAAACAGAAATGGGAGTCTACAGAATGCACAATAAACAAATCCAGAATAGGCGGCAGAGTGTGACGCTGTGATTGGTCTAAATGGGGACGAATCACAGACACATGCATTTATTTGACGTAGCCTGCGATTTTTTTTGTTTGTTCTGATATCACATACATCGTAGCATAAAAGTTCACAGTTTATTTATAATTTAAAAAATAAAATATATATATTTTTACATTTTTATAAATAATAAAAAACGTGTTTATTGGGGGAGGGCAGGAATGTCAAATGGGAGGGCCTGGCCCTCCCTGGCCCTCCCACGGCGCCGGGCATGTACACAACTCTTATTATTATTATTGAAACATGACCGGTAAGTTTCAAATTTGTCCGGTAAAATAAATTCTGTCCCGAAATATCAGCTTACATTCATAATGTCAGCGGAGGGAGGGGAAGCGGCGCTGTGGAAGAGCAGAGTGGCGAGGGAGAGCTGTCATCTTCCCTTTACAAGCTTCAAACATGTATTTATCGTGTGATTTTGGAAATAAAAGTTCCATATTCTGAAAGCCAAGACTTTGTTTATTTAAAATCAAACAAAACACCCGATCCCCGAAAAACTATTTTTTTACGCAAATCCACGTTTATTTTGAAATGAGCCGTTGCGACTTCCGACTGATTTCGATAGAGCGGGTCACATATGGCAAATGTGTGGTTGGGGGGAACCAGGTCAATTAAAGTACTTATTTAACTATTAAATACATTGAGTTTGAGTAAAATACTTGGTTACTGATTAATTTAGGTTATAATATATTAAATTGCAAAGCAAAACTGCTGTAATTGATTTATTTTGTCCTTTGATATTTTTTAAAGGTTTTCAACCTGAAATAATCCTAATGTGTCCTTGAAAAGTTGAAATAAAGAAAAGGAAAAAGGATTCCAGTTGTCCATGCGTCCCCTTTGCCCCTCAAGCCTCTCAAATGGACAAACACTCAAATAAATGCCAAAAACCCAGAGAACTTGACAATACTTATCAGAATAAAAGTATGTTAAATAACACTGCTACCTAGTTAATAACTCTACTCAGTGGAGGCTCATCCATTGAGGAAAGGGAGGACCATCCTCCCTACAATTTCAGTGAAAAATAAACTTTGAAGAGAACAATAAATACACCTCAATTTAAAAGATAAGTCTGTTAAAATACAGATAATAGCCCTGGCTTTGGGACTGAAATGGGGCTAGAGAGGACGAGCCTCCCTTTGGGCGGGTCTAGCCAAAGGCTCTGGATTGGGCGAACAGGGGCGCTGCGCCCTCTTACCAAAATCAATTTCTTGAATTAGGCTTTGATTATGTTCTGGCCCGCCATCTTGCGGCTCAGCAAAAAATTGGCCCACGGCCAAACTTACTTGCCTACCCCTGCTGTATGTGTTTTGTGAAATGTTGTTTTGACTTGCACTTCAGGGCCACCGTAGTGACACCTTCCACAAATATAGCAATTGATGGTTCAGTAATGTTGCTGGCATAATTTCAATATACTGTCAAAAGATTATTGTGTGTGCCCTGTGGGGAAAAAAGGTGAGAGCTCAAATCTCACACTGAGCTGTGGCAGTGTATGCTTGTTAAAGAGAGCAAATATTAAACATGACTCGAAATATAATAATGTTTCTCTGTGTCAGCTGCATGTGTAGACTCTTTGATAGCATGTTCATAAATACAACTTTATGAGGCGGTAACGTGCCAATGTTGTTGCCAAAGGACACAGAGGATGCTGGGTAAACCAAAGAGATGAAGGAGGAGAGCTGGGTCCAGATTCATGGAGAATTGAAGATGTAAGCCAATGTCCCCCCCCCCCCATCATGGGCAACATTAGATAGCTATTGAAATTGGTATTAGCTAAAACTGAATATTTTGAGTGTAGTTAATGTGCCTGCACCATTATATAACTGATGACAACCATCAATCAATCAATGTTTATTTATATAGCGGCCCAATATCACAAATGTTACATTTGTCTCAGTGGACTTCACAGTTTGTACAGAATATCAGTATGACAATACGACACCCTCTGTCCTTAGACCCTCACATCGTACAAGGAAAAACTTCCAGAGAAAACCCACAGTTTAAAGGGAAAAATGGGAGAAACCTCAGGGAGAGCAACAGAGGAGGGATCCCTCTCCCAGGACGGACAGACGTGCAATAGATGCCGTGTGTAAATCGAAGAGATAATACATTTACAACATATGTAGTCCAAATGTTTGGAAATGCATGTGTGTATATAGGAATAGGAATCCACGAGGATGTCAACAATCCTGTGGGAGCCATCAGGGAAGTAGTATGATGAGTCAGGCAGGACCGCAGAGACAGGTTCAGCCACGACTCGAAATCCAGGACTCAGATCAGGACTCAGGATGCAGGATCCAGGACACAGGACTCAGGATCCAGGACCACAGCAACAGGATCAGTCACGACTCAGGATCCCGGCGTAGATAGACACCAAAAATAATTTGGAGAAGCTGGGTTATTCGGAACATGAGAGTACACAGGTACAGACAGAGAGAAGGAAGAAGTCCCCCGACAGTCTAAGCCAGGGTGCGAACTGGAGGGGAGCAGGGGGAGCTATAGCTCCCCTAGTGGTGACATGAGCTCCCCTGGGAACATGGTTTGTGAAATTTGGGGGGAGCTCTCTAAAATACTGACATGATGACCAAATAAATTCCATTTTGGGCATGTTTTTTTTTTCAAAGGTGTAAAATAAGTGAAATAAAATTATATTTAGAGTTTATGATTCATGAAAAAAAGTGTCGCCTGCTTTCACGCTGCCCGCAGCTCCACCCACTACCCACTCACTCACAAGCTCGTTTAGTTAGCACTGCATGTTTACCAGGCATTGTTGCTGCTGCTGACATGTTGAAAAGAAAAAAACAACTTACCTTGGGCAATTTCTTTAAAAAGACGGCCAAACAACCTGATCAAGAAGACCAACCGAATGTAGCTGGTGGTAGCACATCGTACGTTGTGACTGCTGCTACAACAGAACCGAGAGAGGAGGGAGCTAACGTCAGTGCTAGTGCTAACTTGACAGCTAACGTTAACTTGGGGGCTGAAGAGACACAAGAAGACGAGCCGTTGTGTTGTGTGTGTGGCGTCGCGTCTCTCCAGGCAGTGAGAGGGTTGTGTTGTGCTCTAGCTGTATTATTAATATTAATATTGTTCATGGTTGGTGCCGCTGGCTGCTCTTATCGCGTGTGTTCGGCTCTGTGTAGGCTACAGCAACACATCCTCACTCCCAGGTCGGCCTATGTTGACGTTATGTCAAGTCCCCTGTCGGCTTTTTCCAACGCAAGGGGGGGGGGGGCCTTAGCGTCCAGTTTCAACGCAAGGGGGGGGGGCCTTAGCGTCCATTTTCAGCTTTCCGGGATGTCCATATGCTTCTATAGACGCTCATGGAAGCACGGCATTCGTTTGTGTCGGCTGCCCTTAAAGGCAATGTGAGCGTCCATTCTCATTGGATAACGGAGAATTGTACACCCGGAAGTAAGTATTCCCCTTACTGTCGATTGATTTTACAGTGATATCTGCACTACTCATCGACTAAAAAACACCAGATTATCCTTGTTAATTACACAACATTGATTGGTTTAAATTGTGTGCAATGCTTTCGTATTTTTCCCCTTCGATTCGGAGAAACAAATATGTTTTCGGAGTAAAGGATGGCAGAAGACACTACACTACCCAGAATCCCCAGCTATCGTTTGGACTACACCATGTGCTCTGTTTGACGTCACGTGATCTTCAAATTTCTCCCTGAAGAAAAAAAAAAACATGGCCCAACTTCGTTTTATTCTCCATGGAAAATGCCTATTTTAAAGTTAGTTTGGCCATTAAAATGCGTTTTGATGTCATTTGATGCGAGAAATATGAGTTGTTATTTCAGATTATGTGTGCAGTGGATGTACATGATCTTTAGTTTGCTAGTTATTACGAAGATTACTTCAGGAAATTGCGTCCATAACGTTTTCATTGTTACCAAGGTGGTTGCTAGGGACGCTGCTATCGATATTATTTATGTTATGTTGTGTAACTGTTTAATGGTGTTATCTTTATTGCTACCCCCTTCCCCGTCAATGTATAGTGTTGGTCCACAGTGCAAACATATTAGTTTAACAAAATCCGCATCTAAAGATAGCCTACGTTATTTTCCCCTGTGCAATTCCAGTCTCACATCTCACAGCACATCGTCATTAACAAATAACGGAAACAGACCGAAAACATTGAAAAAAATACAATAATACTTTATTCCGAGTGTGCTTGCTTTTCTCTTTGGAAGTCATCACATAACGGCATTGTAATACACGGTTCGGCTGCATTA
Source organism: Gymnodraco acuticeps (assembly GCF_902827175.1). Lineage (NCBI taxonomy): Eukaryota > Metazoa > Chordata > Actinopteri > Perciformes > Bathydraconidae > Gymnodraco > Gymnodraco acuticeps. The sequence continues at coordinate 2,273,066 of NW_022991451.1, forward strand.
AATATTACATATCTGCCGTAGTTCTGTATTTATAGAGCCCTGATGAGAAGACTTCTAGACAAACATGAGGAACTGAAAACGTGACGTGGATCATAAATATATCAGCCATTAAACAACATCTTACATTTCCATAAAGGTGATATAAAGGGACACCTAGTGGTTAAAGCATGTTATTGAATTTCATTATTTTTATCATTAGATATTAATAGGATCCCTATAAAGTATATTAATTACTCGTTATTCTCTACTAATAGTTCATTAAAGACTGTATATAATGACTATTTTGCACATCCCTTTCAAGATTTTCTAAGGTTTATTGACATATCATATAGGCCTACACAACTATGGTGTAGTTCTGCATTGAATGAAAAACTTGGGTCGCAGGTTCCTCAATAGTGCATTACAAGACATCTATCAATATTTGTGCGTACCTCCAGCAATGTTAACTATGTTGAAGCACTTATTTTAACTGATATTATACATAATGTATTATACTCTTATAAGATGTATGTAGATATTTCATCTCCGACCTTGTCAGGTATTGAACAATCAATAAATAAAGAACACAGAATTGTTGAATATAAAACACAGAATTTGTGTGATTATACTAAATGATTTACAAATAAACACCACTGCATATTTAACTGTTACACATGCTGATGTAACGCAAATGTTCCAACTTGAGATCAATAAAGTATATCTTATCTTAAGCTGATCGATGGCTATACTGCCATATTTGCAAAATGTGCCTCTGAACCTTAACAAGTGCATGTTTCAGGCTTATCAATTAATGTAATGTAATGTAATGTTATCAATTAACAACAGGGGTCACAAACATAAGACCAGCTGTTAAATAAAGCTCTTCTGACCTTAGCTGGCATGTGTGTATATATATATATTAATGCTGCCCATTATGGGCACAAGCAATTTTCACCCATTTATTAATTATATGTTTTAAATGTGAGTGTTTCCTATCCCCTAACCTCCAGGGATGTACACAGTTTAATACTGGCAACTTCTTATTATGGGAAATACGAAAACGTCTTTTAAAACTACAACTCCCAGTAGAGACGTGCCATAGATACAGAACATGTTGCGAAACAGAATAGCCAGCATTTGTAGTTCTGGGGACAGGGTGGGGGAGGGGGGACGCGGTGGACCCGTTCAAATCCAGTTTTGGACAGTCTGCGTGGTTCCATCCCATTTCAAGTGCTGTTCGAGGCTCGGCGTAACCCTCGGAGCACACTCTCCAATCACAGAGCTTGAGGACTATCACGGGGTTTGTCAAACAGAGCACATGGTGTAGTCCAAACGATAGCTGGGGATTCTGGGTAGTATAGTGTCTTCTGCCATCCTTTACTCCGAAAAAACATTTGTTTCTCCGAATCGAAGGGGGAAAATACAAAAGCATTGCACACAATTTAAACCAATCAATGTTGTGTAATTAACAAGGATAATCTGGTGTTTTTTAGTCGATGAGTAGTGCAGATATCACTGTAAAATCAATCGACAGTAAGGGGAATACTTACTTCCGGGTGTACAATTCTCCGTTATCCAATGAGAATGGACGCTCACATTGCCTTTAAGGGCAGTCGACACAAACGAACGCCGTGCTTCCATGAGCGTCCATAGAAGCATATGGACATCCCGGAAAGCTGAAAATGGACGCTAAGGGCCCCCCCCTTGCGTTGAAAATGGACGCTAAGGCCCCCCCCCCCTTGCGTTGGAAAAAGCCGACAGGGGACTTGACATAACGTCAACATAAGCCGACCTGGGAGTGAGGATGTGTTGGCTACAGCCATAATAGGCTATAGCCCATGTGAAACAATGTAGCCTGTTTTGAGTCATTTTAAGTTGATTTAATTAAACAGTCAAACGTTACATTGGTGGTCCGTGGATTATTTATTATCAAGTTGATTGAAGTTTGCGTAGCACATACATGCTCGGGAAATCTGTTGACATGAACATGATCCATCGGGACGTTTCATGTAAATGTAGACCTGTGGCACCACCCCGTGTGCAACAGATTTTCTCTTTATAATAGGCCTATGTATGTGCTGTTGCTATTAATGCACGGATCAGCATTTACCCACCCCCGCAAAAAAAATAAAAATCCCGGCTCCCCCGGAGACCGTGGTATAGTTCGCACACTGGTCTAAGCCTATAGCAGCAAAACTAGGGGCTGAATCTAATCAGCCCTAACTATAAGCTTTATCAAAAAGGAAGGTCTTAAGCGCACTCTTAAAAACGGATAGGGTGTCTGCCGCCCGAACACAAACTGGAAGCTGATTCCACAAATGTGGAGCTTGATAAGAAAAGGCTCTGGCTCCCATTGTACTTTTAGAGACTCTAGGAACAACCAACAACCCTGCATTCTTGGAACGCAATGCCCTAGTAGGACAGTAGGGTATAATGAGTTCTTTAAATTAAGATGGCGCCTGCCCATTAAGGGCTTTGTAGGCGAGAAGAAGAATTTTAAATTCTATCCTGTGTTCTATAGGGAGCCAGTGTAAGGCAGCCAGAACAGAAGTAATGTGGTCCCTTTTCCTAACTCTGGTTAGAACACGAGCTGCAGCATTTTGAATCAGCTGAAGCGACTTAACTGACTTCTTGGTACACCCTGATAATAAGGAGTTACAATAATCCAGCCTTGAAGTAACAAATGCATGGACTAGTTTCTCTGCATCGTTTTGAGGCAAGATATGCCTGGTTTTTGCAATGTTACGTAGATGGAAGAAGGCGGTCCTTGAGATTAATTTTATGTGGGCGTTAAAGGATAAATCCTGATCAAATATAAAACCAAGATTCCTTCCAGTCTCACTGGAGGGGCCAAATTAATGCCAACCATAGTTAGTATATCTTTAGATAGTTTGTTTTTGTAGATTCTTTGCGCCGAGTACAATAACTTCAGTTTTGGCCGTGTTTAACATCAAAAAATGTAAGGTCATCCACGTTTTTAAGTCCTTGAGGCAGTCTTATATTTTATTGCAAATGTTTTCGTCAATTTATATTTATATAGATATGTATTATTTGTATTCTAATGTGGCGCAACTGGCACAAAACCCTCATATCCCCCTGGGATTAATAAAGTATTTGATTGACAGTGAAGGCAGTAAGGACATAACATAACAGATAAATATAAGACTATTGGTCTCAGAAAAATATGAAATTGCATTTTTGAGTGATCCAACATGACCTTGCCGGTCCACCACTTAATGGTATGTTCACTTCAAGGTTTATGACCTTAACCTGTTTCGAAAGTGATCCATGGTCCTGCAATGGGGCTCAGCTTATTCAAAAATTACACAAACATGTTATACTACCATCACATGCTAAGAGCGGCGTTTGATCCTTTACTCTGTGTTTTCAGTCTCTGGGGCAGGTTCATGTGAGGACCCAGCATGGGGCGATGGGCAGGCCATCTGCAGCATGGATTTAGGGCATAGGGGTGTAGCTAACGGGGGAAAGGGGGGTTGCATCCATCTGTGTGCTACGCGGCCCCATGTCCCCTGGGACAGCTGGTGCTGAAACTCCTTTGGAATCAGGATGAGAAATGTTTTCACACCTGGTTAATTTATGGAGCCTGCTGAGGAAGCGACAAGCGGCATGTTAATGTATGTGTGTGCGTGTGCATGCGTGTTTCAACAGATGTGAACGTACATATGAATGTACTTATCTCCATGTGCTCATGAGTGTATTATCAGGCAAAGGGCGGAAAAACAGAACTGGATAACGTCAAAAAGCCCAGCTACACTAAACTGAACAAATAAAAGGATTTATGTCGATTACATAAACAACTATTTGATGAACAGCTCAGCCAATATGGTGTGGAGCAGCATATGGGTGTGAAGCAGCAAAGCCTTGGGTACATATGTCTTTGATTTGGAGTGTGAGAATGTCTGTGGAATACACATGGAGCAGCGTGTCCCTGTTTAACATGTAAACTGAAAAAGTTTTAAGGTGACAGGGACACACTGAGATTATTATCAGTGACGTGACATGATATAACGTCACATCACCCAGCTCTCTTTATGCTATATCCTGATGTGCCTGCAGGGACTTTGTGCAGTAAACTAACTGGCTAGCTTTTTTGTATCACACAACAGTACTATCATGTGTACTGCTGGATTCAGTCGGGCAGTGGTGACTGCCCCCACCCAATGCCACCATGTTCAAAAGAAATACAGCACTTCTGGATACCCCTATGATAAATATGAGGAAGTGCATTTTACAGCTAGGTGAGCATGACAACTTAAAAGCGACCCTATTCTGTTAATTTTCAGGTTCATAATAGTATTTAGTGTCTCTACTGGGACATGTCTCCATTCTTTAATGTTGAAAAAGCTCTTTATTTCTCTCATGCTGCCTGTGCTGCAGCACCTCTTTTCACCCTCTGTCACCCCCACCCACAGAACTTCAACAGCTATTGGCCGGTGACGCTGACATCGAATTGATGAAGACCCTGGTCCTTGGTTGTCTTCTGCCCCTCGTAGGACCATAAATGGACCCGCTGCAGTTCACGGACCTGTGTGGATGGAGCAGCTACATGTTAGCTTAGCCTGATCGATCCAAAGGAGGACCGTTTCAGTCGTTTCATTCTTAGATTAACAGTTCAGTATTTGCATGTTTGCTCTCGTATTATGTTGGTTTGTTGAAGGTATTTGAGCGTCAAACTTTTAATTCCATGAGCTTCTTTTATGGAATGTCGCAAACTATACGATTCAACAATACAGCCTTTATAGGGCATTGATATCTAGAGGGTTGGGATCCTTTACTTCAATTAACTGACAACAACAGTTACCACATTATGTATTGCATTATACTATTGAAAGGAACAATAGGGACTACATGTTCTCCAATCAGATTAATTAAGCATGCATGTCATCGGGATCTCCCCTGTGACTGGACAGAAGAACTCTGCCCTAACTACAAAACGCCGTTATGTGCCATGATGATTTAAACTGCTTGTATGAGCGCTGGCAGGCTGGGAGTTCCTGTTCTCATTCAATCCAGGTCAGTGTGTCTAAATAAACAATGTTCACCCCGAGATCCCAGTGACAATGAGAGGGATGAAACAGCTCAATTAGTTCATTACAGTTGGCCTCACCGAACACATCAATACCCACATAAACAAACAAAGAATGGAAGAGGCTTTTGGGCGGCTATGGCTAAGAAGTTAGAGCAGTTGTTGGTGGGTCGAACCCCAGCCCCTGCAGTCAATATGTCAATGCGTCCTCGGGGAACATACTTAACCAAATTGGTCCTTATGGCCAACAGTTAGTGTGAGTGTGTAAATGTTAGCCTCCTGAGCTGGATGAATGGCAGTCTGTGCCTCTATGAATGGATGAATACTGACTGTTTGAAAGCACTGTGGGGTCGTATGTACTGAAAAAGCATTATATAAATGCAGTCCATTCACCCTTTTTGCCCCAAAAGCATTTTGATTGAAAAAAGAAAATTAAACAATATGTTTAAGAACATTTGGAATTTCTGCTACTGACACTGTCCACTGCACTTGTATTTTTGTCTTTGAAAATCTGGATTATTGTGCCTGTCACTTTAAAGGCCCCCCTCCCAAAATGCCATGCCTTCTCTAATTGGTCAGTTTTTCCAATGTTCCACATCTGTAATGTCAGTGTTGTCAATGTCACATTGTTAGATTAATATTTATGCATAAACTCTGTTAACCATATCAAGCATTTGTAGAAAAAAAGATACACGCTAACACGTAGCATTATAGGTAATGTACTATAATACTTAAAAAGCAAAAATTAGGATGTGGGAGTTGAGAGTACAAATGAAACAACAGAAAATGTAAATTAAAAAGGTAAACAAGCCATATTTTATGTAAAAGGACAGCAAAAAACATATGAAAGCTAAGATAGTAGTATAGTGTCCCCATGTGTTAGCAGGATACTGTAACATCAACAGGTGCATTATTAAGAGTATCATGAAAGGCTGCAAAACCATCTGTTATGTCCCTGCCTTCCTCCCGCATGATATGATTCATGTATACACCAGATTCAATTATTATTACCAACCCCCCTTTAGAGAGCCCCAATAAGGGTGGACATACCCGCTATGACCATGATATGCACAAGCTGTACAATGAGTCAAATCTACAAAGCTGACTTTCCGGAAGGCATGGCCTGGACTTCCTGTCAGGTCGTTTCCAGGTGCTGCGATTGGACTCTCACACCTCTGCCTCTCTTTACATCAACGCAAAGCCCTCCCCACCATTTCCTGTACACATTGCATGACCAGTCAAGTTTGTCGACCACACGAACCATGTCAATTTAACCGAAGACGGATTCAATAATCTTGTTAATAACTTGCCGATGTAGTACAGCTCTTATTGTGGTCTAACAACAGGCCTGTAAAATACATGCATGATCATAGTGTCGTGAACTGAGGCACAGGACACAGGACCCAAATGCAGGACTCAGAGACAGTCGTCCAAAAACAAAAAGTATTTTGATAACGGTTACTCGGAAAATCAAAGTCACACTTCACGTGGAAATATTTTCTTTTCTCTAACAAATCAAAATCACACATCCAGTGGGAAAAAGGGTTTTCCAAAAATCACAACTCACTTGACAAAGAGGTACTTTCTCAATCTAAAGTTCAGGAGTCAAAGGGCTCAGTGTTGTGACTCGACAGATATGTTAGGTTTAGTTATGTTTTACTCTAGTTTTGCGTTTTGATCTTGTCACTTCCTGTTTTTATTTTGAATGTAATCTTTCCTGTCATTCCAGATCCCACATTTCCTGCCTTTGTGTGTTTCCCGCCCGTGAGATTGCTTGGCCCTGCCCTGATTGTTTTCACCTGTGCCCATCCCCCTCACCTATATATAGCCCTGGTGTTCCTTTGTTCCTTTGTCAGTTCGTTATGTTTCATGTCGTGAGCACCTGGGCCTTTTGACTCCTGATACCTACCTTGAGATTTAGACCTTTTGCCAAGTGAGTTTTTGTGTTGCTGTACAACTTAGTTTTGGCTGTTTAACTACTTTCTATTTTTTGAAAGTACGATTTAGTTTTGTTATTAAAGAACATTCTATTTTTGGACAACTGTCTCCGAGTCCTGCTTTTGGGTCCTGCGTCCTGTGTCTCGGTTCATAACTCTCAGGTTCTCACAGTATGGAACATAACGAACTGGCAAGGGACAAAGAAACACAAGGGCTATTTATAGGTGAGGGGGATGGGCACAGGTGAAAACTATCAGGGCAGGGCCAAGCAATATCAAGAGCAGGAAACACACAAAGGCAGGAAGTGTGGGATCTGGAATGAGAGGGAAGAGTTACTTTCAAAATAAAAACAGGAAGTGACAAGATAAAAACACAAGACTAGACTAAAAAACATAACTTAACATAACATAACTGTCGAGCCACAACACAAAGTTACCTAAAATAAAAATGGGTAATCTGAAAGTAAGACTAATGTAATAGATACGGTTTAAGTTGGAAAAGTGTAAGTTAACAAATACTACATGTATAACAATCACATTGTGACTAATTTTATGAAACTGTATGAAACTGGATTTAGTTCTGCTTGAAAGTAGTACTCCACTGTCACACTGTTTCTGTACTTTTCCATGATGCATACTTCCCATAAATGAATATGTTTTTTCTGTTTTAATTGACCATATTTTGTAACTCATCGCTATAAAAAAAAAGAAGAATTGTGGTGGCAATTCCAAGTGGCATCTCCTGTTGGGAATGGTGAATGCAGTGTTTTTTTTCTCTAAAAAAAAAGCTCTAAAACACACTGTACTACAACTCCAAAGAGATGATAATATTGCTAAATATCTGCAGGATGCGCTTTAACACGTTCACCAGAGAAACTTTATAAGGTCATACATGCTTGAGCTGCACAGTCCTGTGGTCTAAACAAACTGGTGTATTAAAGGACCAACATGGAAAAATAACATATCCTTCTAATCGAAGATAGTATGCTAATTACATATTTCAACATGTTGGATTTCCTGTGTTTACACTTTCATGCAGCTGTTTTAGTTACTGCCCATTAATACTTTAAGTCAGCAAGTTCCTGATTTTCTTTTATTTTCCCCAAATCCACAGATTTTAAAGGAACCATTCTGGGCTATTACTAAGTCTAATACATTCATTGTTTTTATTTGGATCATCATCAGTTGCCGGCAAGAGAAAGTGGCTGTGACTCATCACTTTCCCCGACATCTCCCCTTACTTCCTCCGTATCTAAGCTTGGTTTGATCTAGCTATGCTGTGAATTAGTGAGTAGGTGTCTGTTGTGTTTTGTGAGTGTAAGAGGGAGGGTGACTAGACAGAGTTACGCAACAGCAGGAAGAGTTGAGTAACAGGAGGGAGAGCGTGCGAGTGGACCATGCTTTCCATGACACACTTTTTTTATGCAGGGAGGTCACATTACTCTATTTTTTTTTTTTCCCACTACGTTCGATACATTCTCCACTTCATTAATCCTACTGCTTTGGTTATGAGTAACTTTTCAAATGTATGTTTTTACTTATAAAAAAACCAGGTGGTCCTGGCTAAAGATTTTTCCCACAACTTATGGGGCCCTGGGGCACATATAGACACAAATCCCCACCACATCCCCTGCAGTACATAGTAGGGAGGATGTTAATTAAACGTTAAAGACTCTAAATAGTCAATTTGAATCTCTACGTAGTTTAAATAACTTAATTTATCCAGCACTATTGAAAGCAAAGATACAAAGTGCTTTACAACAAAACTTTAATGAAGCTAAAACAAATATATGATATAAAATAGTTCCAATAAATACCCTCTGATTAAGACAGATGGTTCGAGTTTTTTTCAACATTAAATAAAACAATCAGGTAATTAACAGTCACTAGGCTTGAATGGTCAAATACGTTGGGTCATTCGAAAACTATCTATTATGTCTTTCAGGTATGCCACTGTGGTGATAAAACATCTGTTAAGCTTTTAAAATGGAACACATGGTTGCTTTTTAACCCATCACAAAATCAGTGTGTAGTTGGGCATTTTGATTGTTAAAGATGTTTATTATATCCCCTCTAAATTTCTCACAGGAATTATTTTCCAAGCCCAAAAGGTCTAGAATGTGTTGGTACTTTTACTTTTTAGGGTTACTTCTATCACTTATCATTGCTCTCATGCAGCATTTTCCTCTTGTATCTATATCCTAAATCCACCTTGATCTTTATGGACAGTCCGTATTTTAGTCATCCTACCCGCTGTTGTTAGCTCAGGAGATCATGTTGCTTCTGGAGGGAGTAGGTCAGTTCAGATATCTGTGTGATGTCTTACACCTTTTTTTCCTCCATGAGGGATGGAACGCTGCTGGCTTCAACTACACATGTTTGACTGTGGTTTCTGGCATTCACTCTGAAATATCTGGAACATCTTAACTCTTCCTCACATCAGGAGAGAGTTATATCCCGGCAGGCTGCCTCAAACAGAAATGTTTAATGTGCAGTTGAATCTCACTGCTTGACTTCCAAAGAGTAGAGAATGTAATATGAGGCTACAGCCAGCAGCGAGTTAGCCTAGCTTAGCAAAAATTGAATATAGGTTTGAAACAGCAGATACAGCTAAATGCTGCCATGATTAAACGCCATATCATGTTCCAAACCACTTCAAGGATTATTTCTGAAACTTTTTTCAAGCTTTTTTTCAAGCAGGTATACTACAAGGTGAGTTCCTTTTTTTTATTTCCTGCTTGTTTACACAAGTTACAAAGTTAGCGCTGAGCTTCAGTCTGCAATGTTCAAAACAACAGATAAAGCCAGAAATCTAGGTGTAGTCATGGACTCTGACCTGTTGAAACTCAGCCTGAGTTTCAACAGTCACATTAAAACAGTTACTAAATCAGCCTACTATCACCTAAAGAATATATCTAGGATTAAAAGACTAATGTCACAGCAGGATTTGGAAAAACTTGTCCATGCTTTTATCTTCAGTAGACTGGACTACTGCAATGGTGTCTTCACAGGTCTCACCATCCATTAGAAAGCTGCAGCTAATTCAGAACGCCGCTGCTCGAGTCCTCACTAACACTAAGAAAGTGGATCACATCACTCCTGTTCTGAAGTCTTTACACTGGCTTCCTGTGTGTCAAAGAATAGATTTCAAAATACTGCTGCTGGTTTATAAAGCATTGAATGGTTTAGGCCCGGGGTCTGCAACAGGCGGACCACGGTCCGGATCCGGACCCAGGCGCCGACCTATACGGACCCGGACCTATAATCAATACATTAATAGGGGATTTCAATTTTGACTGGGCGATTCTATTTTAACCGCTGGCGACAGGGGGCGAAAGAGACGAGTGAGCGATACAGGGAGAGAAACACAGAAGAAGAGACGAGAGAGCGATACAGGGAGAGAAACACAGAAGAGATGAGAGCGCGGCAGAGAGAAGCGGAGAGGAAAGTGAGTGAAGAGAATAATTAGCGATACAGGGAGAGAATACGGAGAGGAGAGTGAACAGGCGTGTTAGCGGCAGACAGGGAGAGACACATAATTACACATGGCGCTCTCCAAGAAGAGGAAAGTGGACAGTGAGAACAGAGCTTTTAACCCTGAGTGGACTCGTTCATGTTCATCCTGCCCACTGGGAGCACAGAACCAGTGTGTCTCATTTGTTCAGAGACCATTGCACTCATTAAAAGTGCCAAAACGCCACTATGAGACAAAATACAAAGTGTTTGACCAAACATTCCCTCTCAAGTCAGAACTGAGGTCACAAAAAATAAGCAGTCTCAGAGCCCAATATGATCAGTCCACCAGGATCAAAATAAAACTAAATATGGTTCCAGGGCAGGCTAACCAATGAGCACCTGCATGTGTACACTGTAAAATATTACCATGATTTCACAATATTTAGCAGTAATATTTTACAATAAATTACTGTTTTACCATTTTACAGTCTTTACCTGTAATGTTCACAATATAATACTGTCATTTTGAATTTAACAGTTAATTACTGTGAATGTACAGGATAAATGATTACCAGGGTTTCACAACATGTTACTGTATTATTTCACAGTAAAATGCTGTATTCAGACCATCCTCTGTGATAACACAACAAATTAAGGGATTTTATTGCTTTTATCGCTCTTGCTTGGCTTTAAATTAGGGCCGGGACTTTAACACGTTAATTAAGATTAATTAATTACACAAAAATGAACGCGTTAAAAAAATTAACGCATTTTAATCGCACTTATTTTTGCACCGCGGAACGTTTCTCACTGGATGTGTTTCAGGCATACCGATTATACTGGAGCACCAACTAACGTTCATGACTTCAGACAACAACAAACCACAGTGAACAACAGTGGGAAATGTTGTTTTAAAAAACGGACGGATGGAAGCGTCGATAAGAGCACGGTTGTGTGCAAATTATGCAAAAAGGAATTTGCATATCACCGCAGCACATCAAGCCTCAAGTATCACCTCAATGGAAAACATATAGCAGCTAGCGTGGAAGCTAGCGTGGACTTTAGCCTCTTTTATCGCGTTCACACCAAAAAGAGCAGGTACTAAAATTAGTTCATGAGAACCTTTTTACCCCCACCAAAGTCCCTGCTAGAGAGCAGGGACTTTCGTACGGCTCTCTTGTGAGAAAAGAGCTATATTTCTGATTGGCTGGGCGGATTGCAAACCACGCCCCGTAAAACTCCCAAAAAGTTTTGTGAAGCCGCCATTTTATTATCCTCGCATTAGCATTATTAGCATTAGCCCAGCGCAGAAACGCAGAGAGACTAACTTATGGCAACACAAAATAAAACATGGGAGCGGTGGAGATGAGGAGGTGTCGGCGTTCTGGCGATTTACTCGGAAGGCTGCTGGGACTCCCAGCAGCTTCTACTGAAGCCAGTCCCCAACTCCGGGGACTTTGGGCGGCAGTATACGCCGTGAAGTGGTTTGCGGCCTGCCAGTAAACCCAAAGCAGAAGAAGAAGAAGAAGTGACGTCAGCGGCTTCATTTGCCTAATCCTCCCCCAGGTTCAAAGAGTTCTCATGAACTAAATTCTCATGAACCTTTGTGGGAAAAGTACTGCGGTGTGAATGCGCCTAATGGTATACAAAAATCCATGTGAAAAAAATTGCTTCTCACTGTTCTTAGGTCAAATATGTATATGTGATTAAAAATGCGATTAATTTCGATTAATTAATTACAAAGCCTCTAATTAATTAGATTAATTTTTTTAATCGAGTCCCGGCCCTACTTTAAATACTAATTTATTTCTTTGGTGCAGGTTTTACTTAAATTGAAAGGGGCACCGCTGCATGTGCCTTAAAATAAACGATGCAACATATACATCTATGTAAAATTGAAATGGTTGTCTTGGCTTATTGTTTTCAGGTGCTTCCTGGGCCTTAACCCTGAGACGGGCTGGAAAGCCAAAAAGAGGCATGGCAATTTTAACCCCCATGTCAGCACATTCTTCAGAAAAATTGTTGACTTTGAGTGGATGTCTGTAGACATGTTACGTGCTCCCCTCCTTGTTTTCTTTCTGTCTCCCTGCAGCAGGTGCACCTGGTCTGCCCCTGGCTCCGCCTCTGCCCAGGTGTTCCAAATTCCACTCAGCCGTGTATATATAAAGAGAAGCTGGAGGATGTGGTTAGGGGGGGAGCTCTGGGTCCTACGGCCCGTGGTGTGGCTGGCTCGGGTTCCCTCCTTCTGTTTGTTCCTTTTTGCCACTCCTCCAGACCTCTTTTTGTTTCCCGTTTCGCTTGTGTGAGCAAACGGCTGATTATCAATAAATGCTCGTTACCAAGTACCGATTATTGTGTGTATTCTTTTATGTTGCGGGTCTCAGCACGAGCCACTACCGCGGAGTAGAGGTTGGGGCCGAAGGAAAAATGGCGGATGTGTATCACAGCCTGGCAGGTGTTGTTCTTCCACCTTTACAAACAAAACACACTAGGAAACTTCACGACCATCGACAGAGTAAAGAAGGAATACACAAATCATCACGGTCGGCTGGTGTAAGAAGGAAATGTGATCCGATTTATATTGGACTTCTAATAACAATCATACTGATGATTGCTCTCTTACCTATGTGTAGCGCCTGGTTTGCGGCCTCTGTGCGCTCGGTATGCTGTGCTGAGAGTGCAGGGAAGCCGCCTGGCTTCCTCGACTCATGGAGCCAATATATTATATACTCCACAATTCTCAAAAGCGGGCAGGCTGTGGCTCAGTTTCCCAAGTCGGGTCACAATAGAAACAGGACCTTGATGTCTGGAAACGGAGGGTTCGCTGGATTTTGCTGCGTCATGCTGATTCTGAGCGGGGATATACATCTAAACCCGGGCCCTGGTCATGTTCAGTAGATGCATACCGACGGTGCTCCACTTTCGTTCATACACTGTGAACAAGTGGCGGGCGCGAAGCACTTTGTTCCTCGCTCGGTTTCCGTGGCGATGACCGGGGTGGCGTCATGCGGTTGTGGAGCTGCGGCTGTGATTGGTGACCCTTCGATCGGCTGGACCCGAGCCGCGCGGAGCTGTGCGTTGTCCGGAGAGACACCACATCTGATGACCGGGGTGGCGTCTTGCGGTTGTGGAGCTGCGGCTGTGATTGGCGACCCTTCAATCAGCTGGACCCGAGCCACACAGAGCTGTGCATTGTCCGGAGAGACCCCGCATCTGACCTGCGGACCCAGGCTTCGTATCAACGACACACCGGTGCCTGTTCCTCGAGTCCAAGGGGAGCTTTATGATACAATTCAACAAGGTAACTCTGTCACCACTTCTGAACGATCATCTCACGCACCCAGTGGCAAATAACACTCTAACTTTCAGCGCACTATTTGCAGCGATTTGAAGACAAAACAACATGACACCAAAATGTTTCAAACTGTAAATCATGCAAAGGTGTTATGGGACTTAAATGTCTAACGTAAGGGCATTTTCGGTGGACACTTAAATATCAGAAGTATGATGTCAAAAATGGAACAACTGGAGCAATTATTAACAAACTCAAACCTTGATTATTTATGCCTTTCTGAAACCTGGCTACACCCTTCAATTCCGTCAGATATTGTTAATATCCCAGGATATCACATTTATAGACTAGATCGTAATCAAGGTAAGGGAGGGGGTGTTATGATTTATGATAAGAAAAGCCTGCAAAGTAAACAAATCGAATTATCCTGTGATACCACTGAATGTGTGGGAATAACTATCTCACTATCTCAGGAAATGTGTTTTAATGTAATTGTTGTATATCGACCACCTACAGCAAAGAGTGTTTTTTATGATCATGTAACTAGTATTCTCAAACAGTGTAATGGTAGAGAAACAATCTTAATGGGTGATTTTAATATTAACTGGTTAAACAAAAAAGGCAGGAAGAAATGAAAGGATATTAGTGATAGATTTCAAATGAGTCAATTAATTAAAAATGCAACAAGAATGACTAAATCATCACAAACATTGTTGGATTTAATTTTAACGAACAAAGAGGATCGCGTCTCAAAAACATACAATCTTGTTACTGGTATGTCCGATCATAACCTTACTCTAGTTGCCAGGAAGCTATCCAAGCTTCGTTACAAAAATCACAATATAACAAAGGGTAAAAAATATATCTCGTACATCCCAAAGCGGGACATGGGAATTCTGGAGAATGAAATAACGCAAACTTACTGGTTTGATTTGACATATGGTGAAAATTGTGAGGGGGCCTGTGATAATTTGAAACATACCTTAAAACAAACCGTAGCTAAATATACAAAAACAATGCCTCAAAAGCGTATTGGCAAACAACTGTTACCATGGTTTAACACTGCTCTATGGGAATTAATGAAAAAAAGGGATGTAGCTCTAAAGAAATCTTTAAAATCAGGGCTAGAAACAGATCGCTTAAAGGGATAGTGGAAATGGAACCTCAAATAGTTTCGTTTTAACTTATATACAAGCATAATTACGTACCAAAACAATCACACCTGATTAAAAATATAGAATAATTGCCTTACGCATGTTAGAAGCACTTTATTGCAGCTTCCCTGAAGTTTTTTAGAAACGAAATGTTCGACTCAGCCAAACCGGAAGTGACGAAAACTCAGGAAGACGATACGATAACAAACTATGGCGTCTATGCAGAATGAACGTGGAAGGGCAAATATACCAGACAAAGAAGAAGGATTGTACGAGGTATCCAGTGATGATAGCGAGTCAGAAACATCCTCTCGGCTTTCCTACGAAAATGTCGTTTTAGGAACTGAATCTGAATCCGGTTCAGTAAGCGACGATGGTGAGAATATTGAGCCAGACGATGGACCATTACGTCCTTATTTGTTCGAGCCCGAGCCCGAGGTGATGGTTCATGGCATGGGCAATGGCGAGGATGACCAGGACCAGGCGCCAGATGATGCACCCCTACGCACAAATAATCTTGACTGGTAGGTCCCTAAGCATAGCTCACGCATCTTAAGATCACCTGTAGCCTTTACAAATATTAATCATTGTTAACCAGTTAAGCCCGAAGGTCCCCCCAGTGGACCCTTCCCACAGTTTTTTTTCTCTCACATGTCTCAGGGCTTCTTAACATTTATGAAACTATTAATGTTTCATACCCTTTTAAAGGTAAGAAACTCCGCTAACTGACAATAAGAACAATTGTTAGCTAGAAAAAACACAAGAGTAATACCAAGCCTTTGAATTAGCATTGAGCGAAACAATGCTAACTAATGCTAACGCTTTTTTACACACAACACACGGTAGAAATGCCCTTATTACTATCTTAACTGCACAAACAAGATATACGATTTAAAGCTGAGACTCCACACATGTAATGTCATCACTGTAAGACCTCGAATTCCTGGAGCTATCAGCCAGAAAAGAGAAAGTAAACAACATCCGGTTCCAAAAATATTACAATAATTACGTCTTACCTTTTTTGATTTGTGATCAAAAGTTGTGTTCAACGGAATAAAAACGCATCTCAAGGTTAATCCAATGTCGTTGTGTCACGTAGAATTTTTTACTGATAATCAATCATCATATTTATGGCAATATACTCGGTATAAAGTATTGCCGTCTTACAGTCTTATAGTATTACCTATAGTGAACATTTCTGAACAAATTTCACCCACTGACGACGAATGGCTGGGTTTCTTGGAAACGCATGCGTCGATACGCCATTCTCTGCATTTGCTGTCGCACTACAGCCATACAAAACACATCTATTCACCATAATAAAGGTCGGCTATTCACATGCAAATGCTATTGAATGTCCGCCATTGTTTGTGCCCGTCTTCCTCTGCTCTCGTCATCATCCGAAGATTCCCGACGATTCCCGAAGTATTTCGTTTCATTGAGAGGGCGCAGTAAAATTGAAAATAAAATGAAACTAGGCACATGAAATTAAAAAAAATTGTTTATTATGCTTATTTTTAATACAAATACATAAGTTAAACCCAAAATTCGCGGATTTCCACTATCCCTTTAATATACAAAAGTCTTAGAAATAAAGTTACAGTTCAATTAAGAAAGGCAAGGGCAAATTACTTTTTAGATACTATTCGACAGGCAAAGGGGAATTCTCAAAAACTATGGAAAACCATTGACAAACTTATTGGAAAAGATCACTCAAAAAATTATAACACTGAGCTCATGATAAACGGAACCCTACAACAGGATAGCCTAGCCGTGGCCAACCATTTTAATACTTTCTTTATTGAGTCTGTTTCAGAATTGGCCCACAGTTTCAATGTAACAGAACCGCTTCTTGCATTAGCTGACGATACAAAAGTGCTCAAACTCAACTGTACAAATGAGACTAAAGTGAATAAAATAATTTCCACCTTATCAAATTCTAAGGCTAAAGATCACTGGGGACTAGACACAGTATTTATAAAAAAACATAAAAAGGACTTAGCTAGCTCCATCACCTATATTACCAATCAATCAATAAAAGATAATACATTTCCATCAGCTCTTCAAACTGCTATTGTAACACCAATTTTTAAATGTGGCGACAAGAAAGAAGTAGGCAACTATAGACCCATCAGTATTCTACCTGTTGTGTCCAAAGTAGTTGAAAAAGTAGTCGCGGAGCAGCTGGTGTTACACCTAAGCTACAACAACCTACTCCATCCTATGCAGTTTGGTTTTAGGACCAATTATTCTACTGAGACTGCATGCTGCTATTTAGTGGAAGGAATCAAGGCTAAGTTAGACAAAGGAGGGATAGTTTGAGCAGTGTTCCTTGACCTGCGAAAAGCATTTGACACAGTAAACCATACCAAACTTTTATCAAAACTCAACAATTTCAACCTGTCAGTTAGCACAATACAATGGGTCAGGTCTTATTCAGCTGGTCGTTCTCAATGTGTCCGTATAAATAATAAACTGTCAGAAACTAAGCCATGCTCAATCGGAGTGCCACAAGGCTCAATTCTTGGACCGCTGTTGTTCAGCATATATATTAATGATCTCCCATCTGTTTGTGAGGATGTGGACGTCCAGATGTATGCTGACGACACGGTGGTTTACACTCATGGGAAAGATGCTGAACAGGTTGCCTCTAAGCTCTCGTCGACGCTGCACAAAGTTGCTCAATGGTTAAATGACTCGTGTCTTACTTTAAACACAAACAAAACAGTGACAATGTATTTCACGAATAAAAAAAAAACAACCACGCATCCACAGCTTCGTGCGAATGGTAAAATAATTGAAAACGTCAATGAGGTCAAATACTTGGGAGTGATCTTGGATGCCAATTTGACTTTTGAAAGCCATATTAGAAGCATGACTAGAAAGCTGAAATATAACATTTTCAAATTTAAACATTAGGAACTCATTAACCATAGAAGCATCGAAAACATTTTTGCATGCCATGATAGTATCACATTTTCACTACTGTATAACCTGCTGGTCCCAAGCAACTAAGACTGCTATGAGACCACTTGAGGTTCTTTATAAACAAGCCTTAAAAGTTATGGATAGAAAGTCATTAAAACACCATCATTGCAATATACTGTCCAAATACAAACTGTTCAGTTTTGATAGTCTTGTTCTACTTTCCCGAGTTCGATTGGCATTCAGAATCATTCACAATTCTACAACACCACCGTTGAGGGGCTTTTTTCAGTTTCGCCGTGAGCAGAGTTGCAGAAACTCCAGATCTGCATCAAATGCAGATCTAACCATCCCTCTGAGGCGCACTGCCTTTGGACGATCAGCATTTTCGTTTACGGCCATCAAGCACTGGAATACTCTTCCAGTTTAACTTAAAACCTGTACTGATTTTAACTCGTTTTCCTATGGTGCAAACAAATGATATTAAGCAACCAGTCATCCAACATTAATCACACTGTAATCTGAGTTTTTTTTATTTTATTTTTTTTGAACTGTATTGTCATACTATATCGTAGATATTTTATTTAAGTGTATTTGAAGTGTACTAAGTGTTATGTTCGTAACCTGAATTTAAATCAGGCTTTGTAATTATTTGAGTGACCGAGATCATGTAAGAGTATTTCAAGTGTACTATGTATTAATTTATTGAGCTGTACTTAAATCAGGTTTTTAAATGGTTTGACTGATAGAGATCATGCAATGTTATTATTTGTTTATTGATTGTTATGAACCTGTCTGAGGACCACAGATGGAAATGAGCTATTAGCTATAATCTGGCATATTGCATCTCTTCTCTTTGCTGAGATTAATGTTTTTGTATGCATGGTCCTTCTATAAATAAATAAAAACAAAAAAAACAACAAAAAAAACATGTCCAAGACACTGTGAAATGTACTTTGCACTTCAATGGAGTAATACAAAGTTAAAATGGGCATTTTCTTTGTTTTTCTTTGTGGATTAAGCTGATTGAATTGTGTAGTTATGGTAAAATCCCAGTGTACTAGTCAGATTTACAATATATTATCGTATTATTTACATTTTTATATTTACAGTAAATTACTGGCTACTGTGTTGCATTACTTCTACAGTAATAGTGTGAAAATAGAGGTAATTACTGTAATTGATGTACAGCAAGGTACCATAATACCACAGCTCTGTACTGCTATATCACAGTAATTCCATGGGCATGGCAACTGTAAAGTCACAGTATTTAGTTGTACTTTTATTCTAATTTACTGTAAAATATCTACAGTAAATTACTGTGAAATATTCACAGTCAATTACTGTAAAATCCATGCAACTAGTAGCCAGTAATTTACTGTAATTTTACAGTCAAACATTTTACAGTGTATGAGAATGGCCCAGATTTACAAACTCCTGGCAGAACAAGCTCGAGCTCAATTCTCGCACTGAATAAAAAAAAGTGAGTGAGGGACTGCAATATAAGAGGGAAAGAAAGAGAAACTTTAAAACTGTTCAATTGTTATGATGTGTAAAGACTGATATTGTTCTGTAATCGGCTGAAACTGTTAAGTCATGATGTGAAACGGTTAACAAAGAAAAAGGGACACTCAAGCTGCTGCTACACTTTATTTTATTTATCTAAAATTAAGCACTTTTAAGATGCACATATTTTCAAAAGCTATTCTATTTGTTTTCTCTATTTTATTTTTAAATGCAGCCCGAGAGGAACATTACACATATCCACAGTATTTACTGTATATCTGTAGAGTTGAATGTTAATTGTTAATAAATATTGTTGTTTTTGAATTGTACTTTCTTTATTTGATTGGCAGTCAGTTGTTGATTACATGCAGACGTTGATAAAGCTACAGGCTACTTCAATATATATCACACTAATTCATAAAGCAAGTTAGACATTTTGATGTTCCGGACCTTTACATGGGGACATTTTCTCTAACTGGACCCCGTTAAATTTTAGTTGAATACCCCTGGTTTAGGCCCTAAATACATTTCTGATCTACTGCTAAATTGTGAACCATCCAGATCTCTCAGGTCTTCAGGGACTGGTCAGCTTTCTGTCCCCAGAGTCAGAACTAAACATGGTAAAGCAGCGTTCAGTTATTATGCTCCAAATATCTGGAACAAACTCCCAGAAACCTGCAGGTCCGCTGCAACTCTTACTACTTTTAAATCCAGGCTGAAGACTTATCTTTTTGTTGCTGCTTTTAATTGAAACTGAGCGGTTGTGTTTCGTTTTTGTTTAATGAACATTTGGGGCTAGTAACCCCAGGGAATCAGTGTCTGGGGACTTTGTCCTGGCTGGTTTTCTCTGTGTATGCTGCTCGGGACGTATGTGCCATAACAGCGTACACAGCTCATGTTCGGAGAAACCTTAAAGAAAGGCATCAGTAAAGTGGAACTTCTGTGTGAACTATTCATATCTTAAACTGCACTGTAACTTTTTATTCATGTACTTTTTATTCATGTACTTTTTATTCATGTATTTTTTCTTTTAATGTTTCTTTTATTATCTTTTCTTTTTAATGACTGTTTTTAAATGCCTTTGTCTGAATGTCTTTCATTTTTGCAAAGCACCTTGAATTGCCTTGCCTATATTGCCTATATATAATTGCCTATATAAGGTGCTATATAAATAAACTTGCCTTGCCTTGCCTTACACCCTGCTGAAAAAACCAGCATATACCAGTTTAAGATTGTTGCTGGTTTTAGCTGGTTTTAGCTGGTGTTAGGCTGGTGTTAGGCTGGTGTTAGGCTGGTTTAGTTGGTTTACCAGGCTGGAAAAGCTGGCCAGGCTGTTCTTGCTGGTTCAAGACCAGCCTGGTCAGCTAAACAGCATAGCCCAGCATGGATGTCATTCTGGTCTATGCTGGTTTTAGCTGGTCTATGCTGGTGAAGCTGGTATTTATGTTGGTCTACCAGAAGTCTTGCTGGCGAAACTGTAACAGACACAGACAGACAGAGAGGGTGGGACACGGGGGAACGACGAGACGGCAGTGGTTGAAACAAGGCGGTATTTTTTTGACAGCCAGACCAGCCTTGTTGGTCTAAGCTGGTTTTTTCAGCAGGCATACTCTCTCCAGTACAGGTTAGCTCTGAGTGTTAGCGATGCTTGCTAATGTAAACAAAGACCATATTACGTCCAAAACACGTCGTGCATTGTTTCTGATAGCAACGTTTCTGATAGGGCCGTGGGCGTAAAGCCAGCCCACATTTCAGATATTACGTCATATCGGCAGCAAATCTGGATCAGCTCCGTTGTACCCCCGTTTTTAGAGATTTGGGTACGGAGGAAAAGAGAGAGGATTGAATTTACTGACACTTTGTGAGTTCCCTGACACACCGAGACATATATGTATGTACAAAAGACATACAAACGTGCATTTTGCATGATAGGACACCTTTAATAGTACAGCCAGAGAAAGAGAGAAGAGGGGAGGACATGCAGCAGGTCCTGGATCAGACTCCATGACAGGATGCTCTGAGAGAAACACAGCTGTAGTACATGTGCTGATGCTCTACTGGGAGAGCTAGCAGGACACCTGTGCTGTTGTTTATAAAGGGGCCCTGTTATTATTTTTGGGGGTTTCCCTTTCCTGTAGTGTCATATATGTTTTTGTGCATGTCAATGGTCTGCAAAGACAACAATTCCAATGTTCCCTCCAGAGGGAGTTTCTCTCCCACACTCATGTGCAGCAGCACAGGCAGTATCAGAACAAAAAATTGCTTTTTGAAAATTAAAGCATGTAAACATGTCACAAAATAAAAATATGAACTCTTTAACTGTGCGGAGAATAAGATCCATTTTCCATAAACTGATTACTTACGGTTTTGACTTGTGCATTTTAATTTAATGAATTGTATTATAAAGAACATTGAGTCTAATTGTAATCGAATGTACTATACAGTATAAAAAAGGCATTTCTGCCTGAATAAGATTAAACACTGTTTTCCAGCTGAGTTATTCTTAAATTCAATATAATTTCACGCTTTCCATATTCAATCAAAGTTCCTCCTTTTGTTTAATCAATGGACTAAAAAAATCTGGAGGTAAGTGCATGGACATGCCTTAGGACATGCCTAGTTTGTGTTAGATGTCCTCTTTATAACACAGATGCAGATTGAAAAAATGCAATATTTGATTAAGCAGAACCTTGACTTTTGTGAACCAAATACAGAATTATTATATTGTTGGGCAAACTGCAGTAAAACTATAAGGCTTCCAGAATTAGGGTAAAGGTCTCTCAACTGAAGTGTGCGGAGAGTTCTTCCTTTTACGATTGCTAACACAGCTGTAGGAACACACACCGCTGTCTTCCACCAAATACACGTCTGTAGCTGCTGCCTCACTTTGGTTGCATAACAACAGAGATGCAGAGTACTGGGTCAGTGTTGTGTCTTGCTGCAATGCGTCCTGCAGAAGAGCTAAGCGGACCGGTGCTCCATGACAGAGCCCTGGAGGTTTCCCTGGAACATCATAATGCTGAACAGCCGGGTCCACCCAGGTCCTTCCCTGTCAGAGACACAGGGTGGCGTTTATCTGCTGGCAACAGTGTGCAGCTGGAGCCGGTCAACATGCGTAAGCAACAGTGACAACACATACGGACCAGGCACACAAACACATATGCAGCGTTTCGCTCACCACACCTTCTGATTATAATTTCCCCATTGGTACATTCTACATCACAACTGTACATTCCCCTAAAAAATATTACCTTTACATTTAATTTAATCATGAACTGGATAATTGTCAGTGTGGGAGGAGGTGGATGGTAGTAGCTTGAGATGCGTGAGCCAGGCCTGAGGAGGTTTGTTAGCACAGCTGAGCTTAAACACTCAACACGTGTTTGCTGTGACAGAGGCTACTAGCACAACACAAACAAACACTCAAAACAATTCAAGGCATGACCACAGCTACATGAAAACACTATATAATGTTCTTTTATTTGGCAGAAGCTTTAGTTCAAAGTGACATTCAACTTGATTCCTCCCAAAAGAAAGCAGAGCAGAAGTGTTTTGATTTGTTGATGTTCTGTCTACAAAGCAGCATGTAGCAGTGAAGCTTTAGTGTTTGCATTCAGCTGGATTTATAGTTGACACATTTGGTAAGGGTTTTGATCAGTTGAGGGCTGGATTTCTGTTAACATTTCCACAGCAACGCTAAATGCAAGTGTATGACGAGGCAATTTTATTTCCCCCAGTTATAGTGGTCTTTAATTTATTTTTTGACACAGTGACTTCACAGCTTCACAGCTTTGTATGTAACAGTTATATTTAGGTAACCTTTAAGGTTACTTGGAGATTATTTTTATTTTATATTTCTTTCTAGACATAGGTTGGGGATGTAGCCGGGCTCTGCAGTAAGTACACAGCCTTAGCAACATTTGCAGCCGCTCGACCAAGTTAGCTAACTGGGTGCAAAACTCATTTAATTCTGGTTCATCTTTCAGCATTACAGCATTTCTTTAGACATCTACAGTTCAAGCAGCTAATCACAGTTCTTATTTTTTTCTTTTACAACATGCAAGGGCGAGAAGGTAACTTTCAAACTATATGCAGATGTATTACTGATTTACAGAAAGAGATTACATTTTTGTTTTTTTTAATCTTACCAAAACAGATTTGTTTTTAATTCTGAGAATTCCAATATCTTTCTCACAATTCGTATTTCTTTGGTTTGATCAAAACAAGTATTCACATGTGGCCCTTATCCTCTTCCGTACTTGGTGCTCTCTCATTATATAACACTGCTGCAAGCAGGGGCAGAGATCATTGTGTGGGGGGGGGTCTTTACCAGAATACAATTTAGGACATGGTTAACATCTTTGTCCAGGGTTTAAATGGCTGTCTCATTAACCCCTCTTTCAGCACTGTGAGCCTCATGGGACAAAAGGAGCGGTGACTGAGAGGAGAGCGGTTTGATGAGGATACACAACTAGAACTTAGCCAATAGACAAGACTAGGAAGGCGTTATGTAATGTGTTTTTAATTTTGAAATGTTGTTCCCAATATCAAGGTTTTTGTTCTCTAAATTAAGATTTCAACATTAGACATTGTTCCTTACCTATTATTAAGCACATTTAATAATGAATTATATAAAAAAAAATCAAAAATCAATCAATCAAAAAGATACATCAGTAACATTTATTATCTATTTAAAATCAACAAACCCATCCATTTAGACATGTTATTACAATATCACGCCAGATTTTGCACATTTGGACTAGCTAACAATTGCCACGAACCTAACTGAAAAAACGTAAACTATATGTAGAAAAATTTGCTTTTCAATCTTTAAGCATTTACAACCCTGTTGTTGAATGTCAATTCCAAAGTTTGGTCAAACATGGTCCTTTTAAAAAGATTGCAATCTGTGTCGATGTTAAGAAATGGTAAATCTGTGCCCAAGAGCACCCGTAGTGTCATCCCCCTGTGAAGACATTCTATTACAGGAAAAAATACACCTTTAGTCTCTCTCTCTCTTACACTTACACACACACTTACACACACACACACACACACACACACACACACACACACACACACACACACACACACACACACACACACACACACACACACACACACACACACACACACACACACACACACACACACACACCATGTATACATCACTTCAGGGGACATTACATTGACTTACATGCATTTCCTGGAGACTTATCCTAACCTTAACCATAACCAACACATGCCTAACCCTAACCCTAACCCTTACCCTAACCCTAATCCTAAACCTAACCAAGTCTTCACCCTAAAATTAATGATTCCCCTCATGGGGACCTCCAATTAGTCCCCATAAGGGAAGCCAGTCCCCACACGTGACTATGTAAACAGATGTAGGTCCCCACAAGTATAGTAATGCTAGACCACACACACACACACACACACACACACACACACACACACACACACACACACACACACACACACACACACACACACACACACACACACCCAGACACACAGTAAATTAGCAAACAAACATACAAATATTAACATGTACTACAGCTGCAAACATTATAACTGCAACAAGTTATGTCTAAACACACACACTCACACACGTCTTTCCTCTCCTATTGTTGCTTTGTGTATATCTCTGTGGTGTGTGTGTTTATCTTTAACTCGTGTACATGACTGAAAGCACTTCTGGCTGCCAGATGGGACCAATCATATTGTTACCAAACTCGTGCAATTGTATAATTTCCTAGATTTACTGCAGAGAAACTGCAAGACAATTTTCTCAGTGTTTTTTTTGTAGTTCTATCCTATCGGCTCTCAGGGATGAAGCAGAGGAAACAGCATGTGCCAGTTTTCCACATGATATATGTTCAAAGTGGAATAGAAACGAGAGGATTAGTGTACACAAAGTATGTTTCCGCATACATAAAGTGTGTGAGAGCTTTTTACTCTGGTCTGGTACCGTTGGATCCTCATGTGGACCAAGCTGATGCTCCATTTGCTCAACAGACCGCCATTTTCAAAATAGCCAATCAGACGTGTCATCAATCAATCACAGTAATTATGGCCCAGTTCCATTGGTATAATGTCAGTGTACACACTCCTGCCAGATCTTTAAACCTTATTTTCCATTAGAATTTCTTATGGAGCAAACTCTATGGTCATCAGCTGTTTCTTTTGCCCTTGTACTCCCCCCAAACCCACAGCTTCAAAATAAAAGTCCCCTAACTGTAGCTTAATAGGAAGCTGAGCAGAAGGCTTTTTTAATTTGTTATTAAAGCCCTAGAATGTAACTGAATCCTTAAAGAAAGCTCGGGATAAGCCTTGTATTTCAAATAAATGTTTTGTTCAAAATAAAAGCCCCATTGAGTAACTGACTACTAACAGGACGCTCCAGACCAGGATTGTTCCTGTTAGTAGTCAGTTACTCTATGTAATAAAAGCCTCAGAAAGTGACTTTATCGTACAGTTACCTCAGGTTTGTGCTTGCTTTTTAAAATAAACACCCAAGAAATTAGCCTAACGGCCCGTCCACACTACAGCTTCGACAGCTTCAAAAACGGTTTCCAACGCGTCTGCCCATTCACTTTGAATGGGGTGACGTCACGTTGCCTCGCTTTTCGCCGAACTGAATTGTGGGTAGCATAGCGGTCCGTCTCCGGCGTCTCCGGCGTCAGAAGTTGAACAATGTTCAACTTCTGACGCCGGAGTAACCAGCGCCAGCCAATCAAATCCCATTTCTGAAAATCTGACAGCTCAAGCCGTAGCCAATCAAACCGCGTCTAAGCTGGGAGAGATATCCCGCCGTTCATTTCTATATTTCAAAAAAAGATGGAGGAGCAACTAATTATCGCCGTAGCAAATCACCCGGTTTTGTATGACCAGACCCTCTTCACCTACCGGGATACAAACCGGAAGAACCAGTCATGGAGGGAGGTGGCAGAGACAGTGGGTGAAACTGGTAGGTTTTCGCCTGTTTGGGGAGTTTATATATATTGCTCGCATAAAATCCCCGGGGTTTTTTGCTTTGTATGTCGGGGGCGGGAGATTAATGTGATTGGTTGTTGGTCGCGTTGCTCGAATAAAATCCCCAAGCTTCAGACACGCCCAGCTCCAAGCTTTTTTTGAAGCTGTAGTGTGGACGGGCCGTAACTGTATAATGACATGAATCTCACATTTATTCTTGTTTTTCAAAACTAAAGAATCAGGCTGGACCAAAAAAAAGTGAGAGTGCAAACTGTTGTCTGGTCATGAATGCTGCCAACATTTAAGTGAAAATGTAAAGGATTTGCTTTTTTAAGTTCATGGAGGCAGTCTATGGGATAAGTCTCAGTTTAAACATACATGTCACTCAGAGGTCAAGCGTCGATCCTACGCTGTCATTGGAGGCACCTGTAGAATACGGCTGTACTGGAGAGGTTTTTACCCCGGAGTCGTCGCGGAGAGACGGAGTGGTTCCACGCTTCGGGCTTGGCCTGCTTCCACCAGGCGTGTGCTGCTGTACGGAGGAGGATTTTACCACCGCTGGGGCCTGCTTTCCACCTGTCCTGATTCTGCTGTTGCAGAGGCCTACTTTCACCCCGGGGATACCACGGAGTGACCGGAGCACTTCCACGCTGCTGTTTTCGCCTGTCCTTTGCTGCTGTGCTGATTTTGCTCCAGGAACATCGTGGATACTGTGTGCTGGTCTGGGAAAATGGCCCATATCGGGATTCTGCTGTGCCTGTTAACTGTTTTGGACTATGAGAAGATCTCTAGTCATTCTGAGAAGTCTACTGGATTCAGGTCTGTTCTGCCACCCGCAGTGGGCATCCCCTGCAAAGGTTCGGATGTGTTGCTCAAACAATTACCGGTTGCCTTGTCACAGACAATCTGCTCGACAAAATATGTTTGTCTTTTTTGTTTTCCTGCGATGATGGTTCTTCAGGACTGCTTCTTAAGCTCAAATCACACTCTCGCAGACTTTTCCGGTGTTTCTAAATTAGATGACAATGTATGTGTGTCGTTTAAGAGGAAAAGATGCCTGTTTTTGTTGTTGTTATTACTGTCAGGAAATGTACAACCTAACCCTGGTCCGCCCAGTAGTAGTAGTCAGATCGCTACTCCTGCTGATTTTAAAGCTAGGTCTGGGTTGGGTTTCATCCACTTGAATGTGCGCAGTTTTTGTCCGTATTTGGGCGAGCTCAACTGACGCTGACGTCATTGTTTTATCAGAAACATGGCTAAACAAATTTATTTTGGCCTCTGACATTGCCTTAAATGGTTTTAATGTGCACTGTAAAAAAAAAACTCGTAAAAAAACGGTCAAAGTACTGGCAGCAGCGGCTGCCAAACAAAAACCCTTAAATTAAAGTAAAATACTTTAACTGAAATAAAGTGAATAAGCCATTAATTTACGGGAATTGTCCTTAAAGATTTTACAGGAAAACACTGTAATTTTACAGATTTATACTCTCTTTTTACAGTCAATAACCTTAAATAAAAGTACATCACTCATACTTCTACAGGCAAATACTCTAATTTTACAGATGTATCCTCTCTTTTTACAGTCAATAACATTTAATAAAAGTACAGCACTAATATTTTAACGTGCAAACACTGTAATTGTACAGATTTATCCTCTCTTATTACAGTCAATAACATTTAATAAAAGTACAGCACTAAAACTTTTACGGGCAAAAAACCCGTAAAAAAACGGTCAAATGACTGGCAGCAGCGGCTGCCAAACAAAAAACATTAAATTAAAGTAAAAATACATTAACTGAAATAAAGTGCAAAAGCAATTAGTATACAGAAATTGTCCTTAAAGATTTTAGAGGAAACGTTCCTCTCTTTTCAAAATCCATTGTCTTAAAATGTTACATTAAAATACCTTAAATAAAGTTCTGATGAGAAAAAGTGTTTACATTTTTTTTATTAGATTTGTATGATCAAACACTAAAATAAATACAGAACCTAAAGTTCTACAGCTAGAATACTGTTATCTTACAGCTTTTTTCTAACATTTTCCAATCAAACAGGTTCAACAAAATGACATCACAAAATGTTCTGTAGGAAACAATTACTCTGAAAACTTAAAATGAGTGCTGTCAAAATTATCGCGTTAACGGCGGTAATCAATTTTTTGAATTAATTGCGTTAAAATATTTAACATATTTAACGCATTTAACGCATGTGCAGAATGGCCCGCCCCATATGTGCCACCAGTGGCAGTGCCAGGGTATGGCTGGGGTAGGCTACACCCATACCAAGAAATGGCTTAGCCCCACCATGAAAAATGATGTTAAAGTAAGCAAAATAAAGTCTGCCAACTCGCGGAGTAAATTGCACAGACAGCAGTTAGTAAGATTGATTTCAGTAGCCACGGTTTTGAAAACTTTTGTCACGTAGTGATCGTCTTCTCAATAGAACATCTTTGATAACGGCGTGGTGTTGTTGCAGGAAGTCCCGACGGAGAATACTTTTTGCTGTAGTACGGGGTGCACATAACTGGTACGCAGATTATGTGCGTAATCTGAAATGCGTACCGTCACTTGTGTCACAAAGCGCATTTGCTTACCGACGTACTTGTGAAGCTTTTCCAGAAGGCGGTTAGATCACCGGACGACAGAGTCGGTCTCCGTGTGCACAGACAGGGCTGCTGTTAACGTCGGTCTGTACAACGGAATTGTGCCCAAACTACACCAACCGGCTGCGGAGGGAGACTCCCCCCCCCTTCACTGGAGAACTGCGCTAAAACAGCTGATCACAACGTTCACACTTTGTGGTCACGAAGTACTCCACTAGCCGCCCCTGTAGGATAAATGAATATTGGCTGCAAAAAACTTGAGGCCCAATCATGTTTCCTCTGTCCATTCTGCGCTACTGTAGACGTGGCAGTGCAACCTAGAGGACAAACCGATCAGAATCAGAAACGGGTTTATTGCCAGGTAGGTTCACACGTACGAGGAATTTGACTAGGTGTCGTGCACCACGACACACGATATACAAATAAAAAAAATTAAAAAGTACACAGATAGCGAACTATATTAAGAACACTGTAATAAAAATATAGTAAGATAGAAATAAAATAAAGCAGTAACTTACATCGAAATAGAATGCAATAAATTATAGAATATAAAATATGTGCAGTAAGCAATATTTAAACATTGCATTATTTACCATCCTGTGATCTCCATTATGTAATGCATAGAGTCTGCGTTGTGGCTGAGGTAAAGTGTCAGTGGGGGGGGGGGGGGGGGGGGGGGGGGGGCGCCTTGTTGAGGTGGCGAGAGGTTTTGGTCCTGATGGAGAGAGGTGTTGGTCCTGATGGAGAGAGGTTCTGGTCCTGATGGAGAGAGGTGTTGGTCCTGATGGAGAGAGGTTTTGGTCCTGATGGAGAGAGGTTTTGGTCCTGATGGAGAGAGGTTTTGGTCCTGATGGAGAGAGGTTCTGGTCCTGATGGAGAGAGGTGTTGGTCCTGATGGAGAGAGGTGTTGGTCCTGATGGAGAGAGGTTCTGGTCCTGATGGAGAGAGGTTCTGGTCCTGATGGAGAGAGGTGTTGGTCCTGATGGAGAGGTTTTGGTCCTGATGGAGAGAGGTTTTGGTCCTGATGGAGAGAGGTTTTGGTCCTGATGGAGAGAGGTTCTGGTCCTGATGGAGAGAGGTTCTGGTCCTGATGGAGAGAGGTGTTGGTCCTGATGGAGAGAGGTATTGGTCCTGATGGAGAGAGGTTCTGGTCCTGAGGGAGAGAGGTATTGGTCCTGATGGAGCGCAGCCTCCAGCCAGAGTGTTGTGTTGAAGGCAGAGCTGAAGTCCACAAACAGGATCCTGGCGTAGGTTCCTGCTGTGTCCAGATGCTGGAGGAGGAAGTGAAGTGATAACTATTAGTAAACCATAATGATGGATGTTATTATCAGCAGCTGCCAATAGATCCCCTACATCTTGTATGATGGACCTTTGAAGCACAAGCGCACGCACGCACTATTGTGGGAACAATCAAACGCACCCTCCCAGGCACTGCGTGTTAGCGAAGTACAACTGGGATTTCGAAGAGGAAGATATGCTTGGTCAATTCTTAATAAAAAAGAAAAACCAACAAATTGAGCACTTGAGTTTTCATTAGCAGCGCCTAGCTACAGCTGCGGAGCTTTGGTAAATACCGCTAACAGTCTATTTCCTTAAAATGGTACATATCGCTGAATCTATATTTTTATCTTCAGGTGATGAAATCTGCATAATGTTCCTGTACAATAAGATTCGAGCATTTTGTAATACAGTGAGGAAATTCAAGACCAGTAAATATTGATTGATTAAACAACACTAAATAAAATGTTAGTGTTTTCTTCAAACTCAAGACTCTCTGCTGCGGCTGTACCTTAAAGACAAAACAATTGTCTGATGATCTTTGTTGAACAAGGTCTGATTGTCCTGTACATGTACAATTTGGGGTATTTTTAAATACTTTACTAAACCACATTCAATATTATGTTAGACACAAGTTAGTTATTACTCACATATCAAAGTCTTTTCATCTGCAAGATGGAAGAATAGCTGGGTGCTGCCTGGAGAGACTGATGAGAGGGACACAGGCTGCCATCAGCAGCTTTCCACACAAAGCCATCACATCTTCTCTTCCATAGTCCTCACTGTCCACTGGTGCTCTGTCAAAAGAGTGAACATCACAGCTGTCATGTTAACCCTTTGTTACACAACATACAACCAACATGTGTCAAAAGTGACCCGAATTAGTTTTAATTGTAAATATCTTTGCAATAAATTACTTTAACCATTCAGGATCCCAGGTATTCCTCAATTAACCTGTTTTGGATCAACACCAATTCTAATTTTTATTTGTCCCTTTCTTACTTTTTGAATAAAAATCATGTTTGTATCACTACACTTCTAAGGCACAACATGGGTCAAACATTACCCGTATTCTTTTGCCATGTTATTTCATGCATGGCTGAGTGTTTCTTTACTACACATTTTCAAAAATAATTAATTTTAGCAGTGATTTGGACCAAGCATGTATGATGTAGTAATACAAAAAGTATTTTAGTTCACAGTGTGACATTAGCTAGTCATGTTAGCGTGTAATATATAGAGCAGAGCTAACTAGCAAATTAGCCGAACGTTAGCGGTTAGCTGTTTATGCTATGCTAGCTGTTGGCTACTGAACATTAACAAACTAGATTCCGCTGTAAGAAAGCTGTGAAACTTTACATTAAACTTGGCGACAACACTGTGATGCCCCACTGCATGTTTATGTGTAATTCTCCCGTGTTGGAGACGAGAGGGTGGGGGGGCGGCACTGCAATAAACTGTAAACTAACGTTAGCAGCCGCATGTTAAGCCGGGTTTCCCGGGCGCAACATCTTGCAAGAAACAGCATCTCAGGGCTTCTTAACATTTAACAACCTATTAATTATGCATACCAACTTAACCGGAAGAAACTCAGCTAACTAGAAGAAGAAACGTAACCTTAAATAAAAAATAAAACATTCACAAACTAAGTAAGGATTATCTAAATACATGTTTAACTCCATTACAGTTGCAGGACTCACCAGATCTCAAGTCTTCTGTTCTTTGTTGACGTCCCGATGCTCATATTTAACGTGTAGATGTAAAACGATCCCGATATGAATCCATAAACTCCTGTAGCAGACACACAGACAGCTGTAGCTCCAGCAGGAGGAGACCCGCTCAAACTGACTTGGATGTTTCAAATGTGAACGACAGGCGCGGACAGTTCTCATTGGCAGGTTTCTTCGATGATGTTTATATTAACCAATCAGGAGTGTTGTGGACTCATTCCAAACATGCCTGACTTGTCTGCCGTGTTTTGGCTGAATTCTATTTCAAGTGCCGTAGCTCTGGCTGTCGGCCAGAATCCGAAAACCATACATTATACTGTAAAACTAAGGTTTATTACTGTAAATTGACCAATGGAAAAAAAACACAGCAACAGAACACATAAATAAAACAAGGATAACTGTGACTTATTGTTGAGTAAATAACAGTGTGTGTTTTAAACCTTGGTCCTCCCTGCAGAGATTTCTCCACTTTCTATGATTTTTTTTTTTTAATGATATTGTCAACTGTAGATGTTTACAATATAGTAAGTTAGGAATTTCATGAAAACATATTTATTTACTTTTGTTTCAACATTGGATATTTTGTGTTTTTGTTGGATTCAATCGAATATTGAGAAAATGATTTATGTAAAAATGTTTTACTTACATTTTACGTTTTTTTTATTTTACGCTTTTCTTACAGTTTTATGTTTACCTTAAAATTACAAAGAACATCTTAAAGTCTTATAATAGTAATACACTTTTATATTACGAGTTACATATTTAATTACAGATAAAAACATTTTATTTTACGTACATCTGCATGTATTTTCTGAAAGTGCAAAAATACTGGAAATATTATATAGTAAATTTACAGTAAAAAAAAAAGGAAATAAACGTTATTTGTTGTTATTGTCAAAATACTTCAAATAATGTTTTGGGTTGTTAATTTATAGTTAATATCTGTCATTTTACAGGATTTTGCAAGTTATTTAAAAAAACATGATAATTACTATACAAATTTACAGTTATTTCCTGTAAAATTACGATCTTTTTTTACAGTGCATACCGACCGGCCTAATAAAGGTGGTGGCGTTGCCATTTATGTTAAGAATAAGTTCAGTGTAACCACATTAGTTTCCAAATCGATCAGTAAGCAATTTGAATTTTTAGCCATAAATATAGAAGTGGCAAAGGTCATGGTGGTGGGCCGTTACAGACCCCCCTCAGCTGTCAAAGACTCCTTGTCTTCACTAGAAAATCTTTTATCACAACTAGACTACAAGGAAATAGTGCTACTTGGAGATTTTAACTGGGACTGGTTAACTGCAGTGTCAGAGGATTTTAAAAACCTTTGTATCTCTTTAAATGTTACTCAGATTGTAGACAGTCCTACTCGCCCTAACATTAAGTCCCCTAATAAATCCTCCCTAATTGATCTCATTTTAACTAATGTTCCCCATAAATATTCATCTGTGGGAGTATTTGCAAATGATCCGAGTGATCACTGTGTTGTAGCCACAATTAGGGACACTAAGGTCCAAAAGGTTAAACCTTGCATTATCATTAAGAGAGCCAAAAAACATTTTGTGGAGCGGGGTTTTGTGCATGATCTGTTTGATTTTGATTGGGGTAAAATCGATCTGTGTGCTGATGTAGAAACCGCATGGTCTTATTTTTATCTTGGTTTTTATGGAGATCATTGATAGACATGCACCCCTGCGTACATTTAGAGTAAAGGGACGAGACAATCCTTGGTTTTCTGATAATCTGTCCAGTCTCCTTCACGAGAGAAACAAGGCCTGGGCAAAGGCTAGGAAATCAGGCTCAGAGGTAGAATGGCTGCGTTTTAGGCAGCTAAGGAATAGCTTCACATCGCAAATCAAAAGTGCTAAATCAAAGTACTATCTGTCAGTAACCACAAAGAATCTGAATAATCCTGGAACATTTTGGAAAGCCATTAAATCGTTATCCACCGGCGATATCCGTAATGAGCTACCTCCGTGCATTACCACAGCATCTGGCTCTATATCAGACAGGGCTACTATGCTAAATTGCTTTAATGAGCATTTTGTGTCCTGTGGTTCTCTTTTTGATTCTGTCACTAACTCTGCTTCTGTGAACACTACAGTATGTGACTCTGAAAAACGTGTGTTGGAAAACCCTTTTAGTTTTACCCCTTTTACTGTTGATGTTGTTCGTGAAGCTTTAACCAAGTTAGATCCTAAGAAACCGGCTGGCCCGGACAACGTAGAACCTTTCTTTTTAAAGATAGCTGCAGATTTTATTGCTCCACCTCTCACTACTCTTTTTA
Organism: Gymnodraco acuticeps; assembly: GCF_902827175.1. Lineage (NCBI taxonomy): Eukaryota > Metazoa > Chordata > Actinopteri > Perciformes > Bathydraconidae > Gymnodraco > Gymnodraco acuticeps. The sequence continues at coordinate 2,307,243 of NW_022991451.1, forward strand.
ACCTCTCCCTCAGCACTAACACAATTCCAAAATTGTGGAAGTCAGCGTATGTCCTGCCTTTGCTAAAAGGAGGGGAGGCCACCTTATTAAATAACTATAGGCCAATCTCTAAGTTGTCAGTTCTGGCTAAGGTTCTTGAACGCTTAGTGAGCGAACAGGTAAAGGTGTTTTTATGTACAAATGACATCCTGTCTAAACATCAGTCAGGCTTCAGAAAACAACATAGCACCATCACTGCCACAATGAAAGTGGTGAATGATGTGGCGAGTATTTTAGATAATAAGCAGAGTTGTGCAGCTCTATTTATTGACCTTTCAAAAGCGTTTGACACCGTCGATCATCGCATTTTAAAGCAGAGGCTAGCCAGTATAGGCATGTCCAGCCATGCAGTGGGGTGGTTTGTGAACTACTTCTCTGAAAGGTCCCAATGTGTTCACTTTGATGGGCTGTCTTCTGAGTGGTTGAACATTGCTAATGGTGTTCCCCAAGGTTCTGTTTTAGGTCCACTTTTATTCTCCATATATATCAACAGTTTAGGTGAAAATGTGGATGAAGCTACTTTACATTTTTATGCGGATGATACCGTGATGTACTGTGCAGGTCCCTCCATTCAGGAGGCTGGTGTTAAATTACAGGCTGTTTTTAACATTATTCAGACTCAGCTCTCTGAACTAAAGCTTCTTTTAAATGTTGAGAAAACCAAGGTAATGCTCTTTTCTAAAGCTAAAAAGACACCAGAGCCTGTTTTAGATATTGTAACTATGCAAGGAATAAAACTTGAAGTGGTTACCTGTTACAAATACCTTGGTATCTGGCTTGATGATTGTCTCACTTTTAAACTTCATGTCAATAACCTGCTTAAAAAGCTGAGGGTTAGGCTAGGTTTCTTCTACAGGAACAAGTCCTGTTTCTCGCTTGAGGCCAGGAAAAGGCTAGTCACTGTGACCTTTTTACGTGTGCTGGACTATGGTGATTTGATGTATATGAATGCACCTGCCAATTGCCTGGTCAAGTTAGATGCTGCGTATCACAGTGCACTGAGATTTGTGACAAACTGTAAAGCATTAACCCATCACTGTACCCTGTATGCAAGGGCTGGTTTGCTTTCAGTCACTGTTACATTTTTATATACAAAGCCATGTTAGGGAAACTTCCATCTTATATCTGCTCCCTGATCTCACGGAAAATTGTAAGTGGCTACTGCCTGAGATCGAATGCTGTGGTTTTATTAAATGTGCCAACTGCTAGGACTGTCTTAGGGAAGACAGCTTTTAGATGCGCAGCTCCTCTGTCTTGGAATAGTCTGTAAATTAAATGGAAACTGAACAATCTGGTGCCACTAAATGTTTTTAAAGCTCGGTTGGATGCTACTCAATCGGAAGCTATTGGTACCTGTTTATGTGGATAATTATGTAAATGATGCTGTATGATGTCCTTTTGTTGTTCTATTTATGTTTTTATGTTTCATGTGGAACTACTTGAGCAGGTCTCCCTTGAAAAAGAGATCAATGATCTCAATGGGATTTATCTGTCTAAATAAAGGTTTGAAATGAAATGAATGTTGTCAACATACACCAATAATGTGAAGAAAAATAATACTTGAGAAAATACACACCAAGATAACTTTAAGTTCTGTCTGAACATACTGTCCTTGTGTTATCCAACTGTGTGCAGGTTGGAGGGATGGTAACATGGAAAAAGGCTGTATGTGTGCGTACAGATGTTTACAGAGGAAAAATCTTTCCAAGGATTTTACTACATTACACATAACAATTATGATGGGAACAATGAACCAACATTCCAAATGGAAATGTTTTGTTAAGGAACTATCATAAAGTGTATACACACTATGGGATTTAGTTGAAAGGCCAAGGTCCCCCCCCCCTACATCTCGCCAGAGAGCTTATCAAAACAATCTTTGAAACTTTTTTTTGAGAAGCTCATTCACAAGCACACACACATACAGGTTTTACATTTTTACCTGTAAACCTAAAGGTGTTAAATGTCAGATATATCAGGTATTTCATATCTGAAAGAACCACGTGTTCTGTCTCTGAACTGCAGCTCTTTAGTTTCTTTATTCTGTGCTCTCACTTCGACTATCCAGCACTGATATAGTGTTTTGAATTATATGATTCAAGATAAAAAATTCAAGATTTAAAAGCTTTATACACTTCAGGTACAGCGTAGTTGTTGGCAATTGAATAGTGCCAGGCTCCTCCAGCAATGCAACATACAAAATGGAAGTAAGTGGTACTATAACATAGTGTAAGTGACACAATGGTGCAAATGAAATAAGTAAACCAAGTTTGAAATAAGTTAAGTTACTTTGACGAAAATACAGAAACACGAGCACATTACTGTGACTTAACTGCAAACTGTGGGCTAGATCTAATGAATGCTGCATCTGTAGACATTATCTACATCGTTAAATGTTGGAGATGAATGTTCAGATTGGAGCCACAAACCACCAGGAGACAGGAGTTTAAATGTCTTTGTTTTATTTATCAGGGTATTCAGTTGGTGGGATGGTAGCTGTTGCCAATGGTTCTAGTAGAAAAGGTGAAACAAACTGATTACAGCATTTGCACATTAAAATAATACTTATATTACTTGCACATTAAAGTTAACAAATATGTCTGCCGTAATTATATTAAATTGGAACTAAATTATATTCATTACTACATTGAACAACAAATGTGTTCAATACCATTGAGGTTACTCAAGTGTAAACATCCAAATTACAAAGAGGATTCTACCTACATTGGTAAATCAAAAGACACATGGGGAACAGCTACCAAACACTCAATCCTGGTGTGGGTGGCATCTATTGCACGTCTGTCCGTCCTGGGAGAGGGATCCCTCCTCTGTTGCTCTCCCTGAGGTTTCTCCCATTTTTCTCTTTAAACTGTGGGTTTTCTCCGGAAGGTTTTCCTCGTACGATGTGAGGGTCTAAGGACAGAGGGTGTCGTATTGTCATACTGATATTCTGTACACACTGTGAAGTCCACTGAGACAAATGTAACATTTGTGATATTGGGCTATATAAATAAACATTGATTGATTGATTGATATGTATAGCTTGTGAGGAACTTCTACCTGCTTCCCTACACAGTGCCTCTTGTGGACAGGAAGGTTCTTCTAACAGCCGCCCCCGGATTTGTGCAGCAAATACGTTTAATCGGTGTCTTCCATGAATTCAGGGAGCGGGATTAATCTTAAACAGGTCTTACATATTCCCGACCTTGAATAATGACCCTAGCACTGCGGACGTTTCCATCTTTTCCAGGGTAGGTTTCACTTATCCTTCCAATAGGCCATGATGCTCGAGGATATTGGGGGTCAAACACCATCACAACCTTCCCAGAATCCAGGTTCTCCTTGTTTGTCTTCCATTTTTGTCTGGTTTGAAGATTTGGAAGGTAATGCCGAATGAAGGCTGTCCAGAAATGATCAGCTAGGATCTGACTGTGACGCCACTTCCTCCTGCCCAGGAGCTCACTGTCACAGTAGATTGCCTGAGGAAGAGAGGAGTCGGGCCGCCCCATCAACAACATATTTGGTGTAACTGGGTCTGGATCAGCAAGATCAGAAGAGACATATCCGAGGGGTTTTGAATTCAGAATACCTTCCACTTCAATCAGGACGGTGTGAAGGACTGTTTCTGTGGTTGGTTGGTTCCCTAATGCAACATGAAGGGCCTGTTTTATTGATCTTATTTCTCTTTCCCAGCTACCGCCGAAATGTGGGGATCATGGAGGATTAAACTGGAAGTGGACTTGTGTGTTGGCTAATTGCTGCTTCAAGTCCGGTGCCATGGCCTGTAAGCAGGGGCGGATCTAGAAAAATATTCATGGGGTGGCAAGAGGGTGGCAGGAGAATTTGAGGGGTGGCATCCCCTGGCAGAAGTATATGCTGATTTAATCGCAGTCATATGTTAACTTGGAAAGCAACAATATTGATATTTTAACTCAATAACATTAGGTGACATTATTGTGGCACATCAGTAAAGCCATACATATAAATATATAAGGTGGCAGACATCATTTAATGAATTTTAACTGAATGAGTTGGTTTCACTCTTAGACCAGCAGGGGTACCAAATCTATGCAGACTGCTGCAATAAGTACACAGCCTAAGGGGTCATATTGAGATGCCAAGACCTTGTAGATATTTCTTATTGTTGGTTGGTGGTAAGTGATTGTTCTGTTTTTATAGCCCAGCGTGTCTTTGAGGCAGTTCCATTGAAGGCCCAATGTAGGCTCTTTAGGGTCTCCACCCTCTGAGAGCCACAACTCGTTAGTCTTGGATTTGGACTCTGTAGGGAGATGTTTTATAACGGATGGATCATTGCTAGCCCACTGTCTTATGTTGAAACCACCATCTAAGAACAGAGGTCTCATTTTGTCGATGAGGGACTTTGCTTCTTGGGGGGAGTGAAAGCTTTGGAGGCAGTTATCGACATAAAAACTATTTTGGACGGATTCAAGGACCTCCTCGTTTCCATCACAATGATCTTTGACATGTTTTTGAACTGCGAAGGTGGCACAGCATGGGCTGCAGGTTGTTCCAAATGGAAGAACTTGCCATTCATACACACTGGGTTCCTGTTCGAGCTGCATCCCTCTCCAAATGAAGCGCAACAGGGGTTTGTCCTCATTCAAAAGGCGTACCTGATGGAACATAGCCTTTATATCTCCGCAGATGGCAATGGCATTTTGGCGGAATCTGAGGAGTACTACAATGAGTGAGGGACCAAGTGTTGGGCCAGGCAGAATACATTTGTTCAGGGTTTGTCCCATGTATTCAAAAGAGCAATCAAATACAATCCTGTGTTTGTTGTTGTGTTCAACTATGTGATGTGGAAAATACCAGGTTTCCTGTGGTTGCTCAGCCTGCTCGTTGGGGATCCTTTTAACATAGCCGAGCTCTGTGAGTTTATTCAGTTCCTCCTGGTATTTTAAAGTTGTGAGTCTTTGGACAAGCGTCTTTCTGTGGCACAGACACGAGGCAGAACGCCTTCCTTGGGGGCTTGAAAGGCAGGCATATTGGGAATTCTCAGCAGGGAAGTGGCATAGCTCATTACACCATCTATTTCTACTCTTTCTGTCTTGGAATGAAGAACAGCGAGAGCCATCTTGTCCTGTTTCGACCTTGTGGCTGTCTTTTCATGCAAGGTGTCCATCTGCCAGAGTTTTTCCACGTTACTGAGTAATTCACTTTTAAGGCAGGTCAGCGTGAAGGGAAGAGTATGTTGGGTTTCGATTAAGCTGGCTGGACCTTGGAGGGCCCATCCTAGCCTTGTGTGTACTGTGGGCCACCAGGGGGCCCAATGTCAATTGGCTCTGTGGCTGTGATGAGATGGGCATAGTCTGAGCCAATGAGGACAAGAGGGCATGCATGGTCAATTGGCTGTAATGAAATGTCTCTGAGATGGTGAAACTGTTCTTGTAACTGTTTTACAGGGTAAGTGTGCTCTGAAAGGCCGAGATTCTCAGTAGTGAATGCTCCGTTGATGAAATGCCTTTCAGTTGGCTGGTCAATAGGGGAGATTCGAAAGGAAACAGTTGCTCCACTTACTTGCACTATATCCTGCCGCACTGAGCGTAGTGAGATTGTTTCAGGCTGTGTTGAGAGACTCAAACACTGGACAGCAAAGGGGAGCAGGATGGATCGATCAGTACCATCATCAAGGACTGCATGAGTTGTGAGGGTCCTGTCCCCGTTGTGGAGAAGTACATTGACAATTTTCAACATGACTTTATGGGAGCGGTTAGGTTTGTCCATGTAGAGAAGCTCTGAGGAGGGGGATGTGTACATCACTGTAGCTGATTTGTTTGAATTAAAGTCATGGAGAATAGTCAAGTGAATGTCCTTGCATAAATTACATGGCCTCTTTAAGGTGCATTTGTCCATTTTATGGATTCTTCCGCATTTAATGCATCTGCCTTTCTCTTTGATCCATTTTGAAATGTTTATTTTGGAGAGTCCTTTGAATTCTGTGCATGAACCAAGGCAATGGTCTCTAACGTTACAGTAGGGGCAGTAGGGTTAGGCCTTTCAACATTCATCCATTCTTTGGTGTAGTATTTTGGTGTGCCATCCATTTCAGATGCTGTTGAGCGGTAGATAGAGGAGACTTGTCGGTTGGGCTGGCGTTCCTTTCCAGTCCATGGTTTCTCCTGTCTGTGGAGCTCAACAGCTCTCTCTGTGATGCGTTTAGCTCTGGATTTCAACTGTGGCCATTTTGATAGGTCAAGGAGGATATAGGTTTGGGTTGCTTGTGCAGTTAGAATTCCACGATTAATGCAGTGCTCAACAAATCCATCTCTGTACTGCACAGGGAGTTTACTGAGGAGTCTGTCCACATGGGAACCACATCTTAATTTGCACCCATCAAGACCCTCTAGGGACAGCAGTATTCCAACCAGAGCATGGATAGACAGGGACAGATTATCAAAGGCTTCTACGTCATTAATGCGAACAATGGGGGCATTTAGTATTTCACCTATTTCTCTCTGAACTAGCAGCCTTGGCTGACCATACTTTTCTTTGAGTGCTAAGAGGGCAGTGGAATATGGTCTTGCGTCATGCATGCCGGATCTGGCTAATTTGCTAGCTCCTGGGTGCTGAACATATTCCAAGAGTATTTGATATTTATACTGCTCTGTAAGATGGGGATGATTGTCAAGGATGTTGTCGAGGGCCATTTTCATGAGGGAAAAATCCTTCTCTCGACCACTTTTGAACACAAGGATAGAGGGTCTTGGTATACCATAAGCAGAGGCTATCAACAGATCTCTAACATTTGGGAATTGAACATGCGGGTAAACAGATTGTTGCTGGGAGGACATGGCTTGCGTTGGCTGTAGACTACCAGTAAAGGTGGGTTGTTCGCTACCAGGCATGGATATCATATTGTTAGGGGCTTCAACAGTGACCGGGGTCACCGGTCCATGGTGAATAGAAAGGGCGCGGGGCATTACTGTCGCAGATGCAGGGTGAAAGGACGAGGGTAAAGCTTGGGCAGCCACATGGGGAGTTGACGTTGCTGCAGTTTCAGCAGTAGCTGCAGAGGGAAGAGAGAGAGCCTGGGCAGTGTATAAGCTTTGCTGTATTGGTTGAGGCCTGGGAAGGATTTGGGAGGCCTTAGGTAGACCTCTGGAAAGGCTAAGTTGGGGAAGCAGGGGAGCTAAAACTAAATGAGAGCGAGAGTCAGCATATGTCAAGTTTGGGGGGGCAGGAGTGAATATCCTGGATGGAGGCAGATCGTAAAAAGAAGACGTTGCTCCATTTCCATGAAGAGATGAGGTTGAAGGACCACAGGCTCCTCCATCCTCTTCAGAAAGATTGTGTTTTATGAAACTAGTGACAAGTTGTGCTGACTCAAGCTCTTGTTCTTTAGTATGAATAAGTCTGTTCATTTCAACCTGTCTGACAATTTTCTCTCTCTTTGTGTGCATTTTCTTGACATTGCTGAGCAGCTCTGGCCCTTTCATCAATTAACTTGCATTTTTCATCCAGCTGCTTATCCTCCAATTCCTGTCTTTTAAGCTCCTCCAGCTCGTCTTTTCTTGCCTTTTCCTGGAGTATACTGGCTTGGAGATCACTCAAATTAGGAGCGTGGCGGCTGCCTCTTGAATGTCGACTTGTATCAGAGCCTGTAGGGAAACTTGATGCCGACTTGCTGAAGTGTGTCCTCTTACTCCTTAAACTATGAGATACTTGGGATGCTGCCTTGTGCCGTGGAAAACCATAGTAATCAGGGGGCCGTCCATCTCTTTTGGGTCTAGCCACTAGGTCACGATGGCTAATTGGCTTTGTCAGGGCTTTGGCTAATACTTCCAGGGATACTGATTGCAGAATGAGATAAGGGGTGGGCAATAAGGGTTCAGGTGAAAGGCTCTGGTTGATGAACAGGTATGGATGGCCTAGGTTATGTTTGAGATGGGCCCTCTTGTAAGTAGAGCTGGGTTAAGTCTGGGACACCTTCGGATCCATCCATGTTCTCAGTAGAAAGGGCCTGACCTCCATTGTTGGGTTCATCCATTGTCTGCATACCATCAGTCCCGGAATCAGTCATTTGGTCACTGTGTGGAGTGTGGCTCAGTCTCCGGGTCGAAGGACCATTTGTTGGAGATGAATGTTCAGATTGGAGCCACAAACCACCAGGAGACAGGAGTTTAAATATCTTTGTTTTATTTATCAGGGTATTCAGTTGGTGGGATGGTAGCTGTTGCCAATGGTTCTAGTAGAAAAGGTGAAACAAACTGATTACAGCATTTGCACATTAAAATAATACTTATATTACTTGCATATTAAAGTTAACAAATATGTCTGCCGTAATTATATTAAATTGGAACTCAAATATATTCATTACTACATTGAACAACAAATGTGTTCAATACCATTGAGGTAACATCCACATTACAAAGAGGATTCTACTTACATTGGTAAATCAAAAGACACATGGTGAACAGCTACCAAACATTCAATCCTGGTGTGTGTGTTTGAGGACAAAGAGGAGGAAGTCTTCATCCAGGCCTCTATGTATAGCCTGTGAGGAACTTCTACCTGCTTCCCTACACAGTGCCTCTTGTGGACAGGAGCGTTACACCAGAGATGGAGTACTCGAGTCCTGGACTCGGACTCGAGTGCCGATTTTCGGGACTCGTGACTCGACTCGCGCACTGATTGACGCGACTCGGACTTGGACTCGTGAATTCTCACGCACGATGACTTGGACTCCTGAATTCCCCCCCCCACGATGACTCGGACTCGACTTGTACATTGACGCTCCGACTTGGACTCGGACTCGTGAATTTTTCCCCCCACGATGACTCGGACTCGACTTGTACATTGACGCTCCGACTTGGACTCGGACTCGGACTCGAGCAAGTTTTGGAGTCTGATGTCCTCTATCCTGGCTTGTGCACCTGTGAGGCGAGTTAATGTACTGGCCCCCGCTGTTCCAGTCTAAACATGTCTAGGACACACCCCGCATCATGCTGTAAGCTTTCACACATTCAGCTTCCACATTGGAAAAGAGCAGCGCAAAATGCTTGTTATGTGGAAACAATATTGAAGAGAAGGCTCCGTAACACATTACTCTAAGGATCGAGTTCAGACATATAGGCTGTATTGAACACTATCATCAGAGTAACGTGATCTAATCAATAAATAAAGCTTCAGTGTCATGGTTTTGGATTTTTGTTTTCATTTTCCACCTTTTTGTTTTGAAATGTTTTCAGCTCCCTGTGTCCTCTCGGCGTACCGGCCGACTCCAGCACCTCGTCTCCTGTTGGCTCTCCAGCCGACGCCAGCTCCCCGAGTCCTGTCGGCATACCGGCCGACTCCAGCACCTCGTCTCCTGTTGGCTCTCCAGCCGACGCCAGCTCCCCGAGTCCTGTCGGCATACCGGCCGACTCCAGCACCTCGTCTCCTGTTGGCTCTCCAGCCGACGTCAGCTCCCCGAGTCCTGTCGGCGTACCGGCCGACGCCAGCTCCCCGTGTCCTGTCGGCGTACCGACCGTCTCAAGTCACCTCTCCAGTTCCCTCTCAAGTCTCCTCTCAAATCCCCTCTCGAGTCTCCTCTCAAGTCTCATTTCGAGTCTCCTCTTGAGTTCCCTCTCAAGTTCCTTCTCAGGTCCCTTCTCGAATCTCCTCTCGAGTCCCCTCTCAAGTTCCTTCTCAGGTCCCCTCTCCAGTCACCTCTCGAGTCTCCTCTCCAGTCACCTCTCGAGTCTCCTCTCAAGTTCCCTCTCGAGTCCCCTCTCAAGTCACCTCTCGAGTCACCGCTCGAGTCACCTCTCGAGTTCCCTCTCAAGCCCTCTCTCGAGTCCCCTCTCGAGTCTCCTCTCGAGTCCCTTCTCTAGTCCCTACTCAAGTGCCGTTGGAGGTTCCGCTGGGGTTCTGCCAACTCCATGTCCTGTCCCGTTGGGGGTCCCGCCGACTACTCTTCTGCCGGGGGTCCTGCCAACCCTATGTCCTGTGCCATTGGAGGCCCCGCCGACTACTCTTTTGCCGGGGGTCCTGCCAACCCTATGTCCTGTGCCGTTGGGGGTCCCGCCGACTACTCTCCTGCCGGGGGTCCTGCCAACCCTGTGTCCTGTCCCGTTGGAGGTCCCGCCGACTGCTCTTCTGCCGGGGGCCCTGCCAACCCTGTGTCCTGTCCGGTTGGGGGTCCCACCGACTACTCTCCTGCCGGGGGTCCTGCCAACCCTGTGTCCTGTGCCATTGGAGGTCCCGCCGACTGCTCTTCTGCCGGGGGTCCTGCCAACCCTGTGTCCTGTCCCGTTGGGGGTCCCGCCGACTGCTCTTCTGCCGGGGGTCCGGCCAACCCTGTGTCCTGTCCCGTTGGGGGTACCGCCGACTACTCTTCTGCCGGGGGTCCTGCCAACCCCATGTCCTGTTCCGTTGGAGGCCCCGCCGTCACCTGTCTTGCCGGGGGTCCTGCCAACTCCTTGTCCTCTTCCACTGGGGGTCCTGCCTACTCCTTGCCCTGTTGCGTTGGTGGTCCAATCGACACCAGCCCTTGCTCCATCCGGGGTCCCATTGACACCAGCCCAGGTCATGTCCAGGATCCCGTCTACGTCTGTCCCACCGGCTCCGGTTCCTGTTCGGCTGACACTGGGTCCTGCCCGGCCCTCCGGAGCTGTGCGGTCTTCACCCTCGAGCCCGGCCCCCTGAGTGCCGCGGCCTTCGCCCTCAAGCCCGGACTCTTGAGTTCCCCAGCCGTGGTCTTCGAGCCCGGCCCCCTGACTCCTCGAACTCTGCCTTCCCCCTGGGCCGTCCGCCCGAGACTTCCTCCTCGAACTCTGCCTTGCCCCCGGGCCGTCCGTCCGAGACCCCCTCCATGGACTCTGCCTTGCCCCCGGGCCGTCCGCCCGAGAACCCCTCCTCGAACTCTGCCTTGCCCCCGGGCCGTCCGCCCGAGATCCCCTCCATGGATTCTGCTTTGCCCCCCTCCACCCACCCTTCTAGAGGTTTTGGACTTTTTAGGGTTTTTTGGGACGTCTGGAATCCGTCCCTTGGGGGGGGGGATTCTGTCATGGTTTTGGATTTTTGTTTTCATTTTCCACCTTTTTGTTTTCCTCCTTGTGTCTTGTCTGATCCTACTCCCTTTGTTTGATTTCCTGTCGTTAGTTTCCCTCCTGTGTCTGATTGTGCCTCATTGTGTTCACCTGTTGCCCTTGTGTTTCTGCCTCCCCTGTGATTACCCTTCTGTGTATTTAGTCTTGTCTTCCCCTGTGCTCCATGTCTGTTCGTCGTCATTTTATGTCCCTGTCGCCTATGCTTGTCCGTGTCTCCTGCCTGTTCCCGTCGTAAGTTTGTTCCTGTCTGTCGTGCTCCCCGGTTTTGTTTCTGTTAATTAGTTTCTTGTTTTTTCCTGCCTTCGGCTTTTGTTAATAAAGCTCGCTTCTTGTTACCTTACCTTTTTTAGTCCTTTTTTAAACTGCACTTGGGTCCCATTTTCCACACACCCTGACATTCAGCCGATAACACGAAAGCACATGGCTACTTAACATGCAGAATGAAGTCATTTTGCATGCTAAGTAGCCATGTACTTTCTGGGGCTTAATCTTTATCTGTAAACTGATTTAACCTGTAAAAGTTCCTTCAAAATAAGAGTCCCGATCTTATTACTATCAAAATAAAAGTGCAAAACTAAAACTTTACCATAGGAAAATATTGGCATACAAATATAATCACTTCTCTAAAAGTTAACTCATTTTAAATATAGTTGGACATATTAAAGGTCATTTACAATAATAATATTAATATTAGTAATAAGCTTTATATTTGTATAGCACCTATTACAAGAATTGTAGCCAAACTCGCTTCACAGTAGTTCAATAGACAGATTAGTATAACATGACAGGATAAAAGCAATGTAGAGGAGCAGCTATACATTTCAACACATATATCCACGAAGATTAATACATGAAGACTTGTGACTCGGACTTGACTTGGACTCGAACACAGGTAATGATGACTCTGACTCGACTCGGACACTCCTTGGGTGACTCGGACTTGGACTCGGACTTGGACTCGGACTTGAAGAGTGGTGACTCGAGAGTGACATGGACTCGTGAATTGGTGACTTGACTACAACACTGGGTTACACACATGCAATTTCTAACATTAAACTTACATAAAACATACAATTTCAAAAAGTCAGCCTGAAATGAACCTGCAAACACTTGAACTTGACTTTTTAAGCGTACATACACAACCCATTATAGCTTCAGGTGTTTACACTACAGGCCATCTGAGCTAGCAGGTGACGCACAGCTTCACATGACTAACTTGTCAATTAACCGGTAAAACTACGATAACAATGTAATATATCCGATCTGCATTACCAATAGTTTGTTACACTAACATTCTCATTATACATCTGTGCCACTTTTTTTTAATACATATTTTCAACGATGAAGCTTACCTGATATTACTGAAACACAAGCACATGCCATGTAGCATTACAGTCTGTTTGGTCTAATCTGTGTGATGCTTCAGTCACTTCTGGGTTTGACCTAAAGGACCCCCGAGCTGCCCCTTATATATTTGTGATCTTGTGACTGTGATGTGATCTTTATTGTAACCATGACTTGATCTGCTTAATATTATAGTTGCTTTTGCACATGGACATATGAGTTAATAACAGTTTAAGTCAAATACAATAAAATACAAAGGTGCTTATACAAAATATTGTCCATTCACATTCTAATGTCCATTAATATGCCCATCCTTACTATGGGTCCCACGATACGATTATCGTTTTAAATTAATTTGAATATGTCTATTCATTTTGTAAGCTGATGTCAGGTCGTTGATAATTGGAAAAGCAATTTATCTATCCATCCATGCCGAGCTGTCGAAATGAAGACAGAGGGACAGAGTGTGTGTGTGTGTGTGTGTGTGTGTGTGTGTGTGTGTGTGTGTGTGTGTGTGTGTGTGTGTGTGTGTGTGTGTGTGTGTGTGTGTGTGTGTGTGTGTGTGTGTGTGTGTGTGTGTGTGTGTGTGTGTGTGTGTGTGTAATAAACACAGCAGTGTGTGTGATTTCACACCTTTGAACACAGCATTGGGAATACAGGGTGTTCTCCTCACCCGGCCACCCCCAGGCCCTGCACCGCGACACCACCAACAAAAGGCCAGGGCCAAGAGGTCAAGGGTCAATCAGGGGCACATGACCAATAAGCAGCTACCGCTACTCAAGCGCTCTACAGGCTGCTCTGAGCTGTGCTTTAGACTGAGATAAAGGGCAGGGGGGGGGGGTAAGACAGGGATAAAGAGATGTTGAAACATGGCCAGATGAATTGAAAAACGATAAAAGATGAATGTGAAGGAGGAGAGAGGGGAGTTAAAGGGGAGGTGGGGGGGGGGGAGCGACAGGGGTCAGTGCAAAGCGAACACAGGACCACAGTGACAGGGCATCAATCCATCAGCGAGTCAATCAAGACATCAGTCAATACACACACAAGCCTGTGTTAAGCCATCAAACAGAGCTCAATAAATCTCCATAGTGACAGAGCATTTTGTTTGGACTACACGGATTACAGCCACCTGTTGACATGCTTTGTTTACTTGAACATTTAAAGCTCCTTTACAATAGTAATCTGCAATTAAAAGTCCTGGGATAAGGTCACTTAAAATGCAACACAAAACCCAGTTTCTCTTCATTCTTTAGCGTTAACTCCGCGTGCAGACAGCTCTGTTTTTATTGTTGTACTTCTGCCTGCACGCCAATGCAATAGACCAGGGGCGGCGCCAGGGGGGAGCTAGGGGGTGCTGAAGCACCCCCCATGATTGCCAAAGCACCCCCTAAGCACCCCCAAGAAATATGTGTTTTTTTTTTTTTTTGCGAAAATTATTATTATTTTTATTAAATTAAATCAGAAAAATTATTGATTACATCAATGCAAATGTGAAACAAATAAATGTTAGACCAAAAACATAAAGCTAACACAGGTGATATGATTAGGCCAATGGCCAGCACCCATTCGATTTTTGACCCACCTAAAGGCTAAATTACTTTGTGACACTTGAGTGACTTCCTGTTAGCTGGAGCCCCAAATGATTTGCTAACAGCAAAGTGACAAATGGATCGTTTTTTAGTCCTTAAACGTCCACGTGTGGACACTCAATCAAAATCACCTAAAAGCGAGAGGGATTATGCACATAATAGGCCTTGTGAGTACAAGTAGCTTACTTCTGGGTCTGTTTCATTCAAGCTCTGCTCTGTGTGTGTGTGGCACGAGCCATTTTGTGTGCGTGCGCAAGCGAGCGAGAGAGAGAGAGAGCGCACCGGTGGGTATCTACCGGAGATCGTTGTGGTTAGCATCTGGTGCTAGCTAGCCAAGCTAACGGATATAAGGAGCTTTTTCAACAACAAGGTGGAGGGAGAACTCTCTCCTGTCAGACGGAGAGTCTCAGATAACCTCAGCTCAGGTGAAGTAAAGGACTCTCAGTGTTTAGTTAACTTTAGTCTAGTTATCTCAGTGGGTCTCAAACGGTTTGTTTTAAAAGGGGAGTGATTTGTAAAATATCTATAAAGAAATAGAAAATCTGTTTACAGTTCTGTTTCATATGTATGTTGAGAGATACTGTATATCCATAGATCTCTTCATTTTGGCTCTCAAAGTGCACCAGATTGATGCTTTTAACTTCAATATTTAAAAAAAAATCTTCCCCACTAGAGGAGGTGAGGACCATCCTAGAGGAGGTGAGGTCCACTCCCCACTTGTGAAAATAGCACTTTACCCACACCTATATGCCGTGAGCTGATTACCGATCCTTCATTATAACAGTCACGGGTACACTGTGTGTGTGTGTGGGGAGTGTTGCAGTAGAAAATCAACACAAAGTCAGCTGTAGCGTCTTTCAGTAGTTCCAAACAAAACTGTGAGCACTACAAACTATATTACAGTCATTTACATTGTGTTGTGGCTGTAGCAAAAAACATTATATCTGAAAAAAACACATTAAAAAAATAAAATAAGCTGCATAGCTAGATGCCACTATATGTTTTTTGGGGGTTACGTTATTTATTTATTTTAATCCAAAGAAGTTATTACTAGAAAAATAACAAGTAAGATCAAATAGGAAAGCTCAAGTTGAAAGTAGTACTAATCTATCAGGAGCAATGGCAACAGGCTGCATGCATGGTTGGCACATCCCACTAGAATTAAAGTTGAATATTAAAGGTGAAAATGGAAGTAAGTGGTACTATAAAACATAAATATCAAAAGGTCAGCTTGAAATGAACCTTGAACTTTACTTTTTAAGCGTACATACACAACCCATTATAGCTTCAGGTGTTTACACTACAGGCCATCTGAGCTAGCAGATGGCCATTTTGACCCTCAATGACGTCAAATGGCTTAATATGCGTCATTGAGGGTTGATAGGCACAACTCTTCAGGTTACGCCAATATTTATCCAGTGTTAAGTGAGTACAGCACATCCTGTGTACAATTATGACTTCTCTGTCTGTGTGATGTGTTACAACCTGCCTTAAGGCTGGAACAAATAGAGAGGCCACACAGAGTTAAATGCCAAATATCTGTTTATTTAACAAGTTAACGAAAAACACCTCTGATGAATAGTGTACGTAAGAATCAGACTATCAGTAGTGTCAGCAGTGTGTGGGTGTGTGGAAGGGTGTTGTAGCATGTTGGAGGGTGCATCAAACCTAACTCAGGCTGTAGGCTAAGGTTGCTGCAGCATGCCAGGATCAGAATCAGAGACTGAACCTTGCAGCTGGGAAACCTTTATACCAAGTGTTAACTAGTGTTTTTCTCCCTGCAGGGGTGTCTGTTTTTTCTGTTTGCCCTCTCTTAAAATGCTTCTTGGGTACCAAAGTTGCTGAGGGGGTGAGCTACTGTAGATGCTACAGATGTGCTTGAAGGTTGTCTGAACATTTCAAGGTTAACTTGGTTTTGTCTATTGTGTTTTGTGTCTGTGATTTTGTGCCCCAGGTTGGAGGATCCTAGTGGGTCCTCCATTTTAAGGGAGGGGGTGTGACGACCCCTCCCCCCTTCTGCCTGGCTGTGCTCCCTGCCTTGCTGTCCTCTGGCAGGTACTGGGAGTGTCGTCCTGTTTGTGCCCGCCCATCTAGAGGCGGAGCCTCAAGAAGGTATAAAGGTTGCCCAGCTGCAAGGTTCAGTCTCTGATTCTGATCCTGGCATGCTGCAGCTACCTCAGCCTACAGCCTGAGTTAGGTTTGATGCACCCTCCAACATGCTACAACACCCTTCCACACACTGCTGGCACTACTGACAGTCTGATTCTTACGTACACTATTCATCAGAGGTGTTTTTCGTTAACTTGCTAAATAAACAGATATTTGGCATTTAACTCTGTGTGGCCTCCCTATTTGTTCCAGCCTTAAGGGCAGGTTGTAACAGATGTGATTCAATGTGTGCTATGAGCACTAGCATAACCATTAGATGTACTTATGGGTGTACATCCGGAAATAAACTGGGTGTGCCACATCTTAATATCTCTGGTACACAGATAGACTAAACTGATAAGTGCCACCACACAATAAAAATCCATTAGGAGTGATCAGTGTCAGGTTTCACTGTCTACACTGTACACCTGCATTAATATGATTGTTACGACACAGCCACAGATGTTTTATGTGTACACAGCAGAGTGTCTGAGTGTGTCTCTTTCACACTACATGTGTCTGGTTAGGCTGCCAGTGATACCTGAAATCATAAAATCTGTATGCAATTGAGCAGCATTCATCTCCTTGCTGTGTGTACTGTATGCGTATAAGTGTGTGTGAATAAGTGATATATTCGTTCGTTCTTTGGTTTTCCAGATAGAAAACCAAATAGGAAAAACCATCCAAAAACCGAAAGGAAAAAAAAACAAGAACAAGAGAGAATCAGATGAAATTTGTGTTTTTTGTTGCGGAACCCCACCAGAACACTTCACTTAAGTATTATTATTAAAAATATGGGCTAATTTTCTACCAGTGGTCATTGGGAATCTCCTTTCAGCTGCATTTGCCATGCAAGGTGTCAGATCTAAAAAGCCCCAACACATCATTCACTGGTCGCAGAGCCAGAACCAGAAACATGTCTCGACACAACTTTTTAAAACCCCCTTATTTTACCCCATTGTTCCATTCTGTTTTGATTTGACTATTGGGTTATAAAATGGAACAACTAAAAAACGAATAATGCATTTTTGACTTGTGCACTCTATCCTGGGCGAGCCTCCTCCACGATTGGAATCCTAGAAAGTTGCACCATAACTAAGTGTGTGTATGCATGAGCGTTTAGAAAGGATTTCCCAAACAGGGATTAAGTAAAGTATATCTTATCTTTAATAAAGCTGTTTTTGATGACATATTGGAAATGTTTGACCAAGCCTTACTCATACGCTGTTGAGAATGCTAATAAAATAATTTAATTAGCCAATTAATCTGACCACTTGGGTTGGTGTTTATTTTAATTGGAGTTAACATTCTTAATTACATTAGCCTGCCATATTCTTTCCCCAAGACGTCAGCTCACTAATTGACCCCTCTCTGGACCCCGCTAAATGTTGTTGAGAGTGGTTCAGGGGTTCACTGCTGGGTGGTACAAGCTACAGAGGAGAGATTGGATTTGGGGAAAGGGTGGAGTGGCTGTAGGTCAAAGGTCCATTGGGGTTTCTGGAAAATGACCTATTTGGTTCAAGATAAATATGTTTCCAAGGGGAAGACTTACACAACAACACTGTCACCAAGGCTAAGCAATTATACATAAGATCTCTTCCAACTAACAACCTAGTTTTTTCACATCTGTGACTTAAAAATGATCTCTGAGCGGGAATAAATGTTGCATCCCTGGTGATTGAGTTGAGTCCTGTGAGGCAGTGGCGGCTGGCCCATAGGGGGCGATAGGGCGCCACCCTCCCTAAACCACACACAAAAACATAATTATTAATAATAATAATAATAATAATACTAATTAATTATATAAATGCTCAATATTTGTATGTTTAAAATATGGAATGCAACTAGAAATATGTGTAAAATCCATCCATCCATCCATCTTCTCCCGCTTATCCGTGGTCGGGTCGCGGGGGTAGCAGTTCCTGCAGAGAGCCCCAAACTTTCCTTTTCCTGGCCACATCAACCAGCTCTGACTGGGGGATCCCAAGGCGCTCCCAGGCCAGCGAAGAGATATAATCCCTCCACCTGGTTCTAGGTCTACCCCTTGGTCTCTTCCCAGCTGGACGTGCCTGGAACACCTCCCTAGGGAGGCGCCCAGGTGGCATCCTAACTAGGTGCCCGAACCACCTCAACTGGCTCCTTTCGACGCGAAGGAGGAGCAGTTCAACTCCGAGTCCCTCCCGGATGACCGAACTTCTCACCTTATCCCTAAGGGAGACACCAGCCACCCTGCGGAGAAAACCCATCTCGGCCGCTTGTATCCGCGATCTCGTTCTTTCGGTCATGACCCATCCTTCATGACCATAGGTGAGGGTAGGAATAAAAATGGCCCGGTAGACAGAGAGCTTTGCCTTCTGGCTCAGCTCCCTTTTCGTCACAACGGTGCGGTAAAGCGACTGCAGTACCGCTCCCGCTGCTCCGATTCTCCGCCCCATCTCACGCTCCATTGTTCCCTCACTCGAGAACAAGACCCCGAGATACTTGAACTCCTTCACTTGGGGTAAGGACTCATTCCCTACTTGGAGTGGACAGTCCATCGGTTTCCTGCTGAGAACCATGGCTTCAGATTTGGAGGTGCTGATCCTCATCCCAGCCGCTTCACACTCGGTTGCGAACCGATCCAGCGAGTGCTGAAGGTCGCAGTCCGATGAAGCCATTAGAACCACATCATCTGCAAAAAGCAGTGGTGCAATCCTTAGTCCACCGAACTGCAGACCCCCTCCCCCATGACTACGCCTCGAAATCCGATCCATGTATATTACAAACAGGCTTGGTGACAATGCGCAGCCTTGGCGGAGGCCAACCCTCACCGGAAATGGGTCCGACTTACTGCCGAGGACACGGACACAGCTCTCGCTTTGGGAGTACAGAGATTGGATGGCCCTGAGTAGAGACCCCCTCACCCCATACTCCCGCAGCACCTTCCACAGTAACTCCCTGGGAACTCGGTCATACGCCTTCTCCAAGTCCACAAAACACATGTAGACCGGATAAGCGTACTCCCAGGCCCCTTCCAGGATCCTTGCGAGAGTAAAAAGCTGATCCATCGTTCCACGACCAGGACGGAATCCGCATTGTTCCTCCTCAATCTGAGGTTCGACAATCGGCCTGACCCTCCTTTCGCGTACCTTAGAGTAAACTTTCCCGGGGAGGCTGAGGGGAACCACCACCCCGGTCTGCCACTCCTTCGGTACTGTTTCCGACTTCCACGCAACGTTGATGAGACGTGTCAACCATGACAGTCCCTCAACACCCAGAGCCTTCAGCATTTCTGGGCGGATCTCATCCACCCCCGGGGCTTTGCCACTGTGGAGTTGTTTGACGACCTCAGTGACCTCCCCCCGGGAGATTGGTGTTGATCCCCCGTCATACTCCAGCTCTGCCTCTAACATAGAGGGCGGAGTTGTCGGGTTCAGGAGTTCCTCCTGAAGTGTTCCTTCCAACGCCCTAACACTCCATCAGTTGAGGTCGACAACGTCCCATCCTTACTGTACACAGCTTGGATGGTTTCCTGCTTCCCCCTCCTGAGGTGTCAGACAGTTTTCCAGAACAACTTTGGTGCCGCCCGAAAGTCCTTTTCCATGTCTTCTCCGAACTTCTCCCACACCCGCTGCTTTGCCTCAGCCACGGCTGAGGCTACTGCACTTCGGGCCCGTCGGTACCTTGCAACTGCCTCGGGAGTCCCCCGGGATAACAAATCCCTGAAGGCCTCCTTCTTCAGTCGGACGGCTTCCCTGACCACCGGTGTCCACCAGGAGGTTCGAGGGTTACCGCCCGTTGAGGCACCTAAGACCTTGAGACCACAGCTCCCCGCCGCGGCTTCGGCAATAGAGGCTTTGAACACCGACCACTCTGGTTCAATGTCCCCAACCTCCACAGGAATGCCCGAAAAGTTCCGCCAGAGGTGTGAGTTGAAGGCCTCCTGAACTTGGGCCTCCTCCAGACGTTCCCAGTTCACCCGAACTACACGTTTGGGCTTACCAGGTCTATCCAGAGGCTTCCCCCGCCACTCGACCCAACTCACCACCAGATGGTGATCAGTTGACAACTCCGCCCCTCTCAGTTAGCTGAGATTTTTCCCGTTAATCTGGTATAACACATTAATAGGTTCTTAAATATTAAGATGCCCTGAGACACAGTGTCGTGAAAAAAAAAAAAAAGACACGCCGAGGGGGTCTTTGGGGCTTAACAGGTTAACACATCTGGGTAATTACATGTTTGTTGATTAAAGAAAATATAACTTTAAGTGCAAATAAATACACTAGAGGCTGACATGTTATGAAAAGTGTTACTTAACAACAAAATTAAGAAGAAATATGACACTGATAAAATAGAACATTATAATTACAGTATAAGTGGGGATGCTTTAAAGGTCTCCTATCATGCCATTTTTAGGCAATAGCATAGGTCTCAGATATATAAACATATATAAAAAAACATGTAAATGAAGTGTTTTGCTCAAACAGATCACCCATTCTAGCCATGCCTCATATCCCTCTATTTCACTTCCTGTTTCAAAAGTGCTGATTTTGGGTATAAGTAGGGCCATCATGTGATTAAAATATTTAATCGCGATTAATCGCATGATTGTCCATAGTTAATCGCGATTAATCGCAAATTAATCGCACATTTTTTATCTGTTCTAAATGTACCTTAGAGGAATATTTTTCAAGTTTTTAATACTCTTATCAACATATGAGTGGACAAATATGCTTTATGTAAATGTTTGTTTATTATCATTGGAACAATGACAAATATTCTCCTGAATATTCTCAATACAACAACCTGGAACCTCTCTCTCTCTCTTACACTCTCTCCCAACCCTGTCTACTTCTTTGCACTGAGCCAGTTGCTCAAACAGACAAGCCTGTTTATAGTTGTCGGCGAAATGCCGCTCCTCTGTCTTCATCTTCAGTCAAAGCATGAGACTGAAGTCCCCACTGTGGGTCAAAATAACGCGCTGTGATGTGCAGTCGACACGTTGGATGCGATCCGAATTATCTAACGTAGCCCCTCGTCCTCCAGAATGTTAAGCTGTAGCCCCCCATTTAGTTATCGCTGTTGAAAGCTTGCTCCTCGTAGACGTGTCCAGGCGTCTCCCCGGCAAACTTTCAAGCGTGGTCTGCCGCAAGCGAGCGGCAGGAGCGGGGCTGTCAGCATCAGCTGTGTGCTTGGCTTGCTGTTTAAAACACCTTGTTTTATATCCATATCTCTCGCTAGAATCTCCCACCATCCAACTAACAACAACAACAACGTCAAGCCTTTGGGCTCTGAAACTACGGGCTGGGGCGAGGAAAAATACACATGCGTTAATAGCACGTTAAAATAATTTGTGGCGTTAAAAAAAAATTGCGTTAACGCGTTATTACCTTAACTTCACACACATGCTCTGTGCAGTACAGGTTAGCTCTGAGTGTTAGCGATGCTAATGTAAACATGCACCGACCAAATTACGTCCAAAACAGTCGGGCATTGTTTCTGATAGCAACGTTTCTGATATTACGTCATATCGGACACAAATCTGGATCAGCTCCGTTGTAGCCCCGTTTTTAGAGATTTGGGTATGGAGGAAAAGAGAGAGGGTTTTATTTTCTGACGCTGCGTGAGTTCCAGACACACCGGGGACACATATTTATATATAAAAGACATCACAAAGTGCCTTTTGCATGATAGGTCCCCTTGAAGAAAAAACATTTGTGTAAGGGCTGATACTGTTCTGGAATCAAAACACAACACATAGACTTGCTCCGCCCAGCCTGAGCAAACACACACATCAGGACATAAGATCTGTTAATAACTCAATTACTAATGAAAGCAAGGTGTGAAATACACACACACACACGGCTTTCACACCAGCGCTTTTCCCTTTCTAGCTCCGAGCGGGAGCTTTTCTGGTTCAGCTCCGGTTTCCCTTTTCTGCTCCCGCTCTGTTCACACCGCCCAGAGCTGCCGCTGCTGCGTCATGACGTCACCGTTTACGTGCCTGCTTCATAAAATCCAAACCGCGGAATTCCCTCACATCAACAACAACAATAATGGCCGATTGTATTGAAGCGCTGTTCGCTTTGGTTATCCTCTTACGAAACGAAATGGAAGGCATCGGACGACTTTACAAGGGACGACTTTACTTGGAACTTTACAAACATCACATGCGAAATGCAAGACTTCTTTGTGGTCTTCAGCATCTACTTCAACCCGCCTCGACGTAAGAGAGACGTAAGCGACGCCGCCTCTTAGCTCCGAAGCTCTTGCCTCTAGACCGACAATTTTTGTCAATTTTTTGGAGCTCTGCGGTGTGAACAGGAAAAACCGGTACTTTTCAGGCTCCAGCTCCGAGCCGGAGCTGAAAACGCGTTGGTGTGAAAGGGGCAAAACACACACACACTGCAGGGAGCTGCCACATTAAACGCAGCTGCTCATGTTCCTGTGGGTGTGTGTGCATGTGTCTGCTTTCATCAGCCCACTGTATTGGTTTCTTCCATTCCTAATGTCGCTCTGTTATTTCAACACACGTCACCTGAAAATATGTTTTGTGTTTCAACACAGTGCATGTGATCAGTCACTTCAGAGAAGCTGTGTGAAGTTTTCTGCTGTCACTCAGTAGATGGAGATGCTGGAACATTCTTTATGCAGGGATGAACGGAGGAAGGGGGTATGTACGGCCACTTTAAGTGTGAATCTACACGCCTACTGCCTGAATCTGCTTTATGGTTTGTACACTTAAGTAAAACACATCTTATTCATATTAGATATCTCTTGTATTTAGTTGCATTGCATTTGATATCGAGGTAATCCAAAAGTAACAGAAAGTAATCAGGTTACATTACTTTTATATTTGGATTCTTAGATTAGGCTGCTGATCACATGTTTTTGTACAGGTAACAGTAACCCTGAACACTACCCAGATGAAATCCGTGCTTATTCAAGTCTGTCAGCAAGACCATCGCAGTGAATGATGCAGCATTAAAGAGGACATATTCTGATCATGTTCAGGTGCATATCAGTATGTAGTGTCTCTCTTGTGACGTGTCTCCATGCTTTAATGTTCAAAAAGCTCTTTATTTCTCTCACACTGCCTGTGCTGCAGCACCTATTTTCACCCTCTGTCTGAAACCAGAGCCCAGTCTGTTCTGTTTGGAAAGCTGGTCGGCTCTGTTGTGATTGGTCAACCGCTTAGAGATGTCTCGCCAAGAGAGTGTTACATCTTGATGTCACTATGTTACAGAAGTAAACAAAGGAGTCCAATCGAGGCGTTTCAGGCAGGGGGGGGTGGTGGGGGTGTTCAGACTGCTGGGATCAAGCTCTGAGAGACAGAGGGGTGTTAGGACATGTGGTCAATCATGTTTATGTGTGCGCTCTCATGCCTGTTTATCCTTTATTTCTTCTTTCTCTTACTTTCCTTCTTCGCTTCATGGTCTGCTTTAAAGGTCATAGTCACAACACAGCAGAGGTTCCCTTTGAAGAGCTTAAATAGGACATTATGATAATGTAAAACAGATGTCAGACCCTTCAGCTGCATATTATGTCAGAAGAATCTTGGATGCAAATGCAATCACATCGTTTAAATGCAAACAAACAAATGCATCATCTTCGTAAGAGTATAAGTGCCACCGGGGAAAAGGTGTGGTGAGACTAACCGCTTCTTCTAGGTGACTCACACTTCCATTAGCAGTGCATTATCTCTGCTTTGTTTATCACCAAGCGCCATACACAGACCCCGACATCACATGCTTCATCTGGGCACTGTAACGTCATCTGCAGGAGGGGAAAACATGAGCAGAGTGACAGCTTGTAAAAGCATTGCGTGTAAACTATAGGCAGTTCGTAAATAAAACCAACCACTATAGCAAAACCAGTCATCATCTTTTTACGTACTCCCATTTCCTTTGTAGCAAATGAAACAATAATATTGAGAAAAACCCCTTTACGTCCCACATTATAAAGGATGACAGTGCACTTTTCTTTTCTTTTTTCCCACAGGTAAAACCCAGCCGAGCTTCAATGGAATCAGCATGATGCAAGAGTTACAGTTCTAGTCATAATTCATTCTTCTTATTCATCCATTCAACAATGGAATGTCAAGAAGGAAGTCCATTTAATGGCACGATATGCGCGTGTTGCATCTCATATGCAAAGCTTGTGATCACTGGTTGTGAATGAATAAATGGCGTGTGTTGACATGATCCCGCCCTGTCAGAGAAGATTTGTCTTTCATGTGGCCTGAGGTGAAAACAATATAAACAAACAAAAACTTTTAAAGTTGTAGGCGTGGAAACTATAATTACGTGAATGACTCAGCTTTCGATCACGAGTTTGACTCTGGACTTGGATTTTTCCATCTTCACCTCCCTGTTTGTGGCACCACTTTAAAACAACAGATGTGGATGTTTTTCCTTGCCTTGGTTGTATTGTTGTACACATGCATGTAAGTGCTTCACATGCTTTACTTGCGGTAAAACACACTCTAATGGATCTGTTTTGACCCCAATACGAAAACATTAAAGAAAGAAGATGAAGAAGCAAATTAGTGGTAGTGTATAACTTGAGGAAAGCACTTTATACTGGCCTACCCAGAGACAGATGTGAGGAATCACTCTCATCTCCAAAAGTCAAATTGAGACGTACATGTACGTCCAGGACCCGTAAACCCAATAAAACACAAAACCGGGAGATACATGTATGATGGTTTTCATGCATATTTTACACAAAAAGTCACGAGTGAATGGCACATTAAAGGCAAGGTATGAGTACTATTGAAAACTACGTAGCTCTTCTACTTTACATTCTCCTATACTGTGCTTTGAAAGTGAACTTGCTATTTTAAAGACTTTTTTTCTTTCCATTTGATGCTTTTGGCTTGCCGTACACAACATTACTGCTCCATAGGCCCTTGATTTCCCAAACTCAAGGGTGGATCGAGGGTTATAATCACATAACATGCACGTGTTAATCGCCCGTAAAAGAAAAACAGTGGCATTATTATTGAAGAGTTAACCAGAATTAACAAGAACGTAAATTCTGTTTATTTATATTGTATATTAGATAAAGATATGCAATATGTACATATGTAACATTTTTGTTGTTGATTTTTTCTAATGTTGGCCATTCTATATCTGCTATTCATTTGTATTTAATGTGCATTATAATATGCACATTACCGTAAATACATATTATTATATGCTTCTGTAATGAAAGAAATTCCCAAATTGGGATCAATAATGCACATCTAATCTTATCATCTAACTTTGACAGTCATGATAGTTATATATCTTGTAAATATTTAGTCTTATTTTTGGAATAGCTTTTTTTTTTTTAAATACTTTTGCAAAAGTTCAATATGTGCTCTTTTTACAACTTACTGTGTTCCTAACACAGTATACAACAAAGCAAATTCCTTAGATGTGTAAACATTCTTGGCAATCAACCTGATTCTGATCTTGAATAAACAAAACAAAGAAACATATGTCAATCCATTACTCATTGGTGTTGGGTGTGTTCACTGGAGCTTGGGGCGGAGTTCTAACTGACAGCTCTCACCTGCTCACCTGGTGGTTTTGTATGGAAAGATAGAGAGGGTGAGTTTGGAAGAGAATTATCCTGTTGACCGCATTTCCATCACAATCTCACTTCCACATGCAATCGAAATTACACTGCTGGTATTTGATGATATTGTATTTTTGCTGTTTTTTTTAATAAATGGTAAAATGATTTCAAGTAGTGGAGCAGATTTGTTTGTGCGCGTCAACGTGTCTCTCCCCTTGTTTAACCCCTTGCTGATTTTTTTGGACAGCCTACAGCCGCAATAATAACCTTGTCAATGTCACTGTGATGTACTTACATAAAGGTACATACTAAACATCTTCATTGTGTGGCTTCAACTTCCACCAAATGCCATAGAGCATTAATGAGGGCCCACCAGGGCCGGACTGGGACAATAAGTCAGGCCGGGAATTATACACCCAGCCAGGCCACTACCAGTTTTTTGTGCCATTTTTCTGGATTTATATGTCAATATTTAAAGGTTTGCTGCCCGTAGTGATAGCCCTCTAAATCTACTACCCAAAAATAAACATATGGACATGGGTTACTATTTTAAAAAATGTGCAAATCTATTTAGGAACCTATTCATGTGAACATATCTTAAGTTGGATGGAACAAAAACTTAGCCTCTAAAGCCACTTAATTCAATGGGAATTTTGTCGCTACAGTATGTTTGTAATTGTCTGCCCTGCCCTGAATCTTTCCTCCTTTGTGATCTCTTTGATCCCCTTGTTTCTTTACCTGCCCTCGCCAGCTTTGTCTTGTCAATGTAATTGGTCTTGTCTCTGCCTGTCTGTCCAAGTGTTCTTTGTCAGTCTGTCTTCATTGTACCAGTAAACAGTCATAGTTCCTCTACACCAGGGGTGTCAAACTCAAGGCCTGTGGGCCAAATCTGGCCCCCGCCTTCATTTTATGCGGCCCGCAAGAGCTTGCAAAGAATATAATACGTTTATTATACGGTTACATGCCGCTTTACAGAAGCAGGTTGCCCATAAACTACATGTCCCACAATGCATCTCGTTTTGTGACATGTGCTCTGAAGAGACTTGCATTTATTTGCCCTAGACTTCTGCTTTCAGACGTAGTTAATTAGTTATCAAATCAAACCAAGTTTTATTTATATAGCACATTTATAAGCGATTTTTGGTCGAGCCAAAGTGCTGTACATATAATAAAAATAGCCTACAGTAGAGACACTTTACAGCAAATACAACAGCACAGATTGTTCAGAATATCAGTATGAGAAAAACGACACCCTCTGTCCTTAGACCCTCACATCGTACAAGGAAAAACTTCCAGAGAAAACCCACAGTTTAAAGGGAAAAATGGGAGAAACCTCAGGGAGAGCAACAGAGGAGGGATCCCTCTCCCAGGACGGACAGACGTGCAATAGATGCTGTGTGTAAATCGAAGAGATAATACATTTGCAACATAGGTAGTCCAAATGTTAGGAAATGCATGTGTCTGTAATAAAAAGATGAATCCACGAGGATGTCAGCTACAATCCTGTGGGAGCCATCAGGGAAGCAGCATGACGAGACCCAGGCAGGACCGCAGAGACAGGTTTGGCCACGACCCGAAGTCCACGACTTAATCCAGAACTCAGGATAGAGGATCCAAGACACAGGACTACAGCAAGAGGATCAGCCTTGACTCCGGATCCCGGCGTAAATATAGATACAAAACAAGAAAAATGTGGCTGGGTTAATCGGAACAAGAGAATACACAGACACAGACAGACAGACGGAAGAATAAGCACTCCCTTAGAATAGGTTGAGGGAAAAGGGTAGCAAGTAAGAGAGTAAGAAACATAGGTGGAGAGGCACACTCAGGGAACAAGGTCCCCACTGGAGCCTTAGTTGGAAATTGATGAGAGATAGGGAGGTACGCTGTGTCTACGAATCGTAACACTCCCCGGCCTGTCTAAGCCACTCTACAAACCGTTTCCCTCCTAATAAAACCTCGAGAGGTTAGAGAGGGAAAAGGTCCTGGATAAAAGTTATTCTTGATAAGAGAAGCCTAGAAGGCCAGAAAGAAAAAGTGAGTTTTAAGTGTGAATTTAAAAGTTATTATCCTATCCAATAATAATCCATTGCAGAGGCAATAATGTAATATAATACATTATTTTATATATATTGTATATTTATATAGTCTTAAAGTTACAACTGGCCCTTTGAGTGCAACCATAATGCTGATGTGGCCCACGATGACATTTAGTTTGACACCCCTGCTCTGGTCGTTTCCTGTCTGCGTTTGCTACCTGTGGATTTTGCTCCTTGTGTTTCGTCATGTCATCCTGGTTTTTCCCGCATTTTTATGCTACTTTCCCTTTGTTTTACTCGCCTGTTTTTTCAGCTTTGTGTTCTTTTGGTACCAGCTTTAATTTAATAAAGCTTGTTCACTTGCCTCTTTTTTGGGGTCCTGCCTTTCTTACCCCCACCCCGTGACAAATGCAGCAGAATGTCCAGTTTAAAGCTATAATCCTTAAGAGTTGTATTATATCATATCTCATTTTTGAAACAATGTGTGGCTGTCATTTCTTTGGCAGCAGCAATTGAATGTATTTGAACTCTGTGCAGACCTCACTGGTTTTCATTGTAGCTGGGGTTAGGGTTAGGGTTGACCAATGCATGAGCGAGTCGTTGGAAACAATGCATTCATGTACTGGACGCTGACCTTGCTTGCATTTCTAGGTGTCCTGTCAACATTTTAACAGATGTCTCCTTTATAATAAAGGTTTATGGGGAAAATGCTTTTAGCTGCAGTTCCGTGGTCGGCCACTCCAGCAAATTGTTGGTGGACTTGCAGAAAACACTCAGAAATATCTTGTGACTTTAAATTAAAGGGGCCCCTATTATGCTCCTTCTCAGGTTCATATTTGTATTCAGTGTCTCTACTGGGACATGTCTCCATGCTTTAATGTTAAAAAAAGAAGCTCTCTATCTTTCCAATACTGCCTGTTAAGAGTTAAGAGTTGGCTCGCCCCTAAGCCTATTACGTAAAATGTGTTAGTGCAAGCCAATAGAAGCGTGAGTGTTACATAGTAATGTCACTATGTTACAGAAGTCAACAAAGGAGGAGTTTCAGGCAGGGGGGGTGTGTGTGAGAGAGAAACTCGGGGGGAGCTCAGGGATTTTAGCCTTTGCAGATCTACACATGCACAAAAACCTATAACACACTACAGGAAAGGGAAAACCAGACAAAATCAAAATAGAGCCCCTTTACACCAAACTGTCAAAGTTCAAATTTAGGATTTTTAAGTAGTAAAATCCCATATTGCTTGTTTTCTTTGAAAGCTTTATCCAAATTTAAATGCTGCTGCATCCTTTTTTTCATACTCCTACACATATCTGTGCAATGCTTTTCTGTGCCACACTATGTCACTACTATTCTCCCAGGATGCAAAGAGAGAGCCAGGTCATACATACAAAGAGGGGAAGGCTGAGAGAGAGCCTGAGGCATGCCAAGTATTACGTTTTTTCTCCTGTCTGTTTATATACAACTTTATTTCCAGGGTAAGTTCTAATCCATTAATGCCAATTCTCCTGAGAAACACAAATAAGATCGCAAAACAAGGAAAATAAACCAAAAAACAGCAACGGGAAGTTTATTCTCAAATGTTTATTGTGAAGTCATAGAGAGGGTGAAGTTCCTTTGCATGTCAATGATTATGTTGGGTTTGTGTTGAGCATGTGGCTAGAAAATCAAGTTATCTTTAACCCGTTTTTACTTCCTTGACGTGTGAAGAGGGTTGCAATTAAATAGGTGCACATTTAGGGGAAGTGTCCAAGATTTAGGTTGAAGGTTTGCTATGGCAAGCCATTTGAGTATTTATTCCATTTCCTTGATATCAGACGGCAGCTGTCTACACTAGTTTGGCACTCTGCTTTACTAGTTCAATAAAACATTATACTAGTGTGACGACCCCTCCACACCGCGTGGGGTGCCGTCTGGTTGTGTGTGTGTGTGTTTTGTGTGTGATTGCAGGTTCCAGCTGCAGCTGTCTGATGAGGCGCACCTGCCGGATGAGCTACACCTGAATCAAACAGAATATAGGAGGAGCCCAGCAGGTTACGTGGCCCTCACTCCTCTGGGCACTCTCTCTCTATGCCAGCTTCGGGGACCTGTTGCTGGTGTTCATTTAGTTGACGTGTTACAAATAAACGTATATTCGTACCTCTCGTCTCGCCTCCCTGCTTTTTGTTGCAGCCCAGGAGCCAGGTTGTAACAGATGGGGGCTCGTTGCTTTGGACCTGGGAAGCGTGTGCAACTGGATGTCCGTTGTGGGGACGGATTTCACGCAGCTGCTGTTGTCGCTGGGTGCGGCTGGTTGTTTTGGGAGTAGCGTTGCGGGGGTGAGTGTTTCGCAGTTCTAGTATACCAGGGGTGGGGAACCTTTTTCCTCTCAAGGGCCATTTCAATTTTTACAACATCCTTCGAGGGCCGTACAAATTATTGAAGTCAACGTCTGCTTAATAAACTAAAATCACAGCCCATTGATTTGCCTTTCTTTCATGCTGTGCAAAGAAAAAGCAACCTCTTAATCCAGATATTTGACCATGACCTGCGCATGCATCGTGGCATGACCACCAAAACAGAAATATATGGAGACAAGATGTGTGCAAATGTATTTAGTTTCATATCCATGTGGACATGATTTAAGTGGGGGGGGGTCTAACCTCATCTAGGGGGGTTTGGGGGCATGCACCACCAGGAAGATTTTTTTTTAATGTTGAAATTAAAAGCATCAATCTGGTGCACTTTGAGAGTAAAATTAATAGATCTATGGATACATCTCTCAACACCCATATGAAACAAAACTGTAAGCAGATTTTTTTCTTTATGGATATTTTACAAATCACTTAAAACTGTATTCTTGTTTAATAATAACTTTTGTTTACTGTCATATAGTATTTTATACCTGTTTACTTTATTCTCTTATTGTTTTATAACTATAATGATCATATAAAGATGTGCCTTTACCTCATTGGTTGGAGAAAAAGCTTCTTATATTCGTTAGCATAGCTAGCTAACCAGATGCTAATAACAACAAAGTTATTGACTGTATGATCAGTATGACAGATGAACAGATCGCCACTGGGCTTACAACTAAATACACAGCCACGCAAAAACTGCGGCATGTGTACGTCTCCTTATGGGTATTGCAATTTGTGAAGTCCCGGCCCGGAGACGCGTTCTGGTGCTCTCGGTTAGAACTACACCCCTTTCAGACGAGACATATACCACGTGATGACACGTTAGGCTCGTATTGTGTTCAAGGAAACCTGACCTTGGCCAGGACAAACAGGCACTCGCTTGTTTAATTATTCTGCGGTCTAGATTTATTTTCTTTTTTGCGTGTGTTTATAAATTACCTCGAGGGCCGTACCAAATGGTCTCGCGGGCCGTATACGGCCCGGAGGCCGGAGGTTCCCCACCCCTGTAGTATACGGAGAGTGTATGGCAGCAAGTAGGCCTACGAGCACAGATCATTAGTTACCGTGGTATCTGTCCCTGTTAGGTCTAGTACGGTCTTCCTTGAAGGTCGTAGGGGGGGTTGTTAGTGCGGTGTGAAAGTGGTTAGAGCTATTAGCTCGGGAGCACGCCGAGGCTTCAGGTGGAGCTGCCGGTTTGCTGGTCGCTTCGCCAAGCTTACTAGAACTAGCACCTGAAGACTAGCGGGGAGTTTAGCTAGTTTCTGTAGGCAGTTAGAGGGACGGGCCACGGTAGCGTTTAGGCTGTGTAGTAGCGTGAGCGTGCACGCAGTGTTGTCATGATGGAGAGTGTGGAGGACTTTGTGAGAGCGCCTACAGAGGAGCTACTAGAGGGCTTCTCACGTGAGCAGCTGATCGGTGTTGCTGAACATTTCCGCTTGGATGTTGGGGATGAGAGGATGAAGGAAAACATAAGAGGGATTTTTAGAGCAAATCTGTTCGAGTTGGGTGTTTTCAAAGGGGGAAAATATACTGTTGATCCTAGCAGAGACGGTGGCAGTACGTCTGGCTGCCGTGATACATACCTGACTTTTGAGCAGAGAAAGGAGCTGTTGCTGTTGCAGGTAGAAATTAAAAGGCTTGAGTTAGAGGAGCGGAGGTTGGGTTTACCTGCTGGGGCTGCAAGTCAGGCCTCTAATTTCCCTGATAGAGCTACTCCATTTGACGTTGCCGGTAATCTGCGGGTTGTGCCTCAATTTAATGAACGAGATCCAGATACGTTTTTCTCCTTGTTATATAAGGAAGCTTATTCTGCTTTAACGGTGGCAGACAGCAAAGTGTATCTGATGGTTAAAACTGCGGTGTTGAAGGCTTACGAGTTGGTCCCTGAGGCCTATCGACAGAGGTTTCGGTCCTGGGAGATGTCTGACAAGCAGACACATGTTGAGTTTGCCAGGGATCTGGTTACCTTTTTCAGTAGGTGGTGTAACTCCTTGAAAGTGGATACGTATGTCGCATTATGTGAGTTGATGGTGTTGGAGCAATTTAAAAATTCTGTGCCCAGCCACATTGCGGTTTACATCAGCGAGCGTAAGGTGAAAACTGCTGCAGAGGCTGCTGCTCTGGCAGATGACTATGTGTTAACGCACAGGGGCGGTCGCGACTTCAGGGTCCAGGATGAAGGGGGTATGTATCGTGCAGGAGGTAGATGGGAAGAGAAAGCTAATCCGCACAGGGGTGAGCGTGAGATGCGAGGTCAGCCACAGGGTGATTTGGAAATCTGTCATTTCTGCAGGGAGAGAGGTCACTGGAAGGCTGACTGTGCAAAAGCTAAGGCTAAAAGGGGGAACTGTGTAGGCCAGTTCAACTCTGCTGCTTGTGCTGTGTCTGTGGTGCCGTTACCTGTCATCTCTCCCTGTCAGCAGATTGATGAGCCATGCGGGTGGAAGCACCCACCGTTTTCTGCATTTCTGTCAACCGGATACGTGTCATTGGTGGGAAGTGATGTCAGCGTGCCGGTAAAGATTTTGAGAGACACTGCATCGTATGACTCATATATTCTGAGCTCTGTGCCGCCTCTTTTGACCTTACTAGTTAACTAGTGAGGCTCAACATTTCTACACGTTAACTAGTGAGGTCCAAAGTGTCCACTAGATACACTAGTATAATTGTTTTTACCTTACTAGTTAACTAGTTACACACACTTTATCTCACTAGTTAACTAGTGGAGCCTTTGAGGAGTCACTAGTGAACTAGTGACACAGATGTTTTTCTTACTAGTTAACTAGTGGAGGGCATTTTTTCTCACTAGTGATGTTCTGTTATAAACATGTTAGACTTTGACTGTACACGTTACACATTTTTCTTGTGTAAGAAAAATGTAAGGGCTTTCCTTCAACTTTTGTTGCACTAGTGAGCAACTGTATGCAACTAGTTAGCTATTGATTTAACATGTATGGCTTTTTCTTAAACTAGTGGATATTTTCAGGCCACTAGTTGTTGTTTTCTTCTCTCTAGTTCAACAAAATGACTTACTAGTTGACATGTACGTGCAACTAGTTTACTAATGAATTGCTTCAAAGTCATACATGTTGACTAGTGAATTTGACACATCACTAGTAAACTAGTTGCACATACATGTCAACTAGTAAGTCATTTTGTTGAACTACAGAGATGAAAACCACAACTAGTGGGCTCAAAAGTCTAGGACAAAGCCACACATGTTGAATCCATAGCTAACTAGTTGCATACAGTTGATCACTAGTGCAAAAAGAGCCAAACTAGTTGAAGGAAAGGCCTTACATGTTAGAAAAATATGTAACACTCGTACACACATACATTCTCCTTTTACATACATACATTTTCACTCTCATATACATATATATTTACACTCACACATTCATACATTTTGCTCTCATATTATCATATTTCAATGCACACATTCATACATTGCCACACATATTTATACATTTTTCACTCACACATTTATAAATGTTGCTCTTGTGCACATTCATTTACATTTAATATTATAAATAATATATGCATGTCTGAAGACAATATATGTATGCAAGAGAAGAATGCATGTACAGTATGTGTGAGAGAAAGTATAGTGGAAACGGAAGGAGTATAGTTGAAATGGAAGGCATTATCACTCAGAAGGTCGAGCGGGGCAGGCTCATCTTCAGAACTTCTGATTCAAATCAACATGATGGAGGGAGATGAATCCGTCCATCTTCGGACCATTTGTTTTTCTTTATTAAACAAGTAAACAGAAGAGTGTCTAAGAAGTGTTTTTGCTAGTAAATTGTCCGAACGGCCCACTTCGGTACCGGCCCATCGGGATTCGTCCCGATGGCCAGTCCGCCACTGCTGGTTGGCCTCTTATGATGCTGCTGTCTTTTAATATATGATTATTTTTCAGCCGCTAGTTCATTCCTTTCTGGTAGCAGTCAACTAGTACCAAGTCCAACAGTGTCAGTTTTATGAAGAACTTGAGGTAAAAAACATTTGTATCACTAAAGAAATTAAGAGCTGCTGAATTAAAAAAACTAACTCGAGAGACGGCAGAGTTTTGTTTTGAAATTACTTCCGTGAGTTTTGCTCCGCACCTCGCTCCAATGACCATTAGACCATTTAGTGAGGTAAAAAACAAAAAGCAAAAACGCCTCTCAGACGCTCTTCGTTTACTTGTTTAATAAAGAAAAACAAATGGTCCGAAGATACACGATTCATCTCCCCATCATGTTGATTTGAATCAGAAGTTCTGAAGATGAGCCCGCCCCGCTCGACCTTCTGAGCCAATCACAGCGCGATAATGACCTGCCTTCCGTTTCAACTATACTCCTTCCGTTTCCACTATACTGTGTACTGTACAGTATATACTCCTACTCCTTTTTGGTAGGAGATGCACTTGACTTTTCCGATCAGGAATCATCCAATGAAAATGAGACTGTCGTTAAAGAGGTAGAGCAGCATGTACCAGGCCAAGACACTGTGGGTGTTTCTCAATGTCGAGGACGCTTCCTTGTCCTCCGAGTCAGGTCCATCAGAGGCT
This sequence comes from Gymnodraco acuticeps, assembly GCF_902827175.1. Lineage (NCBI taxonomy): Eukaryota > Metazoa > Chordata > Actinopteri > Perciformes > Bathydraconidae > Gymnodraco > Gymnodraco acuticeps. Next base: position 2,341,945 of record NW_022991451.1, read on the forward strand.
AGGCAAGAATCATTCCTGGCTTTCGGAGAACGAAGAATGGAACAGGCTAGCAAGTGTGCAGGTGTGCGTCATATGAGAGGACCCGCCTTATATTTTCCGTCAAAGATTTTGGGAATTGGTCTATGCGCAAAGCATTGTTGGGATTTTAAGACCATGGAGGATACACATGTGCAGCCTCGAAATTTCCAGCAACAAATGATGCCGACCTCGGTAGAATTCCAAGGATCCTGAACATTGGAACAGTCCTTCGGCGGGACTCGATGACGTAGTGTCCATGAAATAGTGGCTCTGGAGCAGCCACTCGACATTGAGATACACCCTGAATCAGATGGAGCAGACAATAACCTAAACACTTTCATTGAAGAAGAGTGTTGCTGAAGATGCCTTAGCAGACCCGTCCACACCGTGAAGAAGACACAGATGATGATGATGATGATGATGATGATGTTATCATAGACCCAAACTACAATCCATCCTCTGATGAGTCCTCTGTCCCTGAAAATGAAGACAGTCTGGCAGCAACTTCAGAACATTATGGTCCTCATCTAGGATGTGTATGAAAACAATACGGTCAAAAGGAAACAACATAAATACCTCAGCCCAGAAACATGGAAGCAAAATGAATCCAAGAAGAAACGTCTCAAAAGAATGGCATACAAGGCCAAAGGTGGCAAAGAAATAGCTGCAAAGGCTATGGGCCTTCCCTACAATCCGAAGTTCTGTCAACGAGTCACGACTTGAGACTGTCAATCCATTACAGAAGAGCAGAGGCAGTGGATATTTCAGAAAGTTTGGTCAATGGACAACTGGGAAGAACATCGGTTATACGTCACTACTTTGGTCACAAAGGTTGCCATGAAGCAAAAGAAAGAAAGTTGGTGAGGGATCCAGGCGCAGTTCATCATTTTCCTACCAACTGAAACTTCAGGATGGAACAAATCTTATAGTGTGCAAAGCGTTTTTTCTTCTACACTTGGTATCCCTGAAAGAACCATTACACTGGCTGAACAAAGATACCATCGACCATGACGAACAAGTGGCAGACCCGCCAACTACATCTCGACCTAAGAGTGGCAAAAATGCAAAGCTGGAAATGGCTGTTGCATATTTCCTTAAGAACTGGTTATAGGATCTGCCCACTGTTGATTCGCACTACTGCCTACAAAGACACAACGTTCCTTCACCCAGGCACAACCATCTCCCAACTATATCGGGAATATCAACAGGCAGCTGCAACTGCTGAAGTTGACGCTCTGCCAATCAAGGCGAGGAGGTTTCAGGACGTTCCGTCCATGAAACATGTCATGCCCTTCAAGTGTTATCAGCTTTTTGACAATTTGCCACATAATTAGATTCACACACACACACACAGCCACACCCAGCCACACACAGCCACACACAGCCACACCCAGCCACACACAGCCACACACACACACACACACACACACACACACACACACACACACACACACACACACACACACACACACACACACACACACACACACACACACACACACACACACACACACACACACACACACACCAAGATGACTGAGAAAGGTTCAGGGGAGAAACTGATTTCAATGGAAAAGGGTTAGCTACAATTAAAAACACAGCAAAGAAGAGCTGGAGGGAGTAGTGAGGAGAGGCACATGCCTCCTCAGGGTTTGATTTACTTGCCTTTTGTTTTATTTAGCTAAGAGTGATTTAAGTTGTACCTTTTGAGTTTGCTATATTGAATTAAAGGGCCAACCACGGCCAAACTGCCCTCTGTTTCCTGAGTCTCTGTATGCTCCTCTAGCATTTTAAACTGTTAGTGGCTGACCCAGCCCCATGGTCTGTCACAGTAATGCGGGAAAGAGAAGTGCACTGTTTTGCCTAAGTCACTTACTCCAGAAGTAATGAGGCCTAAGTCAGGTTTCAAATTGCCTAAGTCACAACAACATGTTCGTAAATTGGCCTAAGTCATCTAATCCTCTTATTTTACACAATTGACAGACAGTGTTATTTGTATGTCAATAGTCATATATTGTCATAACCTTTTTGTGTGAAATAATTCATATATATCATATATTCTATATTTGGTTAAGTTTTTTCTGTTTTTTGAAACACTTTCTAATATGACTTAGGCCATTAGTTTAAGAAGGTGACGACAATATGGTTGGTTGAGCTGGTGTTCATTATTGAGCTTACATGTTAACGTCACTGTCTTATCTGTGAATATCAGTATTGTCATACTGATATTCTGTAGACACTGTGAAGACCACTGAGACAAATGTAACATTTGTGATATTGGGCTATATAAATAAACATTGATTGATAAACATTGATTGATTGATATCTGAAGAACGAACCCAAACCTTGTTCTTTTTATTAATTGTATTACCAAATTGGTATCAAATAAATAGTAAGCATTGGTAATACCAATGCTGATGAAGTAAACTATTTTATTTGAGTATTTGTGTCTGGGAGAAGGTACTGTACCCAGTTCCTATGTTCGGCATTTATAGGCTGGGCTTTCTTGTACAAGTGAATGAAAAAATAAAAAATCAATATGGACCATTACTGTATAATTATCCTTAAATGATGTTATACAATGCACATAATAAATAAGTATGGCAGTTTGAAACATGATGTGCAACCATTTTTACTGTAATTTGTGTGCATTTTGTTGTTAACTAAGATGATGTTATGATTTTTTTTTTGTTAGTATGCACGTGGACACTTTGGACATACCTGGAGAAGGAAGAAATGGATCTTTGGAGTTAAAGACAAAAGGCGGAGACTAGTGTTGAAATTAGTGGAGAAACGATCAAGATGCCACCTTGTCCCTCTGATCAGACGGCATGTTAAGTCAGGAAGTAGCTTGATGAGTGGAGGGTATACAGGAGAGTGCTGAGTAACATGGGGTACAACCACTACACCATAAACCACAGCAGGCGGTTTGTGAACCCCCAGACGGCAGTCATATCCAACATATAGAAAGAGCTTGGTCGACCGTCAAAGGACATGTCCGTAGACTGAGAGGAAACCGTACAGAGAGTTTGTTGGAGGAACACCTCAAGGTTCTTGAATGGTCATCATGGCTTGGCTCTGCTCACCCTGATGGACTGCTTGTTCAAGGATATACACAAAGCCTTTCCAGTCTGAGTGCCATTATGTCTTACCAAGTCTTTCATTTATGTCTGAGAAAAGCTTTTATGTTTAAATATGTGTATCAGTTATACTAAACAGTCATTATTTTGAGTCCTGATTTTCTTCATGTGTGAATACAATGTTTTGCTTGGTTCTGTGAAAAATGTGTATTAGGTAAGCGTGAATGTTATAACTCATTCATAAATGGACATGTGTATTAAACTTAAAAACAACGCACCCATTCAGTAGTTATAAATGTTAGTGACTCATCAATAGATGGTGATGTGTTTCACACTTTACAATAAGGCTACCTTTTGGCAGTAATAAATGTTAGTAACTCATTCATAGATGGTCATAAGAGATGCCAACAAACATCAAGATGGAAGGGGGAGAATCAACTCAGTGAACAACAGATACCAAGGATGCTGGCTGATGAAGAAGATGAGGTAAGCAAAGTAGCCAATATAAGGCTTAGCAGTACAGATAAATGTGGGCTCACTATTTGGCAAGCAACCGGTCACAGTTGCCCTGTTTATCTCATGTCTTATAAAAGCTTATTAATGATTTATAAAGTGTTCACAACCTAATTAATACATTAATTACAAACTATTCGTAAACCCTTTATAAGGGTAATCTTATTGTAAAGTGGTACCCTGTAGGTACGCACTAAAGTTTGCATTGTGCTGACTAGAGCCAATAGATCCAACATTCTGGCTGCAAACTGTGTCTTGGCAATCATGCCGTGCCTTCCCCCCTCCCCCTGCTCTGTGAAGTGGTCAACGTGAGTGTTTCGTTGCTATACATCCTGCTCTTCATTTGTACAGCTGCCGATTTTCTGGAGCAATTCAACTAAATTCCTCTGCTCAAATAGAGCCGACACGAGACCGGGGATATGGGTAAAGTGCTTTAACAATCAACACTGTGAGAGTGCTCTGCTCACCCAGGTGGAAAAACGGAAGGAGATGAGGGATTGTTTGCGAAAATGTAATCTGGTGAAACAAAAAACAAGGGGCAACATAAAATAGTCCACGACGAAAAACACGTCCACACTATACGCTCCCAGGTAGGGCTTTTCTGGGCTGACGTTAGCTCCTCCAGGACCCAGCCTACTGTAAGAGACCAGAACCAGGTTACCAACATGCTTTTATTGAGTGATTACCTGATTCTGATCAGCTATCTGGTCTCCGGCCGAGCCACTCCAATCACTCCAGAAGCCGGCGCTCTAACCACACCCCGCTGCCACATACCCCTAGTGATCCGGGCGTTGGCATCCTTCATGCGGGGGAGCCACTTGAGCGGGGCATGGTCCGACCAGAGGGTGAAAGGGCGCCCCAGGAGGTAGTAACGCAGGGTGTCGACCGCCCACCGTATGGCGATGCACTCCTTTTCCACCGTACTGTAGTTCACCTCCCGCTGAACCAGTTTACGGCTAATGTACAGTCCGGGGCGATCGACCCCCTTAACCTCCTGGGACAAATCGCCCCCCACCCGCTGTTCGAGGCGTCGGTCTGCAACAGGAAAGGGAGAGATTTTAGGAGTGTATGGAGCGGTTTACCATAGAGGGCTTTCTTGACCCTCTCAAACGGCAGCTGACACCGCTCACACATGTATCATGCACTCACACGTTTTTAAATGTGCGTCTTTGAGATTCAGGATTCGAGAAATCTTTGTGAAAACAGCCATTAAAGTCAGAGGTGGGGATTTCAAACGGCAGCCCTCAGACAAAGTCAAACAGGTTTGATGTATGATCAGATCAGGTATCACAGCGCTGCTAATGAGGTACTGCTCACTTTATTTAAATTACACATGTCTACACGCACACACTTCCAGAAACTATGGCAAGCCATTTGAGTATTTATTCCATATCCATGATATCAGACGGCAGCTGCCTACACTAGTTGGCTCTTTGATTTCACTTGTTAGATATGTGGTCACACTAGTTTGGCACTCTGCTTTACTAGTTCAATAAAACATTGGGTACCACTTTACAATAAGACTACCCTTATAAAGGGTTTACGAATAGTGTGTAATTCATTTATTATTTAGGTTTTGAACACTTTATAAATCATTAATAAGCTTTTGTGACCGGTTGCTTGCCAAATAGTGAGCCCACATTTATCTGTAGCCTACTGCTAAGCCTTATATTGGCTACTTTGCTTACCTCATCTTCTTCATCAGCCAGCATCCTTGGTATCTGTTGTCAACACACTCTCACTCCCTAAGCGTCCAGGAGCGACGTTTGGTCAGTGTCCGTGGCGTCCAGTTGTGACGCTCCTAGGCTCCTTCAGCGTCATAAAGGGACGCAAATAGCTTTCAACTGATTACAATGTATTCCCATCTGCGGCGGGATTTGACGCTCATGGAAGCACGGCATTCGTTTGTGTCGGCTGCCCTTAAAGGCAATGTGAGCGTCCATTCCCATTGGATAACGGAGAATTGTACACCCGGAAGTAAGTATTCCTCTTACTGTCGATTGATTTTACAGTGATATCTGCACTACTCATCGACCAAAAAACACCAGATTATCCTTGATAATTACACAACATTGATTGGTTTAAATTGTGTGCAATGCTTTTGTATTTTTCCCCTTCGATTCGGAGAAACAAATATTTTTTCGGAGTAAAGTATGGCAGAAGACACTACACTACCCAGAATCCCCAGCTATCGTTTGGACTACACCATGTGCTCTGTTTGACAAACCCCGTTTTTTTCACTATTCATTCCAATGGCTGGCGTCTATGTCACGTGATCTTCAAATTTCTCCCTGCAGAAAAAGAAAACATGGCCGAACTTCGTTTTATTCTCGGTGGAAAATGCCAATTTTAAAGTTAGTTTGGCCATTAAAATGCGTTTTGATGTCATTTGATGCGAGAAATATGAGTTGTTATTTCAGATTATGTGTGCAGTGGATGTCCATGATCTTTAGTTTGCTAGTTATTACGAAGATTACTTCAGGAAATCGCGACGTTTTCATTGTTACCAAGGTGGTTGCTAGGGACGCTGCTATCGATATTATTTCTGTTATGTTGTGTAACTGTTTAATGGTGTTATCTTTATTGCTACCCCCTTCCCCGTCAATGTATAGTGTTGGTCCACAGCGCAAACATATTAGTTTAACAAAATCCGCATCTAAAGATAGCCTACGTTATTTTCCCCTGTGCAATTTCAGTCTCACATCTCACAGCACATCGTCATTAACAAATACTGGAAACAGACCGAAAACTTTTTTTTAAATAAAATAATACTTTATTCCGAGTGTGCTTGCTTTTCTCTTTGAAAGTCATCACATAACGTCATTGTAATACACGGTTCGGCTGCATTAAATATTACATATCTGCCGTAGTTCTGTATTTATAGAGCCCTGATGAGAAGACTTCTAGACAAACATGAGGAACTGAAAACGTGACGTGGATCATAAATATATCAGCCATTAAACAACATCTTACATTTCTTTTCACACAATACGTCTCCTTGCAGTATCAACACTAATTCGGCTGACTTTTATATTTGATCCAATTGGTAGATAGGCTGTATTTACACCATAAAGGTGCACAGCTGATATAAAGGGACACCTAGTGGTTAAAGCATGTTATTGAATTTCATTATTTTTATTATTAGATATTAATAGGATCCCTATAAAGTATATTCATTACTCGTTATTCTCTACTAATAGTTAATTAAAGACTGTATATAATGACTATTTTGCACATCCCTTTCAAGATTTTCTAAGGTTTATTGACATATCATATAGGCCTACACAACTATGGTGTAGTTCTGCATTGAATGAAAAACTTGGGTCGCAGGTTCCTCAATAGTGCATTACAAGACATCTATCAATATTTGTGCATACCTCCAGCAATGTTAACTATGTTGAAGCACTTATTTTAACTGATATTATACATAATGTATTATACTCTTATAAGATGTATGTAGATATTTCATCTCCGGCCTTGTCAGGTATTGAACAATCAATAAATAAAGAACACAGAATTGTTAAATATAAAACACAGAATTTGTGTGATTATACTAAATGATTTACAAATAAACACCACTGCATATTTACAACTGTTACACATGCTGATGTAACGCAAATGTTCCAACTTGGGATCAATAAAGTATATCTTATTTTAAGCTGATCGATGGCTACTGCCATATTTGCAAAATTTGCCTCTGAACCTTGACAAGTGCATGTTTCAGGCTTATCAATTAATGTAATGTAATGTTATCAATTAACAACAGGGGTCACAAACATAAGACCAGCTGTTAAATAAAGCTCTTCTGACCTTAGCTGGCATGTGTGTATATATATTAATGCTGCCCATTATGGGCACAAGCAATTTTCACCCATTTATTAATTATATGTTTTAAATTTGAGTGTTTCCTATCCCCTAAACCTCCAGGGATGTACACAGTTTAATACTGGCAACTTCTTATTATGGGAAATATGAAAACGTATTTTAAAACTACAACTCCCAGTAGAGACGTGCCATAGATAGAGAACATGTTGCGAAACAGAATAGCCAGCATGTGTAGTTCTGGGGATGGGGTGGGGGAGGGGGGGACGCGGTGGACCCGTTCAAATCCAGTTTTGGACAGTCTGCGTGGTTCCATCCCATTTCAAGTGCTGTTCGAGAATCGGCGTAACCCTCGGAGCACACTCTCCAATCACAGAGCTTGAGGACTATCACGGGGTTTGTCAAACAGAGCACATGGTGTAGTCCAAACGATAGCTGGGGATTCTGGGTAGTGTAGTGTCTTCTGCCATCCTTTACTCAGAAAAAACATTTGTTCCTCCGAATCGAAGGGGAAAAATACAAAAGCATTGCACACAATTTAAACCAATCAATGTTGTGTAATTAACAAGGATAATCTGGTGTTTTTTAGTCGATGAGTAGTGCAGATATCACTGTAAAATCAATCGACAGTAAGAGGAATACTTACTTCCGGGTGTACAATTCTCCGTTATCCAATGGGAATGGACGCTCACATTGCCTTTAAGGGCAGCCGACACAAACGAATGCCGTGCTTCCATGAGCGTCAAATCCCGCCGCAGATGGGAATACATTGCAATCAGTTGAAAGCTATTTGCGTCCCTTTATGACGCTGAAGGAGCCTAGGAGCGTCACAACTGGACGCCACGGACACTGACCAAACGTCGCTCCTGGACGCTTAGGGAGTGAGAGTGTGTTGCTGTTGTTCACTGAGTTGATTCTCCCCCTTCCAGCTTGATGTTTCTTGGCATCTCTTATGACCATCTATGAATGAGTTACTAACATTTATAACTGCCAAAAGGTAGCCTTATTGTAAAATGTGAAACACATCACCATCTATTGATGAGTCACTAACATTTATAACTACTGTATGGGTGCGTTGTTTCTAAGTTTAATACACATGTCATTTATGAATGAGTTATAACATTCACGCTTACCTAATACACATTTTTCACAGAACCAAGCAAAACATTGTATTCACACATTAAGAAAATCAGGACTCAAAAATCAGGACTATTTAGTATAACTGATATACATATTTAAACATAAAAGCTTTTCTCAGACATAAATGAAAGACTTGGTAAGACATAATGGCACTCAGACTGGAAAGGCTTTGTGTATATCCTTGAACAAGCAGTCCATCAGGGTGAGCAGAGCCAAGCCAAGATGACCATTCAAGAACCTTGAGGTGTTCCTCCAACAAACTCTCTGTACGGTTTCCTCTCAGTCTACGGACATGTCCTTTGACGGTCGACCAAGCTCTTTCTATATGTTGGATATGACTGCCGTCTGGGGGTTTACCACCTGCTGTGGTTTGTGGTGTAGTGGTTGTACCCCATGTTACTCAGAGTCAGCACTCTCCTGTATACCCTCCACTCATCATGCTATTTCCTGACTTAACATGCCGTCTAATCAGAGGGACAAGGTGGCATCTTGATCGTTTCTCCACTAATTTCAACACTAGTCTCCGCCTTTTGTCTTTAACTCCGATCATTCCGAAGATCCATTTCTTCCTTCTCCAGGTATGTCCAAAGTGTCCACGTGCATACTAACAAAAAAAAATCATAACATCATCTTAGTTAACAACAAAATGCACACAAATTACAGTAAAAATGGTTGCACATCATGTTTCAAACTGCCATACTTATTTATTAGGTGCATTGTATAACATCATTTAAGGATAATTATACAGTAATGGTCCATATTGATTTTTTTTTTGTATTCACTTGTACAAGAAAGCCCAGTCTATAAATGCCGTACATAGGAACTGGGTACAGTACCTTCTCCCAGACACAAATACTCAAATAATATAGTTTACTTCATCAGCATTGGTATTACCAATGCTTACTATTTATTTGATACCAATTTGGTAATACAATTAATAAAAAGAACAAGGTTTGGGTTCGTTCTTCAGATATGACAGTGACGTTAACATGTAAGCTCAATAATGAACTCCAGCTCAACCAACCATATTGTAATATCTAAGTAATCATCTTGAAATATGACATTATTATTTTTAATATACATACATCTTATTGTGAGATTGATTTCACATAGCCTATGCGTTCTTCAACACTACTTTGACCTTAGCTTGTCTACATAATCGAGCATAGCGAATTTAGATTAACCTTAGCAATGCTTAAAGTTACCTACCTAATAAAATATCTCTCTAACTTACAAGGATGACCTTATTTTACCAACCTCAAACAGAAGCCGTTTATTCTACAGTATTATCCCACTTAACACTTCTCTATGTAAGGGATAATGTGCAGCGACGCGGTCATTATGGGGAATTCTATAACACATAGGTGTGAGCAAGCTCTCTGATTGGTCAATAGGCGTGTTTGATTCCACGATCAAAGAACGGTCAAATAGAACGTGCCTTTTCACAACAAGTCAGTATCCCTCCGCATCTGAGAAAAACGGTATACCCTTGGCCTGAAAAGCAAACTGCTTGCAGCTTGCTTTTCGAACTGGAACAAGAAAGCAGCGGAGAAGTAACGGGGCAGAAACCCTCCTTTTTACGTTACGAAACAAACTTCCAAACATAATATGGAAACATTTAAGATTAACTTCAACCTCCGGGGGGGTCTTACTGTGGAGGACTGGATTGAGGAGTGCCTAGAAAAAAACCCACCTAAACGACAACATGCAGAGCTACGTGAAGAGCAGGTAGACCAACTGGAAAAGTACCACAATTCAAAAGCTAACTGCAAACTGGAACAAGAAAGCAGCGGAGAAGTAGTGGTTTCCATAGCGACACACAGCCGTTACATTGTTACATTGTCTCTCGTTGGAAAATCGTTAGCTACAAAATGTCAGATTTTATAGTTAATTTTGATTTGTTGGGGGGCCTCAGTATGGATGAATGGTTGGACATGGACACAGACCAAAACCAAAACCAACGAAAGATTTGCGGCTGTTTCAACTGACGAGCTGAGTGCGTTGGAAAAAAGTCGCAATGAAAAGAGTACATTGGCGTCAACTACCTGGGCTGTCAAATGTCTCAAAGCGTTCTTAAAAACCCAGGAGAAAATGGTGGATTTCGGAACAGTGTCCAAGCCGGAGCTAAACAGTTTACTTCACCAGTTTTATGGAAGTGTTAGAAACACTAAGGGCTCATAAAAATGAGTCATCGCTTCGCAGCTACTGGGCTCCATCTCTGGACAACAGAAAGATGTGGAGCAACACGCTTTTTGCCGGTCCGGGACACGCCAAACGGCCACTGGAGGAAAGCTCTTCCGTGAACACCACAGCACCAACTGCAAAAAAGTCTGGCATGGAGTTCATGAGTTGTTTCAAAAATTGCACGTTTAATGGCAGCATGAACATCCACCTTCATTCTGAAGCCAAAATGTTAAATATGTAAATAAATAGCCTAATTCAAGAATTGTTGTCAATAAATTGTTTTCAATAAATTGGTTAATAATATATTATTTACTATAATTATATCAATAACTGTAAGCGGGGAAGCAGGAGTGTTCGATTGATCGGCTCTCGTTACCAAGGGAACTACTTTATAGGAACTACTTTCTGACGGAGATTAACTTAGCAAATTAGCCCACATTATGAAATTATTTTACGATATTGTTGATTACAATGATAGTTTGTGTTATAGAATCGCAATCATACACTTGAGGCCGTTCTTTAACGTCATTATTGGTACTCCAGTACAGGCGTACGGACCTCGGCGCAAGCGCCTCGGTCCTGCCGCAGTACTGTCGTACCAATAATGACGTTAAAGAACGGCCTCTCGTGTATGATTGCTTAATTCTATAACACATAGGTGTGAGCAAGCTCTCTGATTGGTCAATAGGCGTGTTTGATTCCACGATCAAAGAACGGTCAAATAGAACGTGCCTTTTCACAACAAGTCAGTATCCCTCCGCGTCTGAGAAAAACGGTATACCCTTGGCCCGAAAAGCAAACTGCTTGCACTCCAGTACAGGCGTACGGACCTCGGCGCAAGCGCCTCGGTCCTGCCGCAGTACTGTCGTACCAATAATGACGTTAAAGAACGGCCTCTCGTGTATGATTGCTTAAAAGAACACCGACAGGCTGATCAGGAGCCCGACGCGAAGCAGAGGGATCTAGATCGACATGAAGGTGTTCTTTTCCCCATAATGACCATATCGCTGCACATTATCCCGCTTATTACATGGCCACATTCTCAACAAAGTAACGTTATGACTCCCAATATTAATTGAAATGCTTTTATGGATTTAGAAAATGATTTTATTGATATATAAAATAGTTGTATGTATTGATTTAAATTGACATGCATCCGCTAAGAAAAATAGTCCGTTGTTACCGTTTGAACTAACATAGCAACGGCAGGAACTGCTTCCATAGCGTTTTTGAGGAGCTTTTTGATTACAGATTTGAAAACATCGCTGCTTGCTTTAAAAGTAGCACAATTAATTATGTCAAACCTTGGAAAGTATCTAGATATCCCTGCCTTAATGCCAAAGTAACTGCACACTGAATATGTGTCGCCGTTTGATGTCTATGTCTGGACCGCTGCGTAAAAAGGAGGGTTTCTGCCCCGTTACTTCTCCGCTGTTTTCTTGTCCCTCTTGTCCTTTTCTTTTCTTCACTGGGGACTCATCAGCCACTAACCATTCCTCCAAATTACTGTGCTCTCCAAATATATTAAAATTAGGGATGCACGATATTGTTTTTTTGAAACCGATACCGATACCGATAACTTCCTGCTTCTCAAGACCGATACCGATAACCGATAATAATATAATATATATATATATATTAAATGTACCTGTAGTTTTTGCACACCTGGTGGTAAAAAAAAGACTAGTAGTGAGCAAATGACATGAGCATTACTACTATGAACAAAACAAAGCCAAGAACAGTTTTGACTCTCGTCAAGCGCCATCATTTCTATGATGAAGTTAGAGATCGTTTTAGCCCTGGGGTCGTCTCTGGCAAACTTCTTGCCTTTTTCAAAAGCCTCGTCGATAGGTAAAAGCCCCGGTGCCTTTGCAGCTGGCTTTGGATTTGCCGCTAGTTTAGCAGCGCAGGCGTCTTCGTACGCTTTTAACACACCATCGTAGCGATGGCGATGTTTCAGGTGACTAATCAGGTTGGAAGTATTATAGCTCGTTGCATTTTTCCCTCCTCGTGGAACTTCTGCATTGCATGTGTTAATACAAATAGCAAGCGAACTATCTAACTCTGAAACTTTGAAATAGTCCCATACTACCGGCGACATGTTTGTTTACTGTCCTGGCTTCACGGCCGCACACCATTTACGTCACAGCCAGGCATGAGTTAGGGAGCGCTGGATTTGTGAAAAACTCCCCTCTTCCTAAACCACTAATACCACAGTACTGGCAAAACGGGAGGAGCCGAGTGAAAAACAAGCGCCCCTCATCCCAATCCACCCACACCGCAGTATTTTTTTCTTTTTTTTAACCCAAAAAATATATTGCATATTATCGGGGCTATTAATACTGTTATCGGGTTTATCGGGATGACGTCATAATTCCTAATTTCGGCCCGATAATTATCGTGCACCACTAATTAAAATTAATGTTAAAATCCTCCATGTTGCTATCACACGACAGCGGAAAACTAAAGACAATCAGACAGTTTGCTTGCTTTTCAAACTGTTACATTTGAAAAACAGTTAGAGCGTCTCTTGTCAGTTTGAAAAGCCAACGGTAGGAACTGCTTGCGTTTTTGATGAGCTTTTTGATTACAGATTTGAAAACATTGCTCCTTGCTTTAAAAGTAGCACAATTCATTATGTCAAACCTTGGAAAGTATCTAGATATCCCTGCCCTAATGACAAAGTAACTGGCGACTGAATATGTGTCGCCGTTTGATGTCTATGTCTGGACCGCTGCGTAAAAAGGAGGGTTTCTGCCCGTTACTTCTGCGCTGTTTTTCTTGTCCCAGTTTCGAAAAGCAAACTGCATGCAGTTTGCTTTTCGGCCCAACTGTATACAGTTAAATCGACCGGACTTCTTTCTGAAGATGTGAGCGTCCTTAACAACGGTCAATAAGTCCTTGACAGCGGTCTGTCTGTTCGGTATTAACAACGTGTCTCGTGTTCTGAATTGACCAATCAGAATCGAGTATTCAACTAAGCCATGTAATAATACGTTTTAACTTGGAGGCTACGATTAGCATCGTTAGCACAGATGTGAGAATCAACTCAGTGAACAACAGATACCAAGGATGCTGGCTGATGAAGAAGACAAAGTAAGCTAGTGCCAATATAAGGCTTAGTCATCTTGCCAAATAGTGAACCTGTGTTGATCTATGAAAACTATGTTAGAACTGGTTTATAAATGGTTCTTAATGATTACTAAAGTGTTTACAACCTAATTATAAACCCTTTATGAATCCTTTATAAGGGTAGTCTTATTGTAAAGTGGTACCAATAAGGGTATGCACCAACAGTTGCAACTCAGGATGAGTTTCGCTGTGTTTCGCTGTATCGCCGACCCGGAAACCTGTCCGTTCTTCGCAGCAGCGGCGAGCAGCAGCGAGCCTCGCAACGTCCCGACCAATCAGAGCACACTGGGCTCACAGGGAGGGGGGGCAGGAGCTCCAACAAGCCGTTTAGGACAGAGAGTGAATACCTGGTGAATACACATACTATACAGAGATGCTGTATGAGAAACCAATGTGATTTTGGAAAATTGCACAATATAAATCTATTCTAGTAGACCTCAACAATGGAAATATGATCAGTAGAAATGGCCATGACATGGGACCTTTAAAGGCAATGTGAGCGTCCATTCCCATTGGATAACGGAGGATTTTACACCCGGAAGTAAGTATTCTCCTTACTGTTGATTGATTTTACAGTGATATCTGCACTACTCATCGACTAAAAAACACCAGATTATCCTTGTTAATTACACAACATTGATTGGTTTAAATTGTGTGCAATGCTTTTGTATTTTTCTCCTTTGATTCGGAGAAACAAATATTTTTTCGGAATTTAGGATCGCCGAAGACACTACACTACCCAGAATCCTCAGCTATCGTTACGCTTTGCTCGACAAACTCCGTGATAAGTCCTCAAGTTCTGTTATTGGTAGACCTCTAACTGCATTCCATATGAAAAAAACGTTTCGTAAAACATAAAATCATACTTTATTCAGCAGTGCTTGCTCTACTCTTTGAAAGTCATCACATGAATGCATTGTAATAAATGGTTTGGCTGCATTAAATATTACACATCTGTCGTAGTTCTTTATTTATCTACAGAGATCGGGCCTCAGAATAGACCGGAAACTATTCTTTTACCGTTTTTACATTACATTACATTACATTGCATTTAGCTGACGCTTTTATCCAAAGCGACTTACAATAAGTGCGTTCGACCAACAAAATACAACCTTGAAGAAAACAGAATCATATAAGTACATCAGGTTTCATAGAGCAAAAACATTTCAAGTGATACTCAACTGGCTTTAGGTAAGCCAGTCCTTTATTAGTATATAAGTGCTTTGTTAATAGTTCTATTGCTCGAAGTGGAGTCGAAAGAGATGAGTTTTCAGTCTGCGCCGGAAGATGTGCAAGCTTTCTGCTGTCCTGATGTCAATGGGGAGCTCATTCCACCATTTTGGAGCCAGGATAGCAAACCCACGTGTTTTTGCTGATGGGAACTTGGGTCCCCCTCGCAGTGCGGGTGCAGCGAGCCGTTTGGCTGATGCAGAGCGGAGTGCACGTGCTGGGGTTTACAGTTTAACCATGTCCTGGATGTAGGAAGGGCCAGATTCATTCGCAGCATGGTACGCAAGTACCATTGTCTTGAAGTGGATTCTAGCAGTTACCGGAAGCCAGTGAAGGGAGCGGAGGAGCGGAGGAGCGGCGTGGTGTGGGAACATTTAGGAAGGTTGAAGACCAGACGAGCCGCTGCATTCTGGATGAGCTGCAGAGGTCGGATAACACATGCAGGTAGACCAGCCAGGAGGGAGTTGCAGTAGTCGAGGCGTGAGATGACGAGAGCCTGGACCAGAACCTGCGTGGCTTTCTGGATCAGCTGGGGACGTATCCTCCTGATGTTTTAATTTCACAATAAAGTTAGTAGTAATATTTTTGTTTTGATATTATTGTTTTTTATTAACTCGACAGCTGGGTTATGTTAAGACCATCTTTTCTGTGTTGCTGTGAGTTTTTTCCATCGCTTTTGTGTTACAAATATCAAAACAATAGCAATATATATCCGTCGCAAACTAAACCGGAAACAGCAGTATATTTTATTGTGTTAACACTGTAAACTTGACAGCTTTTTAACCCAAACCACCTACTGGTTAAAGCACGTTATTACACGTTTAGAGTAATAGCAATACAGGTATTGTGTTGCTTTTTAATTACTGTTTTTAAATGCCTTTTTCTTAATGTCTTTAATTTTTGTAAAGCACTTTGAATTGCCTTGTGTTGAAAGGTGTTGTATAAATAAACTGGCCTTACCTTGCCTAAGATCTGCTGCATGTTTTGTTGATTGTGTTATATTTGATGAAAACATTTAAATATACAAAGTACATACAAAATAGGGGGAAAGTAGAAGGTCAATGATAGAAATATAGAATAGAAAATATCAAGAAGATACTGTAAATGATATTTAGAATAAAACAATTTAGTCCCGGATGTACAAAGATATTAATAGGAGGATGTGCAAAACAGACCAACTAATTAGGCTTTATTAAAACATTAAATAATACTTTAGGTTAAGGTCTTCTTTTAAATACATGTAAGCAAAAAGCTTTGGGGGTATCTATCTACAGATACATATTAAGCCTGACAAAGTACTTAACGTTTAATATATTGCATGGTTTGTTTTGGGACTTGACAATCAACTTTCCTGCAATGTTAACTATGTTGAAGCACTTATTTTAACCAATATTATATATATTTAAAACTATATGATGTATGTAGATAGAATAAGAAATGTGCAGAATACGACAGTTTATTGGTGGAGGTACACACACATAATGATAGGTGTCTTGTAATGTTGAACCTGCTGTGACCCAAGTTTTTCATTCATTCCATAACTAAACCATAATTGTGTATATGATATGTCAATAAACCTTTGAAAATCTTGAAATCTTTAAAGGGATGTGCAAAATAGCAATTACATAGTCTTTAATGAACGATTAGAGAATAACGAGTAATGAATATGCTTTATAGGGATCTGCAGATAAATGTTTAGTCTTCAAATATCTCGCCTGATTGTTGGCACTTGACCTTCCCTGAATTTTACTCAGGTGTAACTAAAGTCTGATTTAAGGGTTGTTTATATTTCACATAATTAATCAAAATCTGTAAAGTACAAAGCACTTATATACTAATAAAGGACTGGCTTATCTAAAGCCAGTTGAGTAGCACTTGAAATGTTTGGCTCTATGAAACCTGATGTACTTATATGATTCTGTTTTCTTCAAGGTTGTGTCTTCCTGGTCGAATGTACTTATTGTAAGTCGCTTTGGATAAAAGCGTCAGCTAAATGCAATGTAATGTAATGTAAAGTAACTAAAATAAATGTAGTGGAGTAAAAATACCAGGTTAAACTTAAAGAAAGCCCTCAGGATTACAAAAGACCCCCATCACCCCAGCCATACACTTTTCTGTCTGCTGCCGTTAGGCAAGGCAGTACCGCAGCATCCGGACTAAAACCGCCAGACTCAGGGACAGTTTCATCCCACAGGCCATAAAACACCTGCACTTTTGAAACAACATCCACAACAATAATCTGGCTGCTACTTAGAAATTATTTATCTAATATATCATATTCCAATCACTTGTATATAGACTCTTATTGCACTATTTCACTATTTTTCTTTACACGTTCGAGTCCTGTTTTGGATAGTGTGCCGTCGATGGGTTTCATTCCATTTCAAAGTGCTGTTTGCAGTGTTGCCAACTCCATAGTAAGGAAAGTAGCTATTGGCAGTCCGAAAAGTCACCAGAAGTCCCTAAATGACGTCATCGCCTAATTTGCATTTCATGTATTGGCGGCTGTAGGAGAGAGCATGGGAGAGAAGAGTACAAAAAACGTTCAAGGATCAAAACTTGAAACCACCAGAGTAAATCCAGATGACAGTAGATTAGAAATGTCTCTATTAGAAAAAGTAGAAAGTAGAAATAGTTTTAGTAGTTTTTAGTAGAAATCTCCCTTACAATAAAGGCAGTATGCCCGTGTGTCATCTCCAATAAATGGCTTCAACCATCCTTTAAAGTAAACTCAGGGTTTGATTCCCACTGACTCCTTTCTGTACTTTTGTGAATACAGTTTAGACTGTGGCATGATGACCTACGTGGATGTTTAGCTTGTCACAGAGAGGCACACACACAGTGGACGAGGTGATTAAGTGACTGAGGCTGTGAGTCAAAGCAAAGCAAAGGCAGTTATTTAGTGGGAATGCTGATAACAGCATTCCAACTATATGTTATGCTACGCACGAAAAGTTTATTATTATTCCGCCGGTATTTTGCCGCGCTTCTCCTCCCGCATTGAACATCGCAGAAACTCCGTTCAAACATCAAAACGTTCAGCTCGGTCGGGAGTCGATGGCTATTACTTTTCTCATTCATAACTTTCATAATTCCAGAGATACATCCCATAATACATCACATTTTTAACATTGAAGTCAATGGAGAACATCTTCAGACTTCAACAAATCTTCATGCGACTTCAACTGCTAACTGTTCATTCATACTTTCACTCAGAAACCTCATTCCAACTTTAAAATGTTACACATCTGTCTGACATTATTCGTGTAGAACAAAAAATCTGATTCTTACTTTTAGAGATATTAAACGTTGTTCAGACCTTGTTTTAGAGGTTTTCTTCAGATTTTAACATTAACTAGAGTGTGTGATGTCACAGCTAGAGGGTAGAACATCTTGAAATTTGCCTTCATATTTAAAAAGAAAACTGCCATAATTCCCAAACCCTACATTCCTGCGACATCATTTTTCATGGCAAACGTAGGAAAACATCTCGTAGCTTGAAAAATGACAAATAATTAAGCAAAACAATTAAACAAAATGCCTCTTGAGGGCATGAAGTGACAAAAGCTTTCAACATGCCTCCATTAAACCCCATTGTAATTTCAGGCAGATATTTCCTCACGGTAGCAGCCGCACACATTTAGCAGACTTCAACAGTCCAGCCGTGAAGACATCTACGTGACAGTTTTGAGATTTCTTCAAATGCCGTTGCCATGGCAACACAATGCTCGCCTTGAAACACGGTTTTCTCATAACTTCAGTGAAAATACTCCAAACAGCCCAAAACATCCCAGGTGTGGTAACGATGCAGCCATCAACGCATCTAAGCGTATTATGGGGTGTCATCAAATGCCGTTGCCATGGCGACAGACCAATCGCCATGAAACACGATGACGCTGTAAGTCCAATCGACACGCTCTAATCGTCCCCCAATCTTCACTTGTATATCACCGGTCCATGCCTCAATAGCTCTACGCCAAATCTGAGATCTCACCATATGCCGTTTCCATGGAAACGCATCCCTCGCCATAAAAGACGATGTCGCTATAACTCCTATGAAAATTGTAAAAAAGTGCTAAAACTTGAGTGCCAACAGTCCAGCTGTGAAGACATCTACGGGACAGTTTTGAAATTTCTTCAAATGCCGTTGCCATGGCAACACAATGCTCGCCATGAAACACAGTTTCCTCTTAACTTCAGTGAAACTGCTCCAAACGCCCAAAACTTCACAGGTTTGGTAACGATGCAGCCATCAACGCATCTACGCGTATTATGGGGTGTCATCAAATGTCGTTGCCATGGCGACAGACAACTCGCCATGAAACAGGATGTCGCTGTAAGTCCAATTGACACGTTCCAATCGTCCCCCAATCTTCACTTGTATATCACCGGTCCATGCCTCAACAGCTCTACGACAAATCTGAGATCTCACCATATGCCGTTTCCATGGAAACGCATCCCTCGCCATAAAACATGATGTCGCTATAACTCCTATGCAAATGTTCAAAAAGTGCTCAAACTTCACATGTGTGCCAACAGTTCAGCCGTGAAGACATCTACGGGACAGTTTTGAGATTTCTTCAAATGCCGTTGCCATGGCAACACAATTCTCGCCTTGAAACACGGTTTTCTCATAACTTCAGTGAAAAAGCTCCAAACTCCCCAAAACTTCACAGATTTGGTAACGATGCAGCCATCAACGCATCTAAGCGTATTATGGGATGGCATCAAATGCCGTTGGCATGGTGACAGATCATTCGCCATCAAATTAGTTCAGAAGTTTGCAGTTCGAATATTCTGCTGCTTTTCCAAGCCTTTTTACTTTATTTTCTTCTCTCATCACACATTCAAGCCCCCAGTGTTCATGCATCATTTCAATCTCAATTCTTCACTTTCTTCTTCCTTCCATCCATCCATCTTCTCCCGCTTATCCGTGGTCGGGTCGCGGGGGTAGCAGTTCCAGCAGAGAGCCCCAAACTTTCTTTTCCCTAGCGACATCAACCAGCTCTGACTGGGGGATCCCAAGGCGCTCCCAGGCCAGCGAAGATATATAATCCCTCCACCTGGTCCTAGGTCTACCCCTTGGTCTCTTCCCAGCTGGACGTGCCTGGAACACCTCCCTAGGGAGGCGCCCAGGTGGCATCCTAACTAGGTGCCCGAACCACCTCAACTGGCTCCTTTCGACGCGAAGGAGGAGCGGCTCAACTCCGAGTCCCTCCCTGATGACCGAACTTCTCACCTTATCCCTAAGGGAGACACCAGCCACCTTGCGGAGAAAACCCATCTCGGCCGCTTGTATCCGCAATCTCGTTCTTTCGGTCATGACCCATCCTTCATGACCATAGGTGAGGGTAGGAACGAAAATGGCCCGGTAGACAGAGAGCTTTGCCTTCTGGCTCAGCTCCCTTTTCGTCACAACGGTGCGGTAAAGCGACTGCAGTACCGCTCCTGCTGCTCCGATTCTCCGGCCCATCTCACGCTCCATTGTTCCCTCACTCGAGAACAAGACCCCAAGATACTTGAACTCCTTCACTTGGGGTAAGGACTCATTCCCTACTTGAAGTGGACAGTCCATCGGTTTCCTGCTGAGAACCATGGCCTCAGATTTGGAGGTGCTGATCCTCATCCCAGCCGCTTCACACTCGGTTGCGAACTGATCCAGTGAGTGCTGAAGGTCGCAGACCGATAAAGCCATTAGAACCACATCATCTACAAAAAGCAGTGGTGCAATCCTTAGTCCACCGAACTGCAGACCCCCTCCCCCATGACTACGCCTCGAAATCCGATCCATGTATATTACAAAAAGGATTGGTGACAAAGCGCAGCCCTGGCGGAGGCCAACCCTCACCGGAAACGGGTCCGACTTACTGCCGAGGACCCGGACACAGCTCTCGCTTTGGGAGTACAGAGACTGGATGGCTCTGAGTAGAGACCCCCTCACCCCATACTCCTGCAGCACCTCCCACAGTAACTCCCTGGGAACTCGGTCATACGCCTTCTCCAAGTCTACAAAACACATGTAGACCGGATAAGCGTACTCCCAGGCCCCCTCCAGGATCCTTGCGAGAGTAAAAAGCTGATCCGTCGTTCCACGACCAGGACGGAATCCGCATTGTTCCTCCTCAATCTGAGGTTCGACAATCGGCCTGACCCTCCTTTCGAGTACCTTAGAGTAAACTTTCCCGGGGAGGCTGAGTAGTGTGATGCCTCTGTAATTGGCACACACCCTCTGATCCCCCTTTTTAAAAAGGGGAACCACCACCCCGGTCTGCCACTCCTTCGGTAATGTTTCCGACTTCCACGCAACGTTGATGAGACGTGTCAACCATGACAGTCCCTCAACACCCAGAGCCTTCAGCATTTCCGGGCGGATCTCATCCACCCCCGGGGCTTTGCCACTGTGGAGTTGTTTGACAACCTCAGTGACCTCCCCCCGGGAGATTGGTGTTGATCCCCCGTCATACTCCAGCTCTGCCTCTAACATAGAGGGCGGAGTTGTCGGGTTCAAGAGTTCCTCAAAGTGTTCCTTCCAACGCCCTAACACTCCATCAGTTGAGGTCAACAACGTCCCATCCTTACTGTACACAGCTTGGATGGTTCCCTGCTTCCCCCTCCTGAGGTGTCGGACAGTTTTCCAGAACAACTTTGGTGCCGCCCGAAAGTCCTTCTCCATGTCTTCTCCGAACTTCTCCCACACCCGCTGCTTTGCCTCGGCCACGGATGAGGCTGCTGCCCTTCGGGCCTGTCGGTACCTTGCAACTGCCTCGGGAGTCCCCCGGGATAACAAATCCCTGAAGGCCTCCTTCTTCAGTCGGACGGCTTCCCTGACCACCGGTGTCCACCAGGAGGTTCGAGGGTTACCGCCCCTTGAGGCACCTAGGACCTTGAGACCACAGCTCCCCGCCGCGGCTTCGGCAATAGAGGCTTTGAACACCGACCACTCTGGTTCAATGTCCCCAACCTCCACAGGAATGCCCGAAAAGCTCCGCCGGAGGTGTGAGTTGAAGGCCTCCTGAACTTGGGCCTCTTCCAGACGTTCCCAGTTCACCCGAACTACACGTTTGGGCTTACCAGGTCTATCCAGAGGCTTCCCCCGCCACTCGACCCAACTCACCACCAGTTGACAACTCCGCCCCTCTCTTTACCCGAGTGTCCAAAACATACGGCCTCATGTCCGATGATACGATAACGAAATCGATCATGGACCTTCTGCCTAGGGTGCTCTGGTACCACGTACACTTATGAGCATCCTTATGTTCGAACATGGTGTTTGTTATGGCCAATCCATGACTAGCACAGAAGTCCAGTAACAAACCACCACTCCGGTTCAGATCAGGGGGGCCGTTCCTCCCAATCACGCCCCTCCAAGTGTCTCCATCATTGCCCACATGTGCGTTGAAGTCTCCCAGCAAGATTAAAGAGTCCCCTTCAGGAGCCCCATACAGGACTCTTTCCAGGGTCTCCAAGAAGGCCGTATACTCTGAACTGCTGTTGGGTGCATAAGCACACACAACAGTCAGAGTTTTCCCCCCCATAACCCGCAGGCGTAGGGAGGCGACCCTCTCGTCCACTGGGGTAAACTCCAACAACGAAGCACCTAACCGGGGACTTGTGAGTATCCCCACACCCGCCCGGCGCCTCACACCTTGAGCAACTCCGGAGAAGAATAGAGTCCAACCCCTATCCAGAAGTAAGGTTCCAGAGCCGACGCTGTGCGTAGAGGTGAGCCTAACCAGATCCAACTGGTAACGCTCCACCTCCCGCACAAGCTCCGGCTCCTTCCCCCCCAGAGAGGTGACGTTCCACGTCCCCAAAGCCAGCTTCTGTCGCCCGGGTCTGGTCCGTCGAGACCCTCCGCTTTCACTGCCACCCTTCTGGCAGCGCACCCGACCCCATCGATGTTTCCCGTAGGTGGTGGGCCCGCGGGACGGAGAAGCGGAGGTGTTGCCCACGTTGCCTTTTGGCAGTTGGCGCATGCGCAATTCATTTGCAGTCTCGGCGCGGGAGAGTGTGGCTGTTTCCTCTCTGCTCTGACTGCAGCTGAACTGCTGCGGGTGGCAAACTGTGATTCTGAGCGCCTGTGAGTACTATGGGAGGGCAGAGGGGCTCACGGCAGCACCCGCGGCGCGTTAACGGATGAACAATATGTGAGTCTCCAAACACCAGAAAAGTCCCTAATAACACCATAACAAGTCGTTAGATTAGTCTTTAGTCGCTATTGACAAACATAAGTAAATACATTTAACGACAAAGTCGCCAAGTTGGCAACACTGGCTGTTTGACGCTCGGCGTAAACTTTGCGCACTGCCACTCCAACATCCAATCAGAGCTTGAGGACTAATCACTTTACTTGACTAATCTGTCAAGTAAAGCGCATGGTGTAGTCCTAAACCATAGCTGAGGATTATGGGTAGTGTAGTGTCTTCTGCCATCCTAAACTCCGAAAAAATATTTGTTTCTCCGAATCGAAGGGGAAAAATACAAAAGCATTGTACACAATTTAAACCAATCAATGTTGTGTAATTAATGAGGATAATCTGGTGTTTTTGGGTTGATGAGTAGTGCAGATATCACTGTAAAATCAATCGACAGTAAGGAGAATACTTACTTCCGGGTGTATAATCCTCCGTTATCCAATGGGAATGGACGCTCACATTGCCTTTAACTGCCGCCGACATGGACGGATGCGGTGCTTCCCTGAGCGTCAAATACCGCTGCCGACGGGAATACATTGCAATCAGTTGAAAGCTCTTTGTGTCCGTTTATGAAGCTGAAGGAGACTCGGCGCGTCACAACTGCACGTCAAAGGACCCTGACCAAGCGTCGCTATTGGACTATCAGGGAGTGAGACTGTGTTGACGGCGCACGAGGTTCCTCGGTAGACTGTTCCCCTACCTCGCTGGAACAAGCAGCATCTAAATGCAAATGATGTTGTTAATAAAGTTATTTGTTTTTCTAAATAGACTTATTGTTTTCTTTATATACCAGCAGATATAACACAACTTGAATGCATTTGGTTTACTCTAATTTCAAACACGGGTATATAAATGTGGTTACCTGGTTCATCCGGTGCACCCGGTCCGCCCCTGCGAGATGGAGTTCATGACTTTATGAGCTGTTCATGAGCACTCATGAAATATTCATGAACAACTCATTATACGTTCACTTGTCATGTTCATGAACCAAAATTCTTAAAATGCTCATGAACCATTTTTAAGAGCAGTTCATGAAATTGTTATGAACATTGTTCATTCATATAAAGTTCCTGTTTTGCTCATGACAGACTTTTATGAGCAATTTATGAACTTGTCATGATCCAGCCAATCACAAAATTATAATTAAAACCCCAAAAAGTTTGCATGAGCATTTCATGAACTTTTCATGACTATGAGCATTTCATGAATTTTGGATGATTGTGGCAAGTTCAGAATATTTTTGAATATGCATGAGCATTTTATGAACTTTTGATGATCAGTGTGATGATTTTAAAGACCTCTTGAATATTCATCTACTATTTGAACATTTCTTTATTTTTTAAAACTTTTAATCTTAAAACAAAACAATAGTGAATTTGAAATTTGGCTCTGCGCCCGCGAGCGGCTCTGCGCCCCCGAGCGGCTCTGCGCTCGCTCGCGAGAGAGACAGCCCTCTTGCTCGCTCGCGGGAGTATCAGCCTCGCGGAGTCTGTCTACGCGCGCGTGAAAAGTTTCTGGCACTTTGGGGTGGAGCCACTGGACTTTGATTGACAGCTGCCAGGAAACCCGGAGTTGCCAGGTTTGATAAATGCCTGAACTACCAAGAGCCGAGGAGTGACGGCAGCAAAATCAGTTGGACGAGATTGAATGGTAAAGTTGTCCATAAAAAACTATTATATTCGTAAAGTGTACAGCTAATATATATATATATATATATATATATATATATATATAAATTAATTTTATATAAAACAATATATTTTTGAGTGGGCTGTATCTGTCGAAAATTGCATTTATATATATAAATTAATTTTATATAAAACAATATATTTTTGAGTGGGCTGTATCTGGCGAAAATTGCATATATATATAAATATAATTGGTTGTAAAAATTGTTTTTTTATTTGCTTGATACAAAAGGACATTCTTTATAACCAATTGCTTTATTATCACGCATTTGTAATATTTGTATGCTAGAACTGTTGTATTCTTTTTGAAAAATAAAAAATAAATAGCTCACTTGTCATTCATTTTTATCCTTGATTATCCATCCAACACTGAAAAGGTGGTCCTTGTGAAGAATCTCATCCAGCGGCGCCGGATTCATTTCAGAAGTGGAGGGGCCAAAAAGTGCGTGTGTATGTGACATAGCCTACTTGCCAACCCTCCCGATTTTCGCGGGAGACTCCCGTTTTCCTCCCGGGGTCATATTTATCCCGCATTTCTCCCGATTTCTGACTAAATCTGATTTGTTTAATTCTAACATAACGCACCAAATGTTACTGTTTCCACTCGGACTTCAATACAGCTACACCATTGTGGTTTCCATGGTAACGTGTCTCTTTAGTAGCGCGAGCAAATTAAAGTCTGAGAGGGTCTTCAGGAGGAAGATAGTCAGAGAAAACAGAACAAGAATGGACAACTCAATCCTCTGCTCACTCCTTTCCTGTAAATTAAACTATACAGACCAGCCCACACAGCGCAGTTGCTCATTCCATCTCTTCTTTTTTCCTGCTACGCTCTTGTTTGACAAGCTGAATGTTGACTGGTGTTTGACTGAAGTAAGTTCTGTGAAAAGTTCCAGTTATTAACTCGGTATTTACAAAGCTGTCATCTCCACATTTGGAGAAAGTTACAAGCCGTTTGACAGCAGCACATCTGCATATTTCCCAGAAGGCTCGTTTAGTGGTTTTGCAAATAATTAACCACTCTCTGTTTTTGTACCATTCTGCATTGAAGTACCTTCTCTTTGCCCAAATAAGCTTTTATTGGCCCGTCTCAATGTCCCGACAACAAACCTCCATGCAGTCGGAACCAGCCTGTTTCGGTTCAACGATGCCGGCGGCGGTGGTTTTGACAGCCTCTACGGCCGCAGAGCTGCTGCTGGGGTTCATCTGGCTGCGCTGGTTCTATGGTTGAAGGACCAGGCTCCGGAGGTGTGGATGTCAGGGATGTGACATTCAAGTTGTTGAATTTCAGCTTAGTTTGACTGTATTTTGTTTTCTTATGCGCCGGTTCTTCTGACATGTTTGCAAGTTTATAGGTTAACGGCTGACACACACTGAACAACGTAACACATAACGTAAACAACGTAACAAATAAACACATCTAAGCTTTGTTATTGGTTGTAATGTACATGGATAAATTTGAATGGTGTGACAATGTCCTATTTGATTGGATTAAAATGTAGCCTACATATTCTTCCTGTTATGTCTGCCTGCTGTATTTTACCTAATGCAAAGTGACCTGCTGCTCCATCGAAGTCAGTCGCATTGATCCGAAGACACATTTTGAGTTGTATACACTGTTGGAAAGAGGAGATTCCTAGCTTTCTAATGATATCAGGATTGTTTTTGTACTATATTAAGCAAAATATGTCACATTATATAATGACTGTCACCGAGTCATCATTTTGAGAAAAAGGCCTTCAAAATGTCCTCTTCTCTGGGTCGATCTGATTGATTATTAGCGGAGCAAATGATCAATAGTACGGAGGGAAGATATTTTCGTTTGGATTACTGGTCTGGGGGGAGCTCGCGAGTGTGTGTGTGTGTGTGTGTATACGTGTGTGTGTTGGTGTATTTTTGCGTTTGTTTCCCGGGGAAAACTCTCAGGAGAAACACCGGCTGTTGTTATGCTTGCTGTGACGTCAAAGTACTCCGTTCTCCGCTTGTAATTATGCCGTTACACGCTTCAAAGCTGTATTTATCATCTGCATTTGCCGAAACAAGTTTAATATTCTGAAAGCCAAGACTTTGTTTATTTGAAATCAGATGAAAACAAACTGTAACGGACCCTGCGGTGTTATCTATGATTAGTTACTATGCCTTACATTCATAATGTCAGCGGAGGGAGGGGAAGCGGCGCTGTGGAAGAGCAGATTGGCGAGTGAGAGGCTTGATTGATTGATTGATAAGTTTATTAACAGTTTGTATATTGGGTACAGTACAGTACAGCTCAAAACCAACACATCCTCACTCCCAGGTCGGCCTATGTTGACGTTATGTCAAGTCCTGTGTCGGCTTTTTCCAACGCAAGGGGGGGTGCCTTAGCGTCCATTTTCAACGCAAGGGGGGGGCCCTTAGCGTCCATTTTTAGCTTTCCGGGATGTCCATATGCTTCTATGGACGCTCATGGAAGCACGGCATTCGTTTGTGTCGGCTGCCCTTAAAGGCAATGTGAGCGTCCATTCTCATTGGATAACGGAGAATTGTA
The DNA here is from genome assembly GCF_902827175.1 of Gymnodraco acuticeps. NCBI lineage: Eukaryota > Metazoa > Chordata > Actinopteri > Perciformes > Bathydraconidae > Gymnodraco > Gymnodraco acuticeps. Next base: position 2,369,474 of record NW_022991451.1, read on the forward strand.
CACCCGGAAGTAAGTATTCCCCTTACTGTCGATTGATTTTACAGTGTTATCTGCACTTCTCATCGACTAAAAAACACCAGATTATCCTTGTTAATTACACAACATTGATTGGTTTAAATTGTGTGCAATGCTTTTGTATTTTTCCCCTTCGATTCGGAGAAACAAATATTTTTTCGGAGTAAAGGATGGCAGAAGACACTACACTACCCAGAATCCCCAGCTATCGTTTGGACTACACCATGTGCTCTGTTTGACAAACCCCGTGATAGTCCTCAAGCTCTGTGATTGGAGAGTGTGCTCCGAGGGTTACGCCGAGCCTCGAACGGCAGAATGTCCAAAACTGGATTTGAACGGGACCACCGCGCCCCCCCCCCCCTCCCCCTCCCCCTCCCCCACCCCGTCCCCAGAACTACACATGCTGGCTATTCTGTTTCGCAACATGTTCTCTATCTATGGCACGTCTCTACTGGGAGTTGTAGTTTTAAAAGACGTTTTCGTATTTCCCTTAATAAGAAGTTGCCAGTATTCAACTGTGTACATCCCTGGAGGTTTAGGGGATAGGAAACACTCACATTTAAAACATATAATTAATAAATGGGTGAAAATTGCTTGTGCCCATAAGGGGCAGCATTAATATATATACACACATGCCAGCTAAGGTCAGAAGAGCTTTATTTAACAGCTGGTCTTATGTTTGTGACCCCTGTTGTTAATTGATAACATTACATTACATTAATTGATAAGCCTGAAACATGCACTTGTCAAGGTTCAGAGGCACATTTTGCAAATATGGCAGTAGCCATCGATCAGCTTAAGATAAGATATACTTTATTGATCCCAAGTTGGAACATTTGCGTTACATCAGCATGTGTAACAGTTAAATATGCAGAAAATGAATGAAACCCTATGAGAGCTGTGATGTAGGCTTTTTTTTTATTAAAGCATTTTCAATTATCAAGCCCAAATTTGATTGATTTTGCTAACTTATAACTTAACTTATGAGGCGATAAACCTCATCTCTAGTGAGGGGCCCAGCCCTTCGTATATTTTTCTGTATGTGGCCCTCTGTGAAAAAAGTTTGGACACCCCTGGGTTAGATAGACCTTATATTGAAATCTAAACCGCCTCTTAGCATTGCAGTAATATGTCCCACATTGTCTCACACAAACGTACTCTTTGTTCCACATGTCACTTGTTGGCATCTTTTCCAACTATTGTTACAGTATTTGGTGAGTGAAATAGCAAGCCATGGGTAGAAGGTAATTTCTTTGAGCAACATTTGTTTAGCATATTTACTTCGTAGCCCTCAGCACATCTCAGAAACTGTACAGCAAGCAGAATCTCAGATCAGAAAAAAAGTTGTTTGAGTATGTACCCAGTGTACTTTCTAAAGGTGACAGGAAACACTGTGCATGCAGAACTTACATCTATAACCTCAGCGTCCTTCCGGTCCACTGTTTGTTATGATTTTGCAGTTTAAAGTGGCGGAAGCCATGATGTGCACATCAGCAACTAAACTTGCTTTCTACTGATTGTTGTGTCAACTGTAAGAAGGCTGACACAAAAATTACTTTAGGATGGATGATGACGTACAAAATGTACTTTTCCTTTCTGGGGACAAGTTAATGTGTGTGTTCTTTGTTTCAGTACAGTAGTTAGGGTAACCAGCTTTAGAATCCTGTAAAGTGCAAGGTCCGTGAAAAGATCCAAAAATCTCTGGGGGTACGGTTAATCCCTCTGAGGAGCTTTGCTTAAAGATTTTGGCCTTTTCTTTGGGAGCCTTTCCCTTAGCTGATTAGCTCATTGTGCTAACTATAAAAAACAAGTAGATCAGTAATTGTGTCCCTTAAATCTGTGTCATTTCAATCTTTCTGAAAGATCAATATAACAATCAAGTTACAGGTCTGACACGTTTCACAAACTTTAGCCATCATATGCTAATCATATTGCTCTCTGTGTTATTTCACCTGTGTTTTTTCTTCAGCCTTCACGTTCAGGGGTCTGAAGCAATTTCACTAAATGTGACATGCAAACGTTTACCTCCCTTTCAAGGAAATGGAGATTTGGGTCAGTAACAGCTCTGCACAGAGAACTGTTTCTACACCATCAGCAGGTTTTGTCGTTTGCACTTTCCTCAACCCATCACCTCAACCCTTGAAGGCAAAAGAACATTACTCAGCAGCTTAGCTACTGCAGAGAGGCTGGGTGTTAATTTGCAGCCTTAACCTGCATTCTCTGAGTTTACATATTACTTTCAGTCCCATAAATAACTTTGCCTCATTTCAACAAAATGCTTGAATAGTTACTTTAAAGGTGGGGTAGGTAAGTTTGAGAAACCGGCTCGAGATACACTTTTTGTTATATTGCATGGAATGCTCTTAACATCCCGATAGCAATGAATATCTTAAGTGCTTTGACAAAAAATCCATAAAAAACGTCATCTGTGGAAGCCGTGGTACTGTAAAAAGCACGACCAATCATTTTAGCCGGCCTGGCTAAAATAACTGGATGGCCTACCTGCCTGTCAGCCTTCCATCTGTGCACAAACTTATCTCGTGCCCTCATTGGTCATGTGCACGTTCGTGTGTGTTGGAGGAGGGGCTCTGTAAGGAAGTGGCAGATTGTTTCCGGTTGTGTATTTTCAAATTTTAGCTCACTCGAGCTGGTTTCTCCAAAATTACCTACCCCACCTTTAAGAGATTAACATTCATCCCTAGATGCAGATGATACACAATGACGAACATTTAATTAAAGGTCCCATGACATGCTTTTCCGGTTATTACCCGTCCCCTTGTGTGTTATGTAGCTTTTTATGTATGTAAACGGTCTGCAAAGTCACACACCCTGTAGCGAGTAAAACTCTAACACAGAAAATACCTGTCTATGCTGCCCCAGAACGCCTCGTTGGAGATCTTTCTTTTTCTTCCTGGGTACAGTGACATGACCATACCCAAATGGAACCATCGGTCCGTGGAGCTCCTCACACACACACACACTCTCTCAGCGGCGAAACTGTGACTGCGCTGTGGGGGTGCGGGTGCTAGTGGAGCCTCGCAGATGGGGGTGCTACAGCCCCCTCAGCATCCCCCCCTTCCCGCGTCCATTCGCGATGTCTCGCAGACCCCACGCAGCAACCAGGAAATTACACCAGCAGTAACCCAGCTCACACTGTCCGCTCCAGCAGCGAGCCCCGCAACATCCCGCCAACACGGCACCCAGACAGCCAGACCCCACGCAGCATTCTCATCTGTTTGTCATTACTGGTGTCATTTCCTGGTTGCTAACGCCATTGTAACACATAATCACTGATGTTCCACTGTAACGGTGGTGGACTCATCAGAACAGAGTGGGCGAGCTGACCAATCAGAGCACACTGGGCTCACAGGGGGGGGGGGGGGGGGGGGGCAGGAGCTCCAACAAGCCGTTTAGGACAGAGAGTGAATACACATACTATACAGAGATGCTGTATGAGAAACCAATGTGAGTTTGGAAAATTGCACAATATAAATCTCTTCTAGTATACCTCAACAATGGAATTATGATCAGTAGAAATGGCCATGTCATGGGACCTTTAAGTTATTTACCTTGCGACGTGTTGGAGTCAATTATGAGCCTGTTGTCCGGAGCCCTTTCAGCTCACTGTGACTGTTTTTTTAATTGGCCAACTGTCACACAGTTAGTCTGTTTCATAATCGTAAGATTTTTGTCAGTATATTTGAAATTACCAGGTTAGCTATGTTCGCTAACTAGCTTACAGCAGATTTGCAATAATATCTGAATAAATCATGTAATCACATTGTTCAAATATGCCGATAAAACATTTTAGGTACATTTCGGGTGATATTTGGCCAATTTATAATCCCAGAACCTCACCAAGTGCTCCGGTCCCAGCTGTGTGCGTCACATTTTAGTGTCCCCTGGGTTCCGTTGTGTTTTAAGCTTCTTGCAGCGATTTTTTATTTGCATTGTTTTGAATATGCAGCACTTTGGTTATGCAGCGCTTTTAGTAAACACTGCGCATGTTTCATCAAGTTGGTAAAGATGTTTATTAATTTGCATGTGTTTTGGCACAGTTGTGTTTTATTTGAAACTGCAAAGCGGTTCTCCTGATATAGAAGGGTTTTTAGTCAATAACGTGTTGGCCCCTGTCGGCCACCGTAGATTTGTACTATTCTACCCTGATCAATGCCACCAAGCTAAACCGCAAGATGGCGAGCATAAAGCATTGTATCAATCACGGTCCTCCCAACTATAGAGGGACAAACAAGGTTGTGTATGTGTTTGTGTGTGTGTGATTATGTGTGTGAGGTGGGGGTACAGTCCCTGTATTCCCCTGGGCAGAGCCATGGAGCCGGACACCAGGAAGTTAAAATCCCTGTCTGTCTGGACCCCTGTGGGACAGTGGACCACCCAGCTTGATCCCACTGAGCTGATTGGCTCAGAGCAGATAACCAAGCATAATTCTGACTATTCACAGGGACCAATTGGCAGAAGCATGGGAAAATAATACATGGGAAATATTTTATAGTCAGTCCAAATGTTATCTTAATCCACCACACGTCAGTGAACAGCTGAAAGATAAAATCATGGATTTAACCAATTGTTTATCTCAAACTTGTAACAAAAAAAGTAAAACTTGGACCGCACTGAACCAACTTCCTTACTTCACGTTAATATAGTATTTACGATTAATCTTTGGTACTATCTTTCAAATTAATTTCTTATTCGGCAGCACAAGTTCAAAAGCAGGGTATTCCAACAAACTGTTAACTTGCACTCTCGACAAACCATTAATTCCCTTATACATTCATCTGCGAGTATGTGGTTCCAGATATTGCAAATTTGAACTTGCTATTAACTGAGGAACCATGTGCTTTTTTTAGTTGTTTAGTTTGTTGATCTTATATGAGCCAGAGTGCAGCCCGGGTCTTACAGCCAGTCCCCCAGCTCTGGAACTCCCCGTCAGTAACTTTAAAATCAAAAACATTTGTATTGTTAGCAACATTTTGTTTTATTTCCAACATGTCTTGTCTGTTTGTATTTTAAATTATTATTATTCTCTAATACAAATCTAAGGCCTTTCTGCATTTTTTTAATGTATAAATTAAATGGTCTGATTGTATACAAATTAATGTATAGATTACCTGTATTATTACCTGAACACAACCATCTCTGACTAGATAATCAGTTGATAGATTGTTGAGGAGCAATACAGTGCCTTTTGGAATTCTGTTATTGTTTTTGTTTTTAAAAGATGCATATTCAGGGATTTACAATGTACTAACATAATTAAAATATCAGCTTAAAAGCCTGACCTGAACGATAATCAAATATGGACTTTTATTTATTTTGTGGAATCGATGCAAGGTTGGCTGATAACACGTTATTAGCTACTGCTAAGATAAATTCTACAACTGTCAGGGTTTTGGAAGTCTGGACCCAAAAGCAGTACAAACAGGGAGGCAGGTGTGGGCAAGCAAACAAAAGGCAAGCTTTTATTAAATTAAAAACTAGTTTAACATCAGAAAACGGCAGGAGCAGGCGAAGTGGAACAAAAGGAAAAGCAAACGAACCGGGAACACACAGGAGGGCAGACCAGGGAAATCCAGACAGGACATCAGAACAAAACCCCACAAAAAACGACGATGAACCGACAAGGAACACAAGGGAAGAAAATACTAAATACACAGGGGTAATCACAAGACAAAACACAGCTGGAGAGGGGAGGTGAAACACAGGGGCAGCAGTTGGACACAATTGCCGTGTCTCAATTCAGGGGCTGCACCCTTTGGAGTACGCAGCCTACGCGGTCCACGGAGGACCCAGCCCACGTAGACCGGGTAGGCTGGACCGAGCGGCCTACGAAATGAGACGGTCTAGCCTACGGAGCGCTTCGTATTTACGTCACGTGATACGCGCTGTTCGGTTGCGCTGCTCCAGCAGCCTGCTAGCAAATTAGCTTACAAGCTAACTCAGCTGAAAAGGATCCAGAAACTTTTCTTTTACTTTTTTACTTTAACCATTTTTTGGAGATCACCGACGGCGATTAAATAAAGAGGACCATGGCCAGGTAAATAAGATTAAGCTGTTCCTTTAGCCCCTAGTAATGTTACATTAGTAAGTTAACAAGTACATTATATAGCTGATGTAATTGAATCATATTATTTCATATTTAAAATAAGTCTTCATTTTTCTGTAGCCTACTAATAAAACAATATGGTTTTTTTAAATGAACAAAAGCATGTTGTATAGATTGATTCTTAACAATATTAGTGTTCTAATCTTAATAGCTGTGATTATAACAGTTTATATAATATTTTATACTTCCCCTAAACCAGCCCAGATGATGTCCCACTGACACCAGGTCAGCACCTCCAGGTCCAGCAGCACCGTGACCCCCTGCTCTGCTGGAAATACACAATTAAACATGTTCTATGACCTATTTTTTGTATTAATAAAATGTAACTGAACTTAAGACAGTTTAATGACCTAGAGATATCCTATTATTCCACTGCTTATGTACACATGTTGTAAATAATGGTTAAAACCTCAGTAAATGAAATAAACAATGTGTTTAACAATTACTATTTTAATTTAATTTTGTATTTTCATCTTATCACAAAGTAGAGGTAAGAATATATCCATCCTCTCTCTGCAGCTTCATGTCTTCTATTATTATAACTTTCATCATTGAGACAGAGAAAATCAATCATAATAATAAAAAATGTATTTTGTTAGCGCTTTTACAGGTGCTCAAAGACGCTTTACAGATATATTGAAAATAAAATAAAATAAAGGAACAACAAATAACTATATAGTTAAAGTTAAAGTCAAATAATACAAAAACAATCACACATTAAAAGCCAGATTGAAGAGGTGAGTTTTTGTGAGTTTTTTGAAGGTGGTGAGGCCAGTGCAGTCTCTGATGGGTTGTGGGAGTGAGTTCCAGAGGGAGGGGGCAGCGACGGAGAAGGCTCTGTCCCCCCAGGTCCGGTGATTGATGTGGGTGGGGATGGATAGGAGGTTGGCTTCTGATGAGCGGAGGCAGCGGGAAGGGGTGTGGTGGTGCAGCAGGTCTGTGAGGTAGGGGGGGGGGGGCTGATTGTTGAGGGCTTTGTAAGTAATCAGGACTTTGAAGTTGATTCTTTGACGGACGGAGAGCGAGTGGAGGTTCTGGAGGACGGGAGTGATGTGGTCTCGGGAGCGGGTGTGGGTGAGGAGGCGGGCAGCAGAGTTCTGGATATGTTGGAGTTTATTGAGGAGGTTGGATGGTATGCCGTAGAGGATGCTATTGCAGTAGTCGAGTCGTGATGTGATGAATGCATGAATCAGGGTTTCAGCAGCAGAGGAGGAGAGTGATGGGCGGAGACGGGCAATGTTTTTGAGGTGGAAAAACGCGGTCCTGGTGATGTGGTGGTTGAATTTGAGCTGACTGTCGAAGATGACTCCGAGGTTGCGGATGTGAGGGGGGGGGGGATAGAGTGTGGCTGTCAATGGTGAAGTTGAAATTCTGGATGGCTTTGGTACGGGATGGGGGGCCGATGATGATGATGTCTGATTTGGCACTGTTCAGTTGGAGATAGTTTGTTTGCATCCATGCTTTTATTTCTGAGAGACAGTTGGTGAGAGTGGAGTGTGTTGTGGGGGTGATGGTTTTTGTTGAGATATAAAGTTGGATGTCATCGTGTAACAACCGGTGTTTATGTGACCGGTAGTCACTCACGGTAACGCCCACCCAGACAGCGATTCGCTGTTGGTTGGCGCCTCCATTTCCTTTTCCCCCTATTTAGTTAGACGGAGCAGGTGTGTGCAGCAAGAGGGATCGGCGGAGCAGGTGTGTGCAGCAAGAGGGATCGGCGGAGCAACACGATCATCTGTTTAGAAACCAGCAGTTAGGTCGTCTAAAGTCTGTGTTACCGTTTGTCTGATCCACCGTCCACCGTCATCATACCCTTCTGTCGTTTCACGTTCCCGGATTACTGTTTACAAAACTGAAAGGAGCCGGTCATCTCCCAACCACCTTAAAAACAAGGACTGGATTTTCAAAACCGACTGGATTGCTAAAAATGACTGACATTCTCCCGTGGTAAATTGACTGTTTTTATTTATTTTGTGGAACATTTTGGATTTAACATTGAACTGTGGGAAGACGAATTGTTTGATTGTTTGTGGGGTATTCAAAAATACACTTGCTATTTGTGATTATGATTTTGAGTTGTGTCCTTTCTTATATTTTCTAATGTCATTCAATGTTGGGTGTTTACAGTGAGATGTATACACCTTTGTGCAGACTTACTAAAACTGACTGACTAGCCAAATCTGAAACGTCAGGAGAGAGACCTGACTGGAATTCCATGACCAGTTCCGTCACCGTGCTGCCTTCCTGTCAGAGGACTATGAGGATGAACTGGCAGAGAGGGTACGCAATAGAGTTCAGGGAGAGGGTGAAAGCGTCAGAGACTTTGCCTACATGTACCAGTCATTATGCAAGCGCTGGAAACCAAATATTGATGAAGTTCATAAAGTTCATTTTGAAAAACATCAACCCCCAACTGGCCAGTCAGCTGAGAAGTAGCAGAGTCACCTCTGTCAATGGACTTGTCCGCCTTGGTCAGCAACTGGAGAAGGACCGGGAGAACCAGATGCAATATGAACAAAGAAAGAATTTGCTAAGTAAAACACCTCAGCATGTTGCCTCTAAATCTGCTACTATGCCTCCTAACAGAGAAAACCCTATCCGACCAAGCCAACCTAATCACAACCGACCCCCCCCAAGTGTTCTGTTGGCGCTGTAAGGGAAGTCATGCCCCAGATTCCTGCCCGCACTGGAACTCTAACAGGGCTACTTCTCAGAAAACCCCATATCAACAACCAAAAACTCCCCATGATGGCCGTGCTACACTTGGTTTCCTAGGACCAACTACTCCTGCAAACTCTTCTTCAATACCACCAGGGGGCACTCTTCCCTGTCAGTTGATGGTTCCATTGCACATTGGTCCATGGATGGGAACTGCAATTCTTGACACCGGTTCATCTTACGCCCCGGTAAACGAAAAAACATGGAAAGGAATTAAAGGACAGCAAGATGTGCTCAAACCCTGGACAAGGGGACCCTTGTACTTGGCAGATGGCGAAGCGAGACAGCCTTTAGGATGGAGCGATATGGACCTCACATTAAAGACCCAAACAGTTACATTACCTTGTGTCGTCCTGCCTGCTTCCAGTCTTGCTTACCCTGCAGTGGTCGGGCTTGACTTAATTTTCTTTTACGGCTTGCAGTTTGATGTATCAGAGAACAGTTACTGGTTTAAGTGCAATAAGAAGCGCCAGTATCAGTTCTTAAAAGAAAGTCAGAGTAGAGGGTTTTCACCATCACTCGCCTTCTTCTCTGCTGTGACTCCTGGTAGCGTGGTTGATCTACCACCATGCCCTGTCCTCCTACAGGCTGCAACCCTCACTTCTCACCTAGACGATTTCGGAAAAAAACAACTGTTACGTCGACTACAAGCAAACTCTGATGTTTGTACAGAAAAACTTGGAAACACAAATATTCTGACACACAAAATGTTCCTCACCCACAATATGCCCATCAAACAGAAGGCCTATCATGTGTCCCCATCCAAACTTCAGGTCATAAAAGAACATGTAGAAGAAATGTTAGAAAAATACATTATTGAGCCATCTTCCTCTCCATATGCTGCTCCCGTTGTCCTGGTGCCTAAAAAACAGGATAGCAAACCAAGGTTTTGTGTGGACTACAGCAGGGGCGTCGCCTGGACCTGGAAACATTCGGGGCTTAGCCCACAGTGGCGGCGCTACAGTCAACTTTTCTACTGCAAGACTCCCCACACGCACATACACAATTGCGCCATCTTGTGTCACAAACGTATGCCTGCATTAGCTTTGTTACGACAATGGATTGTGGGAGATTCTCATAGCACGTGAGGATCTCTTGAGGGTAAGGTGCCTGTATTATCTCGGTGGACAAAATGTATGTTTTTATTTTATAAGGACAATAACGTACTGTTGTGTTTGTTTAGTTTAATGTTAATTGTTTAATGCTCACAGTCACAGCAACATGTTTTTAGTGTGATTGGCTATTTGTTTTATATGATTTATCAACGTGATCATCAATAGCTAATCTGAGCACCAGAACCCAGCTCACGAGTCCTTTTATGCTGTCCATTGAAATGCAGGTATGAGAGTTTTGTACACCAGTTTATTTATGTTTAATGTTGCTCCACATGATGCCTTGACTACAAAGTCTTCCATGTTTCTACGCTTCTTCCTGTCACAGTTTCGGGAATATCAAGATCATTGCACAGGGCCTTGGTCTTGTCATAGACCTCATGTGCTTTCTCGTTACTTCGGTAACTTTTCAGTGTGTTCTCAACTGCTGTTTTGTAATCTACTGCCTGCACCAAGTCAAGTGTTTCTTTCTGCAGGTATTTGTGCAGGCCCTGAGTGGTTGAGAGCAGTGTCTGAAACATGACAGCATGTAGATGGTACTGAATTTTCAAAGCTTGCTTTCCAGTCCCTTTACTAGAGGGGCTGAAAGGCTCCCTAAAGTCTTGATCAAAGCAGGGAGGTTTTTGACATGCCCAGCGAACAAGTTGTTTGTCCCCTACCTCTAGCTGTTTCTGAAATGTTTGCAATCTGATGGTGGACAAGAGATGTGGAGAAGAAAGAGTAGAGACACTCCAGGAGATCAACGCAGGTATGTGAGTTTTGTACACCAGTTTGTATAAGTTTAATGTTTCACATTGCTTGTGAAAAAATATACTACCACTATACGATCACTGAGGTTTTGTTGTTGACTGGACACTTATTTTGTAAAAGAGATAGCATGAGAGGATCTCTTAAGCAATGCAGCTCACGTGTCCTTTTTATATGCTGTCCATTGAAATGCAGGAAAGTAATCACCAGCTCTGAGTGATCTGTTGACGAGGGGACACTACACTGGAGTTACATAAGCAGAGATAAAGTGCTATTTTGGGGGGAACTCACCTCCTCTGGGGTCCCCCAGGAAGACTTTTTTTAAATACTGAAGTTAAAAGCATCAATCTTGTGCACTTTGAGAGCAACATTAAGAGATATGGATACATATCAAAGAATCAGAATCAGAAACGGGTTTATTATTTAAAAACACTTCATTTTCCAATTAAATCATAAACTATGTCAAATTATTAGAAGTTGTTAGTAATCAGATTAAAGAGAAAAAAGGGATGGAAGGAGGAAATAATAATTCCTCATCACTTGCTGTTTGCGGTTGAAATGATCTCTTTTGCTGGCCAAACATGCTGGATGGAAAGCAGTGGTGTCTCACTTGCCTTGGCCCTGTATCTGCAGTCCCTAAATCAGTCATGTTACTCATTGACTCTTGTCTGTTCTGGTGTTCCTGTTCATTGTTGTCTCCATTGTTGTTCTTGTCTGTTGTATCTCCTTCTTGTGTGTCCCTTTCTCCTGTTCTCCTTGCTTCATCCTCTACTCTGTTTGGCTCATCTGTGATGACTGTGTAGGTAAACACAAACAAGTATGTATCAGTTTCCAGCTCTGTCAAATAAATGAATTTCAAGATACAAACATTTGTCTTCATTAAAATGAGTGTCACCACACTGTCACAAAATGTAATACTAACCAATTGAAAATAGTTACATGTACATCTCTTGTAGATATCACTGTTAGAGTAGTTATCTGCCAATAGGACAGAATAATTCCTATACAAATGCAGTTTGAGTAATTCACTTAATATATTTACTTAAAACTTTAATAGTCATTTTCACTTAATACTCTAATATAGTCATCTTTCTGCATTCAACACTAAGGAAAGCTGTACAATTTGACATGATAATGAGGAAAAAAGGCCTTCGACAATGCAGATCATTTTTTGATCATATCAACTTTAAGATGCGGGTCAAGGCTTACTATTTGGGAGCATAGTGTCCCTTGCCCCCTTTCAGGAGCCCCACTGGATTAGCTTTGATCTGAAAGCTTGTTAGCTGGCTGTCCATCTCATAATGTACACATAGAAACTAGCTGTCAATAGGAATATCAATCAGAAGAATTATAATTTCATGCAAAAATCTGTCACAAAAAGAGGTTGCACATTTAAATTCAGGTGTTGTTATGGCAACGTCAGTGGCCAGACAGCCACATTTACTGCTGCAAATACGTTCAAACATGCTGCTGTCGACACGTAAAGCAGTGGCAACTATGCCACCATTTCAGCTGACTTTTTCTCAGAAATACTGTCACATAACATCCATATATATATTTCAGTGCTAGGTTGATGCTTAGCTAAGCTAACTATGAAACACTTTAACTGACAGGACTCAGGAATCAGGATCAACTGTGTACTACTTACTGTAAGGTAGCTTCTAGCTTCATGTCGAACACAGACAGTAAGTCAACATTTCCCAGAGAGCTTTCTTTGAAATCACCAGGTAATGCTAAAAAACACAACATTTAGATTGTATGACAAAGTGCTTATTTAATATATCTGGCTAGCTATAGCTACTTGCTAACGGTTTAGCTTACCCGCGCGATTCAAAGTAACGTCAACGTAGCTATAATGTATGCTTTGCTTACATGTTCGCATAACTTGTAAGTTTACTGACATTTACATACCTTGTTCATCTGGCTCAAGTGGTGGCTCTGGGGTTGTTGTGTGAGCCACCACTTGACAATTGCCGTCTTTTTTATTAAAGAAATGTCTAATGTCCATCTTCAGAATCTCCGCGTCCGGGGCTGACAGTTTAAAGTTTAAACATTGTCACAGAGGAGAGGTACGTACCTGTCAGCCAATAAAACACGTGTATTTCCATGCAACTCTCTGATTGGTCTGGTGGCGTCATCTTGCCTCTGTGTTGCATTCACTGAACATGGGAAATTACAGTTCTGCCGTCCGTCCTATAGGTAAAGTAGGTTAATGTATTATATTATTGAGGGAGAATTTGTCCGGGGCTAAAGAAAAAACATCCGGGGCTAAAGCCCCGGATGCCTACCCCAGGCGACGCCCCTGGACTACAGAAAGATGAATACAGCTACCCACACTGACGCCTATCCCTTACCAAACATCCAGGAAATACTAGAGTCATTGGCTGGATCTGTAGTATTCACTTCCTTGGACCTCAACAGTGGCTACTGGCAAGTTCAAATGGATAAGGATAGCCGAGAAAAAACTGCCTTCATATGCCCTTTTGGCCTGTATCAGTTCAAAGTAATGCCATTTGGACTTAAGAACGCCCCAGCTACTTTCCAACGGCTGATGGAGATAGTACTTAGGGACCTACAGGGAAAGACATGCTTTGTATATTTAGATGACATCATCATCTATTCTGACACCTTCGAAAAACACACATCTGATATACAATCGGTGCTAGACAAACTACGTGAGGCTAATCTTACAGTCAACATGAAAAAGAGTCAGTTTTTCCGAACCTCTCTGAAGTTTCTGGGCCATGTTGTTTCCTCTGTTGGTGTTTAAGTTGACCCTGAAAAGACAAAGGCAGTACAGAACTTCCCTGTTCCCCAGAACATCAAGGAACTCCAAAGGGTTCTTGGGATGGCTGGATGGTATCATCGCTTTGTGCCTGGATTCTCACAGTTAACCGAACCACTCAACACCCTTAAACAGAAAGGAGCCAAGTTCCTCTGGACTTCTCAATGTCAGACTGCTTTTGAGGTTCTAAAAAAACATCTGGTTTCACCGCCAATCCTGGGTCATCCTGACTTTAAACTCCCCTTTATCGTCTATACTGATGCCAGTGATGTCGGTTTGGGGGCAGTCTTGGCTCAACAGATTGGTCTTGGTACAGAGCAGGTCCTGGCTTTTGCCAGCCGAACTTTAAACCAGGCAGAGCAGAACTACTCGACCACAGAGCAAGAATGCCTCGCTGTCGTATGGGCCCTAGAGAAGTGGAGGTACTACTTGGAAGGCAGACACTTTACAGTAGTGACCGATCATTCCTCACTTGTCTGGGTTTTCAAAACGCAAAAAAACAGCACTCGACTTATTCGTTGGGCTCTCCGTCTCCAGGAGTTCTCCTTCACTGTGGAGTACCGTAAAGGAAAATACAACACAGTTCCAGATGCGCTGTCAAGAGCTCCCGTGGATGATGCCCCGACACAACCTGCCACCTGTGCTGCTGTGCTGCGCTCCAAGAGGGACACCTATAAAAACCTCCAAATTACTGATGAGGACATCTGGAAAGCCCAGCAGGAGGATTCTGTCATCCAGACTCTGTACGATGCAATCATGGGAAAAGGAGAAGTCGTTGAAAACGCAACTACCAAGTTTACTGTTTTGGAGGACAAGGTATACAGAGTGGTGCACTTACCTCACAAAACGTTATACCAGGTGTATATTCCATCTTCACTACGCCAACAACTACTCCACCATTATCATAATGATCCTGTGTCCGGCCATTTCGGAAGATATAAAATGTATAAAAGACTACAAGCCCTTATGTATTGGCCTAAAATGACCATTGATGTGAGAGAGTATGTACGTTGTTGTCAGGTTTGCCAGCTCTACAAACCTCAGACCCGAAAACCTCCAGGGAAACTTCAGCAGACTGTGGTACATGGACCTTGGGAGATGATCTCGTGGGACCCTTCCCAAGAAGCTCTAGTGGTAACCGCTATCTCATTGTCTTTGTGGACTACTACACCAGATGAGTTGAGATGTTTCCACTTCGTAAAGCAACAGCAGAGGCAGTATCCCAGATATTAACAAAGGAGATTCTGACTCGCTGGGGTGTACCAACCTTCATCCTCTCGGACCAAGGTCCCTAGTTTGTTTCAGCTGTTTTTGGAGAAACATGCAAGCGGTGGAACCTTCAGCAGAAACGGACCTCACCGTACCACCAATCTGACTGAGAGAGTTAACCGGAATGTGAAAGCTATGATAGCTTCCTATGTGGAAGAAAAACACAAAGCTTGGGACAAATACTTACTAGAATTCCGCTTTGCACTTAATTCAGCGGTGCATGAGTCCACAGGAGTCACCCCTGCAGAGCTAAACCTTTGTCGTCCTTTGAAAGGCCCATTGGATGTCGAGCTAAAGCCCCATCTCTGTGATCCTGACACCTCTGCATACACTACAGCTAAACAGATAGCCGAGTTTCAGAAAATGGTAAACGGCAACATGGAAAAAGCAAGGCAGAGACAAAAAATAAACTATGACAAAGGAAGAAGAGATGTGGATTTCTCAAAGAAGGATCGTGTGTGGATAAAAGCACATCCTTACTCAAGGGCTGATCAATCCTATATGGCCAAATTGGCACCTAGGTGGAAAGGTCCCTATCGTGTCATCAGGTAAGTCGGACCTTTAAACTTTGAGGTGGTCCTAGAAGAGACTGGAGAGAACATTCGTGTTGTTAATGTGGCTCAAATCAAACCATGCTTTCCCACTGCTGAAGAGATGTACAGAAAGCAACATCAGCATATCCTCAAGATTTTTGAAGAGGAAAGCGATGATGAGGATTTTGTGGGTTTTCCAGCTTAAAGTTGGAACAACAATATCGGAAATAAAATAAGGAGGGATAAGGAAAATGAAAAAGCCTTCCTATGTCAGGCTTCTCTCATGGGGGAAGGAGTGTAACAACCGGTGTTTATGTGACCGGTAGTCACTCACGGTAACGCCCACCCAGCCAGTGATTCGCTGTTGGTTGGCGCCTCCATTTCCTTTTCCCCCTATTTAGTTAGACGGAGCAGGTGTGTGCAGCAAGAGGGATCGGCGGAGCAGGTGTGTGCAGCAAGAGGGATCGGCGGAGCAACACGCTCATCTGTTTAGAAACCAGCAGTTAGGTCGTCTAAAGTCTGTGTTACCGTTTGTCTGATCCACCGTCCACCGTCATCATACCCTTCTGTCGCTTCACGTTCCCGGATTATTGTTTACAAAACTGAAAGGAGCCGGTCATCTCCCAACCACCTTAAAAACCAGGACTGGATTTTCAAAACCGAGCAGTGGAGGAGGTGCAGTTGTTGATGTTGATAAACTGATGTCTGTCTGTGAGGTAGGATTTCAGCCAGCAGAGTGCAGTGTCGGTGATGTTGAGTGATGATTCGAGGAGGGACAGCAGGATGGCGTGGTTGATGGTGTCAAATGCTGCGGTGAGGTCGAGGAGGATGAGGATGTTCAGGTTGCCGGAGTCAGAGGAGAGGAGGAGGTCGTTTGTGATTTTCAGAAGAGCTGTTTCTGTGCTGTGTTTTGATCAGAAACCGGATTGAAATGGCTCAAAGAGGTCATTGGAGCTGAGGTGGGATTTAAGTTGTGAGGCAATGACACGTTCAAGTATTTTTGACAGAAAGGGGAGATTTGAGATGGGCTGGAAGTTGGACATGATGTCAGGTGTGAGTCCAGGTGTTTTGAGAATGGGTGTGACAGCAGCCAGTTTGAGAGAGGGGGGAACTGATCCAGATCTGAGGGAGGAGTTAATGATGGTGGCGATGAGTTGGGAGATGGCAGGGAGGCTCTCTTTAACACATTTGGAGGGCATTGGGTCAAGTGTGCAGGTGGAGTTAATTCCAGTCATGAAGTCGGACAGTTGCATGGGGGTCACAAGGGAGAAGTGGGACAGGGGCTGTGAGGTGAAGGGGGGGAGCGAGGAGGGGAGGTGGGGGGTGCTGATGAGGGTGTCAGATTGCTGTAAATGTTGCTGATTTTGGTTTGGAAAAACGAGAGGAAGGAGTTGCACTGTTCGGTGGTGAAGGATGAGGTGGCGTTGTCACAGGGTTTGAGAAGTTTGCTGATGGTGGAGAACAGATGCTTGGGGTTGCTGGAGCCAGACTGAATGAGTTATGAGTAGTAATTAGACCGAGCTGCTTTGAGTGCGTTACTGTACTGCTGGAGATAGTCTTTGTAGATTTGAAGATGGACTGTTAGTGTGGTTTTCTTGTGTTGGCGTTCAAGTTGACGTTTCCTTGATTTCAATTGGCGGAGTTCGGGGGTATACCAGGGGGCGGAGTGTATGAGAGAGAAATGTTTTGTTTTTGTGGGGGCCAGTTCATTGAGACAGAAGGAGAGGGTGCTGTTATAATAGTCCACAAGTTCAGATGGGTTTTCAGAAAGTGGGGGGGGGGGGGTTGACAGACATATTGCAGGTAATGGAGGCAGTGATTGCTGAAGGTGAGATGGATTTGAGATTTCTGTAGGTTATTGTGCGTTTTTGCTTTTGGGCGGGGATGGGGATGTTGATGTCCATGATGATGGCCAGGTGATCAGAGATGTGGAGATTGAGGCTGGACAGATGATGGATGGTGAGACCAGTGGAGCAGACCAAGTCCAGGATGTGACCATTGCTGTGTGTTGGGAAGTTGATCTGTTGAGAGAAGTTGCAGCAGTGAAGGGTTTCCTTAAATTCAGAGGCATATTTGCAGGTTGGGTCGTCAACATGAATGTTAAAATCACCTAAGAAGAGAACAGATGGGGATATGGCAGAAAGCTGAGTGAGAATGTCAGAGAGGTCGGAGAGAAATGTTTCGATCAGATACAGAAAGTCCAGGTTATTGTCTTTAATGATTGCATTGGGGGGGGGGGTTGTGTGGACCGGGGGAGTGGAAGGAGATTGGTCAGATTCACGTGTTGTTTGTTGTGATGGCGTAGTGTTGGCGTGTGACAGGACCGAATGGACGGGATGGAGTGTGGAGACGTGGCATGAAATAAAAACGTACGGCCAGAGCCTGTGTGGAGGAAGGCTTTCATTATCTGCGAGGATGTTCATGCAGTCCGGAGGCAGGTGGTTATTAAAGGAGTGGAGATCTGACAGGGAGTAGAGCGGCGGCATGATCCGGTGAAGTGGCACTAGCACGGAGCTAGCTAATGCTGGGGACCCGGGCAGCAGAGACCAGGAGCCGGATGACCGTGGAAGAAGGAGCGGTGTGAGTCCAGATAAAATCAGAAGGATAATCCACAGCATATCAGGAGAAT
The DNA here is from genome assembly GCF_902827175.1 of Gymnodraco acuticeps. NCBI lineage: Eukaryota > Metazoa > Chordata > Actinopteri > Perciformes > Bathydraconidae > Gymnodraco > Gymnodraco acuticeps. Next base: position 2,387,406 of record NW_022991451.1, read on the forward strand.
AATTCCAGTGGTTTCCGGAGGAGAATCGTAGGAGGGGCTGACAGCCTGGTGCAGAGTGGGAGCCGGGTGACCAGCCTACTAACTTGTTAGCTAGCTTGATAGCCACCGGCTGTAGGCGGCAGGGAGAGACGATGTCAGTGGGGAAGCCGGCTGATCGCAGCGGGATGGGAAGACCCACACTAGCCGCGGAGTTAGGGTGGAGTTGGGGTGGAGACAGAAATGTTAGCTCAGCAGACTTCAGGGAGCCGAGGAGGATCTAGGTAGCAGCCTGCTAGGTCGGATAATGCTAGCTAGCTAGCGGGCTAGGGACCGGTGAGCAGGAAAGAGCCAGCAGAGGAGATGACAACACAAAGGTCTGTGTCGATTCGATAGAGATGCTGCTATGTTTGCTGATGACTGACGTTTAAAAAGTAGAGAGCCAGACAGGAGAGGTTCTGATCTGGACTAAAGAACAAGATTTGGGGCGGAGGAGCGGCGAACAAACAAGGCCAGCACCCTTGGCGACCCGGGAAAACCATCATCATCAACCAATCATGTTATTTAACATCACCAGCAGTAAAACAAATATCAGCAAAAGTGTGTTTATCGAGTTGTTTATTTGTATTATATGTGCAGCAAGTACTGTATATAGAAGCAGCTGTTTGGGGAATCAGACAGACTCAAGCTATAATCGTTAAATATCTATTAAAACAAAAGACACATACAAAATCTAATTCTGAAACTAAGACACAAGTCTGTAGGACGGCAATAAGCAGAGGTCTGGGTGGAGGATGCTCCTGATCGCCATTTTGCTTTCTCCAGCACCTCGGGGGGTCCAGGTGGATGGCAGCTCTTTCCTGATGATCCACTGAGCACTTTTCAGATTAGGGGTCCTTCTCCAGCAGATCCATTTCTCCAGAATTGTCCTAATTACAGAGAAAAACGTGAATTAATCATATTAAACACAGGGTTGCAAAAGTATTATTGCAAAATGTAACTAAGCATTTCAGACAAACAATCCTTAAAGGATCATTTAAAATGATGTTCTGTTTAGGTTTTTAAAAAACTAAAGAGATGAAATGACAGTCACACTTGCATCCCTTTGAAAGCACTGCACAAACATCAAGCAAAAGGCTGCTGTCTATTTTTGATTGTCTTATTATTATAGGATAAATTAAATAAACTTTAACCTAAATAAAAGATGATCAAATCTGGTGGAAATATTTAAAATAGGCTGTTTTTTAGCCCTACCTCAAAGCAGCATGAGCTGAATACAAAGGCTGTAATGTTGTCCCAAAGTTTAATAAACAGTAAAACATTGCAAAATGTCAGAGAAATAAATAAAGCAAACAGCAGCTACAAGTCAGGGTAGCATTTTATAAATCCCACCGTACTGTAGGCTATACCGGTCTAAATGTTTTCACTTTGGTCTATTTATGTAATATAAAGTGTAACTTATCTATAACAGAGTCAAGATCTCTATATGACTTTAGTAAACTTCTGAATTGAATTAAAAAATAAGTGCAGTACGTCCAGCTAGCTAGTTAGCGTCACTAATGTCACGTATTTAACCGTATTATTTAACGAAAATGTACGTTTTAATGCCCCTTGGGTTTCACGTGTGTGACGTTAGTTAATTCAAAGTAAGTTAAAACCCAATACTCACATTTATTCGTGATTCCTCCGCTTGCTGCTGCTTTTAAATCCACTCGGCTGGGGAGACCGGACCGCCATTTCATTTGAAAAAAACTCACTCTTCCCTGTGCGCATTGCACCCTGGGATATGGTAGACCGCGAAGGGTACATCAGATGTATCTCCAGTCCGGGAAAATAAGGCCGCATTCGTGGACCGTATTCGGAGGAGTGTCGTTTTTTTCCGGCGGAAGTGACGTATGCGGTCTACAAATGCAGCCTCCGAAGGCTGCAGCCCCTGAATTGAGACACGGCCAATGAGACAATCAAACAGGAGGGAAAACACAGGAAGGAAGACAAGTCAAGAACCAGGGAGAACAGAATTTCAAAATAAAACAGGAAACTATACACACATAAAACTAAAATCATGAAAACAACATTACTTAACATTACTTTTATATCATTAGTGACACAACATGTTGGATAATAAGTGAATTATGATGATTCCAAAAATAGCAACTGTATAGATGTTCAGCCCCAGTGTTGGGTGTAGTGCAGGGGTGCCCAACCTTTTTTGAACCGAGAGCTACTTTTAAAGTTGCCAGTCTGCCGAGATCTACCAGTCCAAATAGACGGGCGTAGCCATTACTGACAGCCTACTACCAGGTAAATACACACTTCTACTTGTATAAAACTGACCTTTGTACGATTAATACTTCATAAAATACTGCAGATCCTTTATCTTACCTCTTTCTAATCTACACACATACAAGTATTTAACTGAAGCTACACAACAGTGTTGTTGATACAGAGTTGGAGTTTATTCACACGTCACTACAGTGGGTAATGTTTTCAAAAAACATTGAACAGTGCTGCCACATATGATACAGGGATAAAAGAAAAGACTCTGAACCCTTTCTTTGCCATTATATAAAAAATAGTGTTGCTACAAAAGTATAAATTAGGCTTACTAATAAGACAACTCAGATCTGAAGCTACACAGGAATCTGCTGCAACAGTGCAATAAAAAAGACAAAATTAATAGAATCAAACCCTTTTTTTGTTGCATTTTAGTAGATTATAAAAATAAATGCCTTTAAAATAGGATGCAAGCAACACTAGTTTCTTAACCTGAATTGATGATAGACTATAATCAATTTAAGTTTGCATTATTATACCATTTTGTACAATAATTATAATGACTAAGTTCAAACAAACTAAAACTTACAGCTGATTAATAACGGTATCTAACTTGAGTTTTTATCATATCAAAAACCTGTTGAAATGCTACTGTTATTTTTATTACGCATCGGCAGCCTCCAGGAATGCTTCTTTCACAACTTCGCCGTCTTTGAAAGACTTCATGTGTTTCGCAAGAACGTGACTGACACGATAAGATGCTATGGCAGCAGCCTTGCTCTTGTTGTTGGGCCTGGTGAAAATGGACTGCTGTGCATTTAGCTGTCCTTTCAGGCCCCTCCCCTTTTGGAGCGTAGGGCAGAATGAGGAGGGAGTTCCGTCTTGGAGCGTTTGTGCACTGTTTTGAAATGCCGCTCCTAAATTACCCTTCTTCGATAAAGCCACGCTCACATTGCAGATGAGACAGATGGACTTTGAATTGGAATAGATACAAAAATAATCATCCTCCCACTCGGAGTGAAAATTATATATGTTTTGCTTCTGCCATAATTGCGGTCTTGTGTGTGTGCGGACTGTCACTCCTGCGGACAACGTTAGCGAACTAGTGCACTGCCACCAGCCACGCCCCGACACATGGGGTAACGCCGGCCAATCACAAAGCTTTGATGCGTTCAAGTGCATTATTCTGCCACAGGAAGATTATGTTACAGGACATTAACGATAAAACAGAATATTGTTGTTCTATTTTTAGACACATCTCGCGATCGACTGGGAATCTCCCCGCGATCGACCGGTCGATCGCGATCGACTGGTTGGGCACCCCTGGTGTAGTGTAACGCGTTACAAAAGTAACGGAGTTACAGTAATATATTACTTTTTGCTGTAACGAAGTAATGTAACGCATTACTTATGAAATGTGGGTAATATATTACCCGTTACAATGCCCAGTAACGCAGTTACAACACATTTCAACCCGAAATTAAATGGTGTTTTGTTTTTTAAATGGTGTTTTGTTTTTTAAGAATGTAGCCTACTAACATACTGTAATTGTGCGGATAGATTAGTAAACCTGGTGTGTTTACCCTTCAGGCTTCGCGTCGGGATCTTCGGGGCAGTTGAATGTTATGCACCATCAATTCAAAAAAGAGAACGGAGCGAAAAATACAAACAACAAATTGTGTCAGGTGCGCGTGACCTGCTCCGCTGCGCGTGCATCATTTCCAAAGTGCTTCCACAGCAGTGACACACATCTGTGGATAATCATTTATACGAAAATGGTTAAAGCAAACATCACTAAACGCCAGCAACACTGCATCTACTGCAGACAGTAGCAACAGGTCAGATGGGGACATCACGTTCGTTGCTTACTCCCGCCTGACTCGCCGCCCTCGCCCCTGGAGCAGCAGTCTTCGTCTCCCCAAACTACGCCGGCCCCTCTGCGGCCCGCAGAGGATACCACGGCAAAACAGAGCCTGCCCAGGTATATCTAAACAAGTACCCGCCTGTACAGTGTGGTTATAGGCGGTCATTTTGCAGCTCGTGGCATAAAAATAGACAATGGATTATTCATGTGAAAATAGTGCCATATTCTGCCATGACTGTAGAAATGTTGGGTCAAAAATAATGCATACAATAGCACAGATGCCTTCACCACGAATGGCTACAAAAATATCTCATAGCCCAAGCTTATCAACAAGCTAATGTTGCAGCTGAAATGTTCTCCAGGTCACAAAGTCAACCTCACATGATGATGTGATACCAGTTTTCAAGCACAGTAAATATTCTCTTCCCAGAGTATATGATGGGACCAAGGTGATGATGTAGTACATGGTTTTAATAATATTTTTGCTTTTCAATGTGTGCCATTTCAAACCATGAGCTGGTTTAAATAATATTTGCCTTGATTTACAATATGTTCTCATTTGTTTTATCAATACAGTTTTTAAGCTTTCATGCTTTTCCTTGCCACAGTCCACTTTGGACGATATGAAATATTTCAGTATTGCACTTTTAACTCACTTGAAATGTTCTCACTTGCTTGGTTTCAAAACATAACAAATGGCATAATCTGTTCATTGGGGACCATCAATGCTATTTTTCATTGCTGTTGCCGGCCACTATTGCTCATGTAAACCTACTACTGCTGCGCCCCCTGTAACCTCAGAGGCACCCTGAGTCATTTTGTTCTGGAACCGGGCCTGTACACGGCCATATACTAAACAAACTACAGAGCCCATTCCGTGTCCTGTTAGTGTTTACTTCCTCTCTGCCTTCTTCTGGTGATTTATCTGACGTCCAGCGCTCCTTCTTTTAACCTCTTTTCCTGTCTCTTTCTTGATCCTCCTTAGCAACCTTCATTATAGTCCTTGACAGTGGTCTGTACTAATGTATTAACAACGTGTCACATGTTAAGAATTTACAATCAGAATCGACTATTCAACTAAGCCGTGTAATAAAAGTTGTTAGTAGCCTTAAGGGCCTACACAGTGGTTATGCTATACCACATTGCCCTTCACTGGATGTATAATGAGCTGCACTAAACTACATTTTAGCATTTAAAATACCTAGCCATTCTTTTGCGGTTATTTTGGTGAAAGTAACTCAAAAGTAACTAAAGTAGTGTAACTCATTACATTTCAGAGACAGTATTGTAATGTAACTTATTACTTTCAAAAGAGAGTAATAAGTAATATGTAATATATTACATTTTGGAAGTAACTTGCCCAACACTGTTCAGCCCTGATATCTTCTCAATAAACTATTGTTATGTATATCTTTCATTTAGTTGAAACCCAGTGACGCAAATCACCTTTGTAAATCATTATGAGAAGCTCTTTAAGGTCACAGTCCTAACAGCCTTACCAATGTTGGGCATGGGAATTTCTGCTCTAAGACATAACATGTCTCATGTCTTATGTTCATAAGTCTTTGAATCTGATTATATATCTCTTTGGCAGTTTGACTTATCTGTGTGACGCATTTAATCTATCACAGGAAAACTCAATAGTCTACATTCATTCAACAAACAGACCACATGGAGGAATGTGTTTCAACAAGATGTTGTACAATTTAAGATGTCAAAGGCATGTGAGCTGTTGCCGTACTGCTGCAATGATTTTAATCTGTGCATGATCTCAATCTTCTCTTTCTTCATGTCATCATATTATACATTCAAATATAAAGCATTACATAGGGTTTGAGGGCACTTCAACTGCTGACATTTACAACCCGTGCTTTTGCGGTTTGAAACGACAAAATATGGCAGTTTATTATTAGATAATTGGTTTACAGTTCATAACTATATGAAATATTGGCATAGAAATGGAGATGACGCATGACAAAGGTCAGTGGCTGGACTCGTGTTTTCTCTTCTGACACATATCACCAGGATTATGTTTTTTTTTACAACTTAAAAATATCTCTTAATAAATAGGTTTTTTTCTATTCATTTATTTGACTTTAACTACGGTTAAGGTGGAGCGCCACCAACTTTAAACATCAATGAGATTTCCTGAGAGGAAGTGATGCTGTAGGCTATACAGTATTTGAAAAGAAGTTGCATAAAAGCTTTAGTATCTCCAGAGGAAGCAGTGTTAAAGAGGACATATTGTGCTCATTCTCAGGTTCATATTTGTATTTTGTGTCTCTACTGTGACATGTCTCCATGCTTTAATGTTCAAAAAGCTCTTTATTTTTCCCATACTGCCTGTGTTGCAGCACCTCTTTTCACCCTCTGTCTGAAACCAGAGCCCAGTCTGCTCTGATTGGTTAGCTGGCCGGCTCTGTTGTGATTGGTCAACTGAGAGATGTTGCAGCTTAGCCTATCATGTACAATATGTTAGAGCGCTAACCAATAGAAGTGCAAGTGTTTCATAGTGATTTCACTATGTTACAGAAGTCAACAAAGGAGTCCAATGGAGGCATTTCAGGCAGGGGGGGGACCCTCCAAAAGCATAACAGGACCTATTTAATGTCCTCAAGTGATGGAGGCTGGAAGTCTGAAGAAGAAAGTGTGGCTCTAGAACAAAGAGAACTTACCAAAACTCTGTCGCTAAAACCTTAAGACGCTTAAATCTTTGACCGAACTGCCAGCCGTTGAATTGGATTGTGGTTAATGTAGGCGGAAGGTAAGAAGAATGTGTATAATAAAAAAACTACGTCTGGAGTTTCTGCAAACAATTTTGATGCTTGTCTCTGTCAGGGTTGGGGAAAATAGGACCCAAATGTAGAAAAAGGACTAAAAAAGGTAAGGTAACAAAAAGCGAGCTTTATTATAAAAAAAAAGCCGATGACAAAAGAAACCAATTAACATTAACAAAACTGGGGAGCACGACAGACAGGAACAAACTAACAGGCGGGAACAGGCAGGCAGGAGACATGGGTTGCAGTCGAATAGTCCATTTAGCTTAAGAACCTTCCTAACGGAGTGAAATTACCCGGAAGTACCTCAGTGGCAGCCATGATAAGTGCCGTTCCAATTCTCTAGATCAGGGGTGGGGAACCTTTTTCCTCTCAAGGGCCATTTCAATTTTTTCAACATCCTCCGAGGGCCGTTCAAATTATTGACCTCTGCTTAAAAATTCATTCATTTGGCCTTTCTTTCATGCTGTGCAAAGAAAAAGCAACCTCTTAATCCAGATATCTTACCATGACTCGCGCATAGACACACAAGATGTGCAAATGTATTTAGTTTCCTATCCATGTGCACATGATTTCAGTTGGGGGGGACCTAACCTCCACTAGGGGGGTCCGGGGGCATGCTTCCCCGGGAAGATTGTTTTTTTTAAATGTTGAAGTTAAAAGCATCAATCTGGTGCACTTTGAGAGCAACATCAGGAGATCTATGGATATATCTCTCAACATCCATATGAAACAGAACTGTAAGCAGATTTATTTTTCTTTATGGATATTTTACAAATCACTCCCCTTTCAAACTGTATTCTTGTTTATTAATAACAACTTTTTTGACTGTCATATAGTATTTTATACCTGTTTACTTTATTCTCTTATGTTTCTATAACCATAATGATCATATAAAGATGTGCCTTTACCTCACTGGTTGTAGAAAAAGCTTCTTATATTCGTTAGCATAGCTAGCTAACCAGATGCTAATAACAACAAAGTTATTGACTGTACGGGGGGCCGGAGGTTCCCCACCCCTGCTCTAGATGATAGGAAAGGAGGTTTCAAACTTCCTTTCTAACCTTCTTTAGCTTAGGAACCACTGGACCTCCCTTTACGAAAGTAGGAGTAAATGCTTCCCCACAATGCCTTGCAGCCGCAGCATTTGCCGTCCCAGGGCCGGCCCTTGGCATAGGCAGTATAGGCGAATGCTAAGGGTGCATCAACCCATCAGGGGCGCCAAAAAAAAAAGAAGGAAAAAAAAGAACAAGTTAGAAATTAAAACAAATTATTTTTTAAATTTCATAACAACACAATTTCTTGATTTTGGATCAACAAATTACATCTTATACTAACATAGCTACGCCTATATTGCGTACAGCGCCCATAAACTATGGCGCACCCCCCCCCCAAAATCAAGTTGAACTGCCCTAGCCCCAGTAAAAACCAGAGGTTTATGTGAAATAGTTCTTTTTTTTAAATAATAGTTTTAGTGTGCAATTATAGGTTTTAATTTTGTATTAGTGTTAATTCAAAATAAATCAAACTCCCAAAAAACGTATACAGCTTCTGTATGCTTTTATCAACATTGGAATTTACTGTGTGCGGCCGCGGGGGGAGAGCTTTAGAGAGCTCTCTCCTGAAAGACTAAGAGGCTCTGATAACATCAGCTCAGTCAGGTAAAGACACACCTTTATATGATCATTATAGTTATAAAAAAATAAGAGAATAGATGAAAAACAGGTATAAATATGACAGTAAAAAAAAGTTGTTATTAACCTGTTAAGCCCGAGAGACCCCGGTACCGAGGCACTGCCGTAACATCTTGCAGGAAACAGTGTCTGAGGCCATGTTCATTTAATAAACTATGAATGTTTTATATCCATGTAACGGGAAGAAACTCATCTAACTGACCATTATTTTTATTTTTTCAAAATAAAACTCACAATGCTAACGCTGAGCCTCTGAATTAGCAACGAGCGAAAAATGCTAGCAGATGAATGTCAGACCTAGAGACAGCTTCACTCTCATGCAAAACTGGGTGCGCGAAGCCCACACCTTTTTGTTTTACCATGTGTGTGAGTGGGGAGATTCCCCTTCGATTATATTGGCTCTAACAGTCAGAAAGAGATGTCAATCACCAAAATCGACCAATGGGTTCCAGCGAAACGGTAAAACCCCCATTTCCACCCCAAATCACCTCAGAGGTGGAGTTTTTTTGGCTAAACCTCTCTAAAAAGGTCAAATGTCACTTGTTTTGTATCAATCTTGATACAGGGTACTTATTATATGTTGTGATAGGCTACATGCACTAGGGTCTGAGACGTACTTCCGCCTTAGCCGTAATACGGCTCGGCAGCTTCCGGTTTGCTTCCGGTCTACGTAGCAGAGCGGGAGATCGTCCACAAATGTTTTACTGTTTAAATCTATGGTTTAAATATGAGTCGACGGAAGATTTTCAAAACGGAGCATTTGCAAAGACAAGTAAATAACTACTCCGAGCACTGCTGTGTCCCACTTTGTACGGCGTCAGCTAAATTCAACAGCGTCCTAAGTTTCCATGGCTTTCCGACCTAACTCGAGCTGCGAAGACAGTGGCTGGTTAAAATACGACTCGATAACTTTACAATCTCCTCTCACTCCAAGGTCTGCAGTCGTCACTTCGCTACGGATCAACTAATAGAGCCAAAAAACCCTTGATGGCCGTAGGAGGCTTGTGAAAGGTGCTGTCCCAGTTCTGTTTGAGTGGAATCACTTCACTGCTCAAACACCGCGGGCTAGTGTTTGGGAGAGAAGGGAGCGGCCCACTGAACCAGTCTCTCGGGAGGAGCAGGAAGAGCACATCGATGTCCGTGACCATGATTATTGCTCAACCCCTGAACCAGCTTCACTGGACATGTCCTCTCAAGCTACAGAAGACAACTCCAAAACAGTGGAGGATCTGCAGAAGCAACTGCAGGAGTTAAGAGTCCAGCGAGAGTTTTGCTTACAGCGGTTTGCTGGCTCCGACAACAACATCCGATTCTATACCAGGTAATGTTTTGGCTAAATTCTATCCAAGTTTTTGAGATGGGTTAGCTTATAAAGAATCCTGTTTTCCTGCCGTTTGACTGCTGACTATTTGCATGCAGTGTTGGAATAAGTAGGCTACTCAACTTAACTGAAGTATAAGTACAAATACTATGGTTTGAAAATACTCCTGAACTGAATGTAGAATCATAAATCAAGTGTTTTCATAAGTAACTAGAAACTATGAAGGTTAACTAAATGTGGTAGAGTAAAACATACTAATACTAACAACATACTGATAATACTTTACTACAAGTGGAAATCTTCAAAACCTTACCAAAGTAAAAGTACATGTCAATATCCACTGTGTTTCTCCCAGTTGCACACTTAAGAATGAAGAGTAAAAGTAGTCATTCTGTGTAAAATGTTCCCTGTATGTTTTAGATTATTATTACTGCTGCTTTAATGTAGTTGTTACATGTTACTGCTGTATATTACTATACCTGCACCAAGTGCCTTCTTAATCAGTCTATTTGAATTGTAATGTATTATAGCAAACAAGAGGAAAGCATTAGCCCATGTGTTACAGTTAACGAGTCAATTAATGACTGACATGTGTCTTTTGTGTACAGATTCCCGAGCTATAACCACCTGATGGCCTTCTGGTTTTTGATTGAGCCTTCCATTTATAAAATGGTTCGTGTTACAAGAGCCATATCAGCTGCCAAGAGGAATGAAGAAGTGGTTACACACGCACGTCCATCAACGGTAGGCTACGTTTCTTTTAACACACAATCTAAACACAAACTGAAGGGAAAATGTTTCCCCGACTTTTCATTGCTTTCGTGTAGGCTAAAAGGCTATAGTACTCAATCCTTTTTGAATACATCAGAGAACTAAAACAACTTAATGTTTTTCCCATGGTGTGCTACACTCATGACATTAATATAGTACCCTTTTTTTGTTTTTATCTTCCAGAGACAGCTGCTTCAGCCAATTGACGAGTTCTTCCTTTTTATCTGCTTCCTGTCGGTGGGTTTGAAAGAGAGGGACCTTGCAAACCGCTTCAACGTACACCAGTCCACTGTGAGCTGCATCATTGCAACATGGACGAGTTTTCTTACAACTTTATTGGGGTCACAGTGCATCTGGCTTACACCTGCAGAAGTTCAAGCCCACCTCCCAGAGGCATTCAAAGATTTCCCAGACACACAGGTGATCCTGGATTGCACAGAGCTGAGGTGTCAAACACCATCCTCACTCCTCCTCCAAAGTGAAATGTATTCTACATACAAATCTCACTGCACCATGAAAGCCCTGGTTGGCATAGCCCCACATGGCGCAGTGACATTTGTTTCCAGTCTGTATGGTGGTTCTGTCAGCGACAAGGAGATTTTCAAACAGTCTGGAATAGCTGCGTTGTTGACTGAAAACATGGCAGTGATGGTAGATAAGGGCTTCCTGATCAGCGATTGCTGCAAATGCAAGGTGTACTGCCCACCTTTTCTGTCAAAGCAGAAGCAAATGCCAGCCTATCAGGTGAGGGAGACACAGGCCATTGCCAGACTGAGGGTTCATGTGGAGCGTGTCATCAGGAGGATAAAAGAGAACAAACTTTTTGATGGTGTCATCCTCCTGTCCCATGCCTACAACATCAATCAACTGTTTGCAGTAGCATGTATGCTGTCAAACTATCAGAACAAAGCACTGGTCAAGAAATGGGTGAAATAAGACAAGATGATGACACCTGTGCAGGTAGCTGTGATTAAGCTGGGTGAGCACACCGTAATACCGTGTTGCCTGACACACGCTAGTGTTTTGTTTGAATAAATGGTAAATAGCAAATTACAATGCGTTGATGATTTCTTACAAATGCAATGATTTACTATTCATTACAAAAAAATCACTTCACTTTATTGTCTTTTTAAATACAATTGTATATTTATTTACATATATGAAATGTGACAAACAATATATATCAAACAAAATATTGAAATCACATTTTGTTGTCATTCAGAACACATGATTGAGGGATTGCCTCTTAAAAACAATGACGGCTGAGCCAGGGTCTAGCAGCTAACTGCTTACAGAGTTAACAATGGCTACAGTGCCCACTACTTTTTTAATGACAGGTACTTCGGCATGTATGTGTAAAACAAAAAAAGTCTACTTTTTCTCTGATTGCTCTTTGCACTTCTGGATCTGTGTATATTCTTTGCACCAGGTAGTCCTCCTGTGCCCACACTACAAAGTCATACCACTGCATCCCAGATACAAGAAGTTGACCCTGTACTTGCCAGTATGGCTTTTCTTGAGCTTAGGGGAGCCACATTCCATCTGCACATATTTGCAGTCGACATAATTTGGGACATTGGGACATTTGAATTCAACAAGGCCAAATTGGGGATATTCTGTTGGGTCAAAAACAACTCCATCAGGGGAGGCACCAAGCCAGGGCGTAGAGGGGTGAATGACAAGGCCACAAGGGGAGTAGTTCACGTTTGCCAGTCTACTGTATTCAGCTGCTACTGTGGGCTCCATCTCGGCACCTCTCCTCATTTCTGCAGTCTGCCTTGTACCTTTGAGTATTCGCTCTGCAAGAGAGTTAGCAGAGCTCTCACCTCTGACGTGACAAATCTCTCTAAACCTAGAGGCAGTAACCCTGGGTTTGCGGAGCAGATGCCACTCTGAGCTAGAGCTTTGCTCATGGGTAGCCTCCTCAATTTTGTGAGACATTCCAAATCAACAGATAAGCTGTTCATATGTAGTTGCTCCTCTTCTGAGCACACAGCGGTAAATCACATGGCAAGATCACATACCCCTCTATGGGCAAGTGGGGTGTTGGTGTGTGTGTCAGTGTGAAGTGTGGTGTACCGAGACGTCAAAGCAGGCATCTGATAGGACAGAACACTGCCCTCCTGCACAATCCCGAAGGCACTTTCCACAAGGGGCTTGTCAGGTCTCATGTTCATTGTGGTCACAAGCGGTCTGTCTTCAATGCTGAATGCTGAGTATGCCTCCGTAACTCTGAACAGGCAGGGATCTGGTAATGGCCCCACCATGCCTCTGTAGAATCCACTCCTACAAAGAATGGCAAAGACAATATAGCACATTAATGTGACAATAAAGGTTAAGAATACAGCACCAGAATTATGAATTTTAAAAACACAGGAAACACAATTTCTAGCTAAAATTACCTTACTCCAGTCTGCACCATCCTATTTGGTACAGGCTTGGTGAAAACCATGGAGTTGATGGGCCCTGGCTTCACACCCTTAAGGAAAAGACTATTACTGTTCGTTGAGTCACTTTAAAACAAAAACTCTGTGAAAGATTACAAGTATTTGAACCTCATTGAAATTACCATTGTTCGCGGCTTGTGCCATTGCTGTTCCGATTCAGTACAGCTATGCACAGGTGGCACAACTGGCATGTTCAGTTCAATGTAGTGTGCTGTTTGGAACAGCAATGCTACTGTGTGATTGCACAAAACAGTTCCTGCAACACAGGAGCACTGGTTGTGCGTGAGCACCACTGGTGATGAATCACGAAGCGTTATCTAAAAAAGAGAGAAGAAATACTAGTGATTAGTAACCTCACTTGTTACTATGAGCCAGGAGGTTATTATGAGTAGAATTATTGGTTATTTTTACTGACCATTATCCTAGAAGAAGCATGTATTCCTGAATGCTTAGTGTTACCCTCTTACCCTACAATACCACAATGACTTTCTTTGGAAACTAAGATGCCTTGAAAATTGTATTAAAGCAGTTTTGACTATATATTTGAACCCCCAAACTTACACATCCATAATCAATGTAATAATATCTGACCAATCAGCTGTGATAAAGCAGGGAGAAGTAGGACACTGTTGAGATTCCCTTAAGGTAAACTAATGTTTAACTGAACTGAAAACTCAATAAACAGGGGGGAACAGTGTCAATGCTGCCTGCCTACACTCAAACTGTGTGCTGTCTCGCTCTTCCGCATTGACCTGTAGCACAAGGCTCTCACGCTGACCTGCCCTGTCAGCCTGTCTTTATTGGACACTGAATGAAGAAAAACAGAGCAACAGCGTTAGATCTATACTCACGTCAAAACATCTATGGCAACATTGCTTTACAAAAGCTGATACCATTATGCAGTGTGGCTAACAACAAGACAACCTCTAGTTGGCTAGGCTATAAGGCTATTAAACGATAGTATTTTTTAGCAAAATGGCTAATGTGTTAAAGAATTAACACCAGAAACAGTACATAGCGTTACCCAGAGCCCTATAGTAGTCTACTATAGTAGTAGTATAATAGTAGTTATACTATAGGGCTCTGGCGTTACCTAGCTTTTGACAGCTAACATTAGCGTAACCTGGAGCATAAGCTAGCTGGTTACTCCAGTTACCTTCTTACCTTCATAGTTGTGTATATATGACGCAGCATATAATTTGAAGCCTTTATCGAGTTTGCTGGCTGGGGCTTTAGTCGTCCGGCAAATCCGATGAACATCTGACATTTTTTATTTCGGTAGCTCTTGTAGGCAGCGGGTGTAGAAGGTCGTCATTTTCAAACAGGAAATTAATCAGCCGCTTTGAGTAGAATGCGGAAGTGACTGTGCATGTAGCCTATTTGGATTCCTAAAGCTTTTAGTCTACCTTACCATCATCCAAGGGTAGTTTTCACTATAAGTAAAAAATAATTTTTGGACGGACACTATAATTTACAGTTTTTTACTATGTTCAATCTGAATTTTCTTTAAAATAAAAAACATCTATATTGTTCTGACTCTTCTACATCCAACTCACAGGTTTGTCATTACTTTGAGGAAAAAGATTATTAATTTGACCCTTTTAGAAGGGAAGATATGGTCATTTGTTCTGGGAATGTCATTTTCGAGCCTGAGACCTGAAAAACAGGCTCAGGGCTAAACTGGTTAATAAACAAGAATACAGTTTGAAAGGAGAGTGATTTGTAAAATATCCATAAAGAAAAAGAAAATCTGCTTACAGTTCTGTTTCATATTTAAGTTGAGAGATGTATCCATAGATGTCTTAATATTGCTCTCAAAGTGCACCAGATTGATGCTTTTAACTTCAATATTAAGAAAAAATAATCTTCCCGGGGGAGCATGCCCCCGGACCCCCCTAGAGGATGTTAGGTCCACCCCCCACTTAAATCATGTTCACATGGATAGGATACTAAAAACATTTGCACACATCTTGTGTCCATATATTTCTGTTTTGGTGGTCATGCCACAACCGTGCACGTGCATGCATGCGCGAGTCATAGTGAGTGTCTGTATTTTGGGGGGGGGGGGGGGCGCCAGCTAAAATCTTGCCTAGGGCAGCAAATTGGTCAGGGCCGGCCCTGTGCCGTCCAACAACATTCGGATAGTCAGATAGTGAAAGTGTAGTCGGATTCTCTAAGTACCGAACTCTCTTCTTCTAAGTCCTTTTGAATTCTCCTATCCACTATTCCTTAACCCCTTAACCCTGTGACGTTTCACATAGACGTCAAGGGATAGACGTCAGGAGCTGATTTTTTTGACTATTCGACCGTAACCCTGGACTAGCAAAGACGAGCATAGGAGGGAGAAAGGACATGAAGAGACAAGGTAGCATGGACATGGAAAGACGACAAACAGACATGAACAGACATGGAGCACAGGGGAAGACAAGAGTAAATACACAGAAGGGTAATCACAGGACAAGACACAGCTGGGCAGGGGAGACAGAAACACAAGGGCAACAGGTGAACACAATCAGACAATCAGACACAGGAGGGAAAATAAAGACAGGGAGGCAAACACAGGAAGTAGAACCAGACAAGACACAAGGAGGAAAACATTTCAAAATAAAAGGTGGAAAATTCAAACAACATAAAACCAAACCATGACAGTCTCGTAACGGTCCATTGTGAGTCCACCAATGTTATATGAGTAACCTGTTGAATCTGTGGAGCACTCTTTAAATGTTTGATCAGGTTTTATGCAAATACAGCTGGCTAGGGAAAGTGAAAGATAATTTTGTTTTCAAATGACTAAGGGGACTGTCATTTTCATTGGTACAATAATAGACACTGTCTATCATAAAGAGGTGCAGTGATGACATATTTTGTTGGACAACCCGAAAGTTAGAATCGCAAGGGCTCCCTCGACAAGAAGCAATGGGATTTTACCATAGGATTTTGCCTGATTGTAGAAAATAGTTGCCAAACACTCATTAACAATACTTAACCTCCTTTGTTTACCAGGATTATCTCTATATATTAACAGTACTTTTAGATTTCTAAAGCGTAAATGCAATCGCCAGAAGTAAAAATCTAACGTTAGGCTATAAAGAACAGCATCATGGTCGAATGGCTGTGCTAAGCTAAAGGTGGTTGAATTTCAGCAGTCTCATTTAGCCACTTAGCATCTCCTGTTTTGATGACACACTTCATGGAATTCAAAAGTGGTGTAATTACTCTCTTATTTTTTTTTGTGAAGCAAAACTAGAAAATCTCTTACCCCTCGATTCCACCGGGTACGTCTGCGTCGCGTTACGGCGTTCGTCAATGGGTGCTATTCCACCAGACGCGCCGCGTTACGGCTCAGAAGCGTCCCAGAAGCGTCTCTGCGCTGGGTTCTGCTAAAAATAAGATGCAAGTCTATTTTTGACGCAACGCGAGGTGTTGCATAGCGCCGGGCAGGAAGTGGACCGGTCAGAGCATCCAGTCAATCCCCAAAATAAACTAATTTTGCAGACCCTATCCCTCCGTAATCTTTCAAGTAGGAGGAGGAATGCCAGCATTCTCCTCCGGTTTACAGGCACTGTGTAAATTATATAGAATAATTATGATGATGAATTCATTTTTTTAAATAAAATACAGCAACACATCTTTGATTCATGTCGTTTATAACTGGAATATTACAATTATTATTAACTTTGTCTGCACAAAGTAGCCTGTCCAGGAAATATGCCCAAATCAACAAAAACTGCGAGCCGGCACGCAAGACGCTCCGCTTCTGAAACGCGCCCGGTAGGGTATGACGGCGGAGGAGGCCGGACCAAATTTCTTACATAATGTTACGTGCCGCAATTGGTGCTTGTGTGTGTGTGCTTTTGTGTGGGTGTCTCTCTCTCTCCCTCTGTTTGTCTCCAGGTGCAGCCTCTCCCCAGGTGCTCCCAATCCCAATCAGCGCCCCCATAAAGGACCTGAGGAAGGCTGCAGTCGTTCTCCCCTTCTCCTCTGGCTGCATGTGTGTTACGTGCTGTAGGGTAGTGTCTCTGTGTGAGGCCTAGTTGAACCTGTGTTCTGCTAATTATTAGGAGATGTGCTCCAGTGTGTCTTTGTGTATTTTATGTTAGTCACTTTCTTTTGAAAGGAAGTTGTCCTTAGTTAAGTTTGTTTTGCAATTTGGCTGGTGAGACTCTTTACTTTTGTATTAATTAAAACCTCACTTTGTGGCTTCAGCCTTCAGTTTCCTCTCCTTTTTCTCTCGGCCGGTTATTTTGTGTGTTGTTACTTCCCTTTGTACCCCTAGATTTAGAAGGGAACGTAACATGGGGCTCGTCCAATCTTTCAGAAAAAGAGTGAGTATTTGTTTGTGGTTTAGTGTTATTGTGTTTGGTAGCAGTGACTTCCTCAGTTTAGATAGGGGAGTGTCTAGCTGGGCTGAATCAGTCTTTCCTTCGGGCACTCATTTTTTATTTTGCCTTTTATATTTTCGGGGTAATCCTGGGTGGGGATTTATTCCCTGTTGGGGGCAGGCGTTTCAGGGTTTCGGCCGCTGATGTTTGCCTTTAAAATTGCCTCGAGCCCAGCACGCTCCAGAAGATAGGTAGGTAAGTTGTGGTAGGCAGGATCTGGGCTTGTTATTAGAAAGAGTCGATGTTTATGTAGCCTCAGATATTTTGCCTGTTGTTGAGTGAGGTGATTTAAGTGTGAGTGTTGAAAATTAGTTGGTGTGTTTAGTATGGCCTCCCTTGTGTGGAGTGAGTCCTCTCATACTGGTTCTAAATTAGATGCCAGGTTGAAAGTGAGGTTAGCTCGTCTACAGTGGGAGAAGGAGGAGCGTGAGCGAGAGTTTCAGCTCAGGAGGGAGCTGGAGATCAGGAAGTTGGATGCAGACACAGCTTTCAGGATGCGTCAGCTAGAGCTGCAGACAGGTTCAGTTGGTACCTCTTCGGGTACACAACCAGTGTCAGGTTCTGCTGCTGCTTTTGATGTTGGTAGCAACATTCAGCTGGTCCCTGTCTTTCGTGAGTCAGAAGTGGAGATTTGTTTTGGTGCATTTGAGCGCATTGCTGCTGCTCTGCGCTGGCCAGAAGACGTGTGGGCCATACTTGTACAGATGAGTTTGCACTTACACATAAAAGTGTTTTTTTCCAGCGTGATCCCCTTCATCAAGAGCGTGATTCCCCATCAGCGAGACTTTTACCATAGAGCTCGTGACAAATACGTTCCCCGTGACAGTTTTCCAGTTTCAGGTCCCAAGCCAGAAAAGCCTTGTTTTTTTTGTCATAACCCTGGTCATTTGATAGCAGACTGTGCAGCTTGGAAGCGAAAGCAGGCCGCCACTATGGCGGATGAGGAAGGGCTTGTGCTATCACCAGAGTTGGGTGTAACGCGTTACAAAGTAATGCGTTACTGTAGTAATATTACTTTTGTCGGTAACGGAGTAGTGTAACGCGCTACTTTTATAATTCAGTAATCACACTACAGTTACTAACATTGCCCCGACACGCGTTACTTCATTACTTACTAAAATAAGTCATAATCACACCTCAACAAACACCTGCAAAGAACACATGCTAAGGTGAAGCTAACGCACAGCTATTTGTTGTTTGTAAACTTTATATCACGTATTCTGTTCTTCTTCTCTGTTTTCCGGTTGTTGCCTGTTTTGAATGACGAATACACACTACCGCCGCCTGCTGGTAAGTAGAGTTATTGCCACTCACGCATGCGCAGTTCGTACGTGCTCGGCTGAAGTCTTTGCGGTGTCTGGTTCCAGTGCAACACATGGCCAACACGCAGGAGAACACGCCGACGCAACAGCGTGAGCAGAGATAGACTGCGCAAAATATACAGATAGCAGGAGACAGAGGACAGCCAGGAAAACATTCAGGATCTGGTTCAGTCAATGGAAACTGAACTAAAGAGAACATTTGAAACTTTAGCAGTCTGCGTGATCTGCCTGCAGGGAGGGGCGGGCCGGCCGTGCGAGTAAAGTAACGAGTAAAGTAACGAGTTACTTTATGTAGAGAGTAACGAAGTAGTGTAATATATTACTTTTTTTTAAAGTAATATGTAATATATTACTTTTTTTTAGTAACGACCCCATCTCTGGCTATCACACAGTGGTGTTTTGGCTCAGAGCGATTCTCCTCATCGTTTTGGTTTCCGGAAAGCTCGTAACAGGCGTGCCACACATGCTCATTCAGCTTCTCTTCCAGGACCCAAGAAAAAGAGATTGTGTTTCTTTTGTCTTGATCCTGGTCATCTAGAGGCAGAGTGTGTAGCTCGGAAGAAGCAGGTGGCAGCTGCTCTGGAAAAGCCAAAAGACCGGCACCCGGTTGCGATGCGACAGAGTGGTGAGTTGCAGTTAAGTTCTGCGTCCGTCTGTGACAGTACTGTGGATGTTCCCGTCTCTGAAGCGGTGGGTGTGGACCTAGCTCAGAGCGATGTGGACCTGTGTTGTGTGTGTTCCATATGTTGTGTGTGTTCCATGTGTTGTGTGTGTTCCATGTGTTGCTCCGGTGTTGGCTGCTGGTGAGCAGTATAAGGTGTGTTTTATGGGGGGGGGTGTTACGTGCCGCAGTTGGTGCTTGTGTGTGTGTGCTTTTGTGTGGGTGTCTCTCTCTCTCCCTCTGTTTGTCTCCAGGTGCAGCCTCTCCCCAGGTGCTCCCAATCCCCAATCAGCGCCCCCATAAAGGACCTGAGGAAGGCTGCAGTCGTTCTCCCCTTCTCCTCTGGCTGCATGTGTGTTACGTGCTGTAGGGTAGTGTCTCTGTGTGAGGCCTAGTTGAACCTGTGTTCTGCTAATTGTTAGGAGATGTGCTCCAGTGTGTCTTTGTGTATTTTATGTTAGTCACTTTCTTTTGAAAGGAAGTTGTGTTACTTTTGTATTAATTAAAACCTCACTTTGTGGCTTCAGCCTTCAGTTTCCTCTCCTTTTTCTCTCGGCCGGTTATTTTGTGTGTTGTTACTTCCCTTTGTACCCCTAGATTTAGAAGAGAACGTAACACATAACCATAGACAAATTGCAATTTTGCTTCTATTTCAGCTTGGTCATTTTTTATATATTAAAGTGTTGGGGTGACTGACTCATATTGCATGTCTATGAATGCAGATTAAACCTTTAAAAGGTTAATGAACTAAATCAACACATCATGGACTGCCTCACATGCCTAATATTTAATAGGAAAAAACCTGTGAAAAACATGAATGACCCTGATGGTTTTTAACATTTCAAGAACACATTTTTCCTGCTGAGCAAACACACTCCCTGCACTAAACACATGCCTGTTGCTGCTTCCTAGTACTAAAATATATATATATATATTCTTTAATAAGAATTTGAAAGCGAGGATCTTAAATAGAAATATTTAAGATCCTCGCTTACAAATTCAAAGCAACACGATAATTCATTTGTAGGGTTGTGTGGGGAGTTGTGTTTGAGTTCACCCTATGAATGTTAATCCAATATTCCCTCTCTTTTAGCTCTGTTTTTAGTCTCTGCCAACTATCGGTCTCATTTGGTGTTGAATGCTCCACTATGTTCACTAGCTTTTCAAGAATCCGCTGCTGTTGCCCCAAACGACACAATGAGAGTGGTCAGAGTGAAACACAACAGTAGTAGTTGCAGCCAGACAACTAAACTCACTTTAAAGCTGAGGGACACAAAGATGGCATCATGTTTTACAGAGAGACACATTTCAGAAACACATACAAACTTGAGTCTGTCTTTGTGTTTGGTGAGGAAGGAACAAGAAGAAAGCTCATTAAGTGTCGTGGCCCCTAAGAACCCACAGAGTTTTGGTGGCATCAGCAGAAACTACAGGGAGGATGGCGGCAGACGCACTCGCTTGTTATTCGTAAATTAAAGCAAATGAAAAGAGTGTTCCTCATCCTACCAGATCAGGTTACGTCACATCAGAGAGGCCTTCATCACTTCTTCGTCCCCCCTGGCTCTGTCCTCCTCCTACACTGCCCTCCCGTCCTGCAGCAGGAATATGGTGCGATGGGTCTTCCAGTGCACATGTTATCACTGTAACTCCCCTGCGTGTTTGATCCAGTCTAAATATTTTTGCAGAAAGCATTGAAGGGTCTGACTGTCAGAATTACAGGCAAGGAAGGGGGTTGGGTGGCACACAGAGGGTGCTACACACTTCAAAACTAACCTTGATACCTGTAGAGTTTGCTGAGTCAGCATTTGCTCTAAACTCCATCATGGAGATCATTGATATCAGCCTAAATCATACCTTGTTGTGAAGTTGAAGCCTAGCCCAGTGTATGGTGGCCGATTAGTGCAAATGTGTAACAACAGCCCAAAACATTTGTATTTGGAGAAAACGTATTGCTTACTTTTAGGAAACCCTGCGCATGTTTAGTCAAGTCGGTGAATGTTTTCTAAATGATGAAGATCAAGTTGGTGAAGATGTTTCTTCATTGGCAAACTATTTATATTGAAACTCTTAGCTTATAAATATTAATAATAATGTTTTACTATTATGTTACTTGTTGAAATGCAATCCAAGTAAATCACTTTATTTTGATTGAATGGATTTTGTTCCAACAAGCAAACGTCCACATAATATTTTTCTACAATTTCTAAGTGTGAAAAAATTACCGGAGTTTGCCAATCCAAAAAAAAAAACCCTCTGGGAATTGCCCTCCATGGGCTACACCGATGAGTAAATAGATTTCCAGACTTTGTTGTGAAGAAAACTGTGATGCTCCTCTCGCTCCCAGAAAAGAAACTTAAAATAACGAGACTAATGGAGTCTCTGAAAAGGTTCAAATGGGTACTTTAATTAAGTAACGTGGTAATAGAACAAGCAGAAGGTAATGAAGAGACAAAAGCCGGCGTTGTCCCTGGTGTGGCTGCAGCGAAGGAAAGCGCAAGCTGTGCTCAGCCGTCCCCTTTTATCGTCTTCCGTGCTGTGAAGGAGGGGGCCGGCCACCTCAGTCTTCAATGTCCAACATCGCGTTAAACAGAGGATTTCGACATGTTACATTCATTGCTTACTTCCACACGCTTTTTCTCCTCCTTATCTCTCTCATAACTTTTTATTTAATGACTTTAAACGGCTGTAATAGTTATTTTTAGAAATACTGGAAGTACTTTACGGCAGTTATCATTTACAGTAGCCCCGGAATTCGTCATATGCTACCCACGTCTGTAAACAAAACTAATTAAAATAAACTGTACCTTCATTTAATATTCAGCAATAATAATATCTCGACGTCTATAGATGTAGTGTTAAAATCAGTAGGTTTTGGTGTGCAACACTCTGTGTCATTTCTAGTAATATTAGCCACATGCTAAATGCTAACCGGAGATGAAGGATTTTCAGAATAAAAGCTTGGCATTAAGATTGTGCGAGAACTTCCGTTTTTTTCAGAATAAAACCGCTTTTAAACTGACGGTATGTTTAAATTAAATTATGTCATAAAACATTGATTTGAATTTCTAACAGTTGATAGATTATTTTAGATATCTGACACAGCTAACGATTCAGCTTTCAGCGCATTTTACAACTTTTAGACCCTAATGATTTAAATGAGGGCTATGTTTGATCTGTATGTCTTATATGTCTTAAATGATAGGATGAATTGGAAATGGGGGACCCTGATGTAAACAAGACGAAAGTCTTTCTCTGGTCTGCATCCCCTTAACAATTGTATGTTTTGAGCTGTACTGTACTGTACCCAATATACAAGCTGTTAATAAACTTTTCAATCAATCAATCTATAA
This sequence comes from Gymnodraco acuticeps, assembly GCF_902827175.1. Classification (NCBI taxonomy): domain Eukaryota; kingdom Metazoa; phylum Chordata; class Actinopteri; order Perciformes; family Bathydraconidae; genus Gymnodraco; species Gymnodraco acuticeps. Next base: position 2,410,245 of record NW_022991451.1, read on the forward strand.
AAGTGTTAGTGTTAGTTGATTTAGCTAACAAAATGTATCCTTTAATTTACAGACATCTCTTTCCCAATTTAAGTCAATAGGAAAACGTTTTTTTGGGCCCAATGACGTCGTGTTTGGCCACAACGAAAATGTGCTTCAACTTCCGCCGGACAAATGATAAAAATGCTTTGCAGTCCTGCACAAAGCGAGGTATCTTGTCACCCTAGTGACCGTACATCAGCCAGCTACATGCTGAGTAGTGGAAACCTCAAGTGCTAGCTGGGTTAGTTTAACTCCCCTCTCTTCCTTCTCTTCCTTAGCGGTCAGTCCCCCCTCATTGGTGTTTGACCCGCAGGTGTTGGAGCCCTGGCTGCGTTGCTAGAAGATGCCATGGGCACATTCACATAAAAGTCTGGTGCACTGCATTCAGTCCCAGTGCTTCCTAAGGATAAGAGTATCTCTGTCTTATGCCATATCTTCTCCAGTAAAAAACAAACTAAAAAAGACAACAAGAAAATGATTAAACCAAAAAGGAAGCAAAGTTCATGGGAGCTAGGCAACTGCTCTACATGGGCCACCGTTGCCATAACTTATCAGAAGTTTTGAACACAGTTTGTACAGTATATCTGACATGTACCATAGACAGTCTGGGGATACAGAAGACTGAATACTGGAAGTTGGCGCAGTATCAGACATTTGAGAGACACAACAAAGTAAAGAGCATATTATTGAAGATAAAAGTCCTGGAGAAGGATCTAGAAAAAAAAAGTCCTGGGACCAACATTGAGGGAAGAATAAAATGTTCCATTATACAGGTCAAGGAGTGGTGGCCAGCAACACATACAGTGTACACTCTACTGCCTTCTCATGACCCATTCTGTATGTTCATTCATTAACTGACATTGCATACAATGAGTCACATGCCTTCTGTTAAGCTTCATTACTCTTCCAGACATAAGAGACTGCAGGTGAATTAAGTGGTGTGTACAAGGACACAGTGTGTATTATTTCTTCAGAGGCCTTCAGAGGTTGTACCTCAAGAAACCGTAGATGGAAAATCACAGACATACTTGACATATGGAAATGTGTCTTTGTTCAGTTTTACTTGTTTAATTCCTAAGATTGACACAACCCATAAATTAAATTAGGAAAGTTAAACATGGCTAAATTGAAAATATCTAGAATGTTTTTGATATAAGGTCAAAGGATAAGGGTCTTCGAACAGAAGGTGAGAAAATAACTACAACTCCCAAGGTGCATTTTGGTTAATCATTTCCTATCACAGTGAGGATAGCGAGAACTATCACAGCAATTTACTATCAAAGCCCCATTGTGCTTTTTGGGGTTTTCCCTTTCCTGTAGTGTGTTATATAGTTTTTGCAACAAGTCCTCCAACTCATACGACCAAATAGGTCGATTGTTCACCAGCTTATTACGACTTATAATCACGTTTTAAAGTTATCGACCTCTAGTGCTCCCGTTGACTGCAAACGCTCCGGTGGGTCGTATATTCACAAATAACCCTCTCTGGAAAATCCTAAATTGTAGGATAGTTTGGCCATTAAAATGCTTTTTGATTACATTTTTTTTGTACTTTTAGAATTTACGTCCAGTGGATGTGTAGGATCTATAGTTTGATAGATATTACGAAGATTATTTGAGGACTTGCCAGGAGAACGTGTATATACTACGTCTTTCCCCCTATTCATTTCTATTGACGGCAGCGTCCATGTAAAGTTAGCGTCAACCCTCACGGGGTGGAAACAGTATTTCCGGTCTCGAAGTTTTCATAATAAAACCGTATTCCCCTCACTGTCAAATAATTTTACAGTGATATCTGCAGTACTCATCCACTAAAAAACATCATTATCCTTGTTAATTACACAACATTAATTGGTTTAAATTGTGTACAATGCTTTTGTGTTTTTCCCCTTCGATTCTGAGAGACACATTTTTTTTTTCGGAGGTTTTGATAGGCTAAAACATCTAACTACCCATAATCCTCAGCTATCGTTCAAGCTCAGTGATTGGATGTGTTAGCCGCAATGCACGTTGGGATATGGTGTTTATGTGATATGAAATCCAAAAATAACTTTTCTCTTTGAAAGTCATCACATAACGGCATTGTAATATACGGTTCAGCTGCTTTAAATATTACACATCTGCCGTAGTTATTTATTTATAGAGCCCTGATGAGAAGACTTCTAGACAAACTGGAAGAACTTCCACCGAAACTGAATACGTGACGTGGATCATAAATATATCAGCAATTAAACAACATGTTCAATTTATTTTCACACAATACGTATCCTTGTAGTATCAACACTAATTCGGCTGACTTTTATATTTGATCCAAATGGTAGATAGGCTATATTTACACAATAACGGTGCACATCTGATATAAAATGACTTGTAGTTTTTAATTATATTACTGATTTTCTTTGAATATAAGAATGTAAATACTGAGTTGAGAGAATAGTCAGGGGTTTTGGGTGATGGGAGACATATCTATGGAATCACAATTTTAATAGTTTACTGCTAAATGACGGATATACCTTTCTGTCTGTGATGTTTTACAAATCAGATATTAATGTGTAGTACTACAATATGTGAAATAATATAGCAATATCCTGTAAAATTATGTGAAAACATGAATAAAACTACACATCTTCAGATGTTATACATAAATAAGTGTCCTACACTAATAATACAAAGTTATTATGGCATTGTATGATGTGTGTTATTTGTAACATCTTCAGAAACTACCTTTCCAACTCCTCACCAGTTCACTGTTACAGGTCTATACAGGTTCATGGTACAATGCATAAGCTTCAAATCGAGACACTGAAACTGTATTTTTCTTTAGCGTTCTGTTTTAATTTCACAATAAAGTTAATAGTAATATTATGTTTGATATTATTCTGTTCTATTAACTAGACCACTGAAACCAGAAAATATGGTCTTAAATATGTTAAGACCATATTTTCTGTCGGTTTGGTGTTACAAATATCAAGACAATATATGTGTGGATAACAAAATAGATCCATTATAAACTAAACTGGAAACTTATACTGGAAAGTATAATTTATTGTGTTAACTCTGTCAACTTGAACGTTTTTTTAACCCGCACCACCTAGTGCGGGAGTGGCCAACCCGCGGCTCTCGAGCCGCATGCTGCTCTTTGCCCAGTCTCATGCGGCTCCTCAGTTCATATCGAATTTTAATTGTGTTTTTTTTTTTGTTGCGCAAATGTATCCCAGTTCACAAAGGGTTAACAACACACAAGTTCCAGCCCAATCGTTACGCAGAGTTTTCAACAAATAAGTGCTTTAGCCAATCAGAATGCAGATCCTGCAATACTGGAGGCGGGCTTTACTGCACTCGCGATGTGACAGTGAAGGGAGAGATCTGCTTCCGATCGGCAGAAATATAACTCAGATAAAACCGTAATAACTCAATATAATGTTGTCAAATCAAAATGGTAACAATTTTCAGTGGTATATGTGTATGTGAGAAGGCCTGCTCCCGGAAAGCTGGCTACTGACACAGAAGGGCTCCCGAATTTGATGATTCGCGGTAAAGAAATAAACAAGAGAGAAAGTGCATCTGTCAGGAGAGCTTCTGTCAGTCAGAGGGTTAGGTAAAAGTTGAGATGTCATGTGAGGAAAATTAACAAAAATACACTTTATTTATTTACATTTATTTGTAAATAACTGTCATGATTCCGTGTGTGAGATACAGACAGGGAGAAAAAAGTCCAGGGACATTTTTATTAAATTATTAACAAAGATCGCAAATGTGCCCTTTCGTGCATTTGAGCCCCTTCCACATCCTCTGCACATCTCAAGAAACAACATGCATATTAAGATAACAACTTTTTTCAAATGTTTTTGACTGAGAGTTTGTGTGTGAGACACAATATTAATGGTTGACTATAACTGGCCTCTGGTCTTAATACTGGTAGGAGAGGTTTAAGTCAATTTCTGTCAATATCATGGACTGTGACATTTATAGGAAATCTGGCTGAGCGGAGGTATGGGTTTCTTTATGTGTGTCTATGGGAGGGTGTGTCTTTGAGTGTGTGTGTGTGTGTGTGTGTGTGTGTGTGTGTGTGTGTGTGTGTGTCAATTATTGTTCATTTTTAGATTTTCATTTTGTATGTGTGAGAGATAGAGAGGGGCACATAGAGGAAGAGAGTGAGGGAGCACACAGAAGGGTTAGAGCAAAAGAGAGAAGGAGAGAGAGAGGTCGGGGGACATAGCCTACACCCAGCAGTAACACAGTAAATGATTGGCTCTTTACCTCTGATTGGTTGGCCACCCCTGACCTAGTGGTTAAAGAACGTTATTTAATTGTTTTGTTGAATATGTTATATTTGATGAAACAACTAAAATATTAAGAGTACATACAAAATAGGGGGGAAGTAGAAGGTCAATGATAGAAATCTAGAACAGAAAATATCAAGAAGATACTGTAAGTGATCTCTACAATAAAACAGTTTAGTGCAGGACGTCCAAAGATATTAATAGGAGGATGTGCAAAACAGACAAACTAATAAGGCTTTATTTAAACATTAAAGAATATTTTAAGTTACGGTCTTCTTTTGAATAAGAAAAAAGCTTTGGGGGTATCTACAGATAAATATTAAGTCTGACAAAGTAGGCTACTTAACGTCTAATATATTGCATAGTTTATTTTGGCACTTGACAATCACCTTCCCTGAATTTTACTCAGGTGTAACTCAAATTCAAATTCAAAACCTTTATTTATCCAGGTAAAATCCCATTGAGATCAATGATCTCTTTTTCAAGGGAGACCTGCAGCAGTAGGTTCCACAAGAAGACATAAACAACAGAACAACAAAAGGACATCATACATAACTAACACAACACAACTAAAGTCTGATGTAAGGGTTGTATATATTTCACATCATTTATCAGAATATTCAAAGTAACTAAAATAAATGTAGTCGAGTAAAAATACCAGATTAACCTCTAAATTGTAGTGGAGTAGAATTACAAATTAGCAATACATTGCATGTTTTACATGCTGCTGTAACAAAAACATTTCCCAATTTGGGATCAATAAAGTATATCTTATCTTATCTTAAAGTGGACCTATCATGCTATATTTGAATAATATATTGTAGGGCCATACCTATATAAAACATGTCTGTGAAGTTTCTTTTTCAAAATACCAAACAGATCATGCATTTTAGCCATGCCTCATTTCGCTCTATTTGCTCTTTTCCAGCCTTGTTTTTGCAAGGGCTGATTCTGTGGCAAATGAGCTGCAGCTGACCACGCCCTACTGCAAAGGAGGGGGGCGAGGCACGAGCGTCATCTTACCATGCTGTTACCATGCCACGCAACCTCTCATTCCCCTGATAGGTGGAGAGTTGCCCATATATAGCGGAGCACCCCGTTTCTGACGTCAGAACAATTTCAAATCTGTATCAGTCTGGATCAGATCCGTTAAAGCCCCGTTTTTAGAGATTTGGATAAGGAGAAAAGAGAGAGGGTTGTGTTTTCTGACACTTGGTGAGTTCCCTGACACACCGTGGACACATATTCATGTATAAAAGACGTACAAAAGTGCATTTTGCGTGATAGGTCCCCTTTAAGATGATCGATGGCTACTGCCATATTTTCAAAATGTGCCTTGACAAGTGCATTTATTAATGCTGCCCTGGACACAAGCAATTTTCACCCATTTATTAATTATATGTTTTAAATTTGATAACACCAATGTGTTTCCTATCCCCTAAACCTCCAGGGATGTACAGTTTAATACTGACAACTTCTAATTATGGGAAATACGAAAACGTCTTTTAAAACTACAATGCCCCAGTAGAGACGTGCCATATAATATAACACAATAGCCAGCATGTGTAGTTCTGGGGGGGGGGGGGATGGGCTCATTCGAGTCCTGTTTTGGATTGTCTGCCGTGGTTCCATTCCATTTCAAAGAGCTGTTTGACGCTTGGCGTAACCTTGGCGCACTGCCACTCCAACATCCAATCACAGAGCTTGAGGACTAATCACAGGGTTTGTCCGAAGCAAAGTGGATGGTGTAGTCCCAAACGATAGCTGAGGATTATGGGTATAGTGTAGTGTCTTCGGCCATCCTAAGCTCCGAAAAAACTATTTGTTTCTCCGAATCGAAGGGAAAAAACATAAAAGCATTGTACACCATTTAAACCAATCAATGTTGTGTAATTAACAAGGATAAACTGATGTTTTTTAGTGGATGAATACTGCAGATATCACTGTAAAATCATTTGACAGTAATGGGAATACTTCCGGTTTTATTATGAAAACTTCGAGACCGGAAATACTGTTTTCACCCTGTGAGGGTTGACGCCAACTTTACATGGACGCTGCCGTCAATAGAAATTAATAGGGGGAAAGACGTAGTATATACACGTTCTCCTGGCGAGACCTCAAATAATCTTCGTAATATCTATCAAACTATAGATCCTACACATCCACTGGACGTAGATTTTAAAAGTACAATATACACTTCTCGCTAGAAATCTAATCAAAAAGCATTTTAATGGCCAAACTATTCTACAATTTAGGATTCTCCAGAGAGGGTTATTTATGAATATACGACCCTCCGGAGTGTTTGCAATCAACGGGAGCATCAGCCCATATGCCGCAAATTGCTGTTTCTTACATGACCACTAGAGGTGCTAAACTTTAAAACTGTCACGATTCTCATGTCATGTCACATTTCTATGTCTAGGTTTGGGTGTTTTTGCTGTTCTCTCTGTCATGTTTTCCTCCTTGTGTATTGTCTGGTCCCTCTCCCTGTCGTTAGTTTCCCTGGTGTGTCTAATTGTCTGATTGTGTTCACCTGTGGCCCTTGTGTTTCTCCTCCCCTGCCCGGCTGTTTCTCGTCTTGTGATTACCCCTCCCTGTATTTAGTCTTGTCTCTTCCTGTGTTCAGTGTTGGTGCTTCTTTTGTTTGTTACCTAGTTCACCGTAGAGTGTTTTGTTTGTTCAAGTTAGATATTAGATAAGAGCCCTTGCAATAAAGGTATTATCAAGTGTTATCTGCGTTTGGGTCCTACCTGCTTCACTCTGCGTATCAGAAAGCACCAACCAAGAAATGGGCCCAGCAGATCCGTTCGAGCTGGAATTATTGAATTTTTCCTTTTTTTTGGCTAACTGCTCGGATCGATGGAAGAGAGCACCCGGAGTTCAGCAGCGAGAGGCTGTGTTGTCGGAGGCGCGCCAGATGGCTAGAGAGAAACCAGGTTTGGTGAAGTTCTTACCTGAATGGATTTCAAAGATCCTCCCGGTGTGTGATTCCCGGCCTGCTAGCCCCAGGCATGCTAGCTCCCTGTCTCCCAATTCCCAACCTGGTATCATACGCCTCGGTGGGTTCCGTCTGAAGTCAACCAATGCTTCTGTCCCAGTTCCTGCTCCTGCCCAGGAGTCGTATTCTGGCCCGAGTCCCAAGAGCCATGGTTCCAGCCCCAGTCCTGGCCCCAGCAACCATGGTTCCAGCCCTGGTTCCGGCCCCAGTAGCCATGGTCCCGACTCCAGTTTCGGCTCCAGGACTGGCTTACCGGCCGACGCCAGCTCCCCGAGTCCTGTCGGTGTACCGGCCGATTCCAGCACCTCGTCTCCTGTTGGCTCTCCAGCCAACGCCAGCTCCCCGAGTCCTGTCGGCGTACCGGCCAACGCCAGCTCCCCGAGGCCTGTCGGCGTACCGGCCGACTCCAGCACCTCGTCTCCTGCTGGCTCCCCAGCCGACGCCAGCTCCCCGAGTCTTGTCGGCGTACCGGCCGACTCCAGCACCTCGTCTCCTGCTGGCTCTCCAGCCGACGCCAGCTCCCCGTGTCCTGTCGGCGTACCGACCGACACAAGTTCCTTCTCAAGACCCTTCTCAAGTCCCCTCTCAAGTCCCCTCTCGACTTCCCTCTCAAGTTCCTTTTCAAGTCCCCTCTCAAGTCTCCTCTCCAGTTCCCTCTCGAGTCTCCTCTCGAGCTACCTCTCGAGTCACCTCTCAAGTCACCCCTCAAGTCCCCTCTCGAGTCTCCTCTCAAGTTCCTACCCGAGTCCCCTCTCAAGTTTCCTCTCAGGTCCCCTTTCGATTCTCTTCTCGAGTCTCCTCTCAAGTTCCCTCTCAAGTCTCCTCTCGAGTTCCCTCTCAGGTCCCCTCTCGAGTCTCTTCTTGAGTCCCCTCTCGAGTCCCCTCTCGAGTCCCCTCTCAAGACACTTCTCAAGTCCCCTCTCAAGACACTTCTCAGGTCCCATCTCGAGTCTCTTCTCAAGTTCCCTCTCAAGTCCCCTCTCAGGTCCCATCTCGAGTCCTCTCTCGAGTCCCCTCTCAAGTTCCCTCTCGAGTTCCCTCTCAAGTCACCTCTCGAGTTCCCTCTCAGGTCCCCTCTCGAGTCTCTTCTCGATTCCCCTCTCAAGTCCCCTCTCAAGTACTCTCTCAAGTCCCCTCTCGAGTCTCCTCTCGAGTTCCCTCTCAAGTCACCTCTCGAGTTCCCTCTCGAGTTCCCTATCAAGTCCCCTCTCAGGTCCCATCTCGAGTCTCTTCTCAAGTTCCCTCTCAAGTCCCCTCTCAGTTCCCATCTCTAGTCTCTTCTCAAGTTCCCTCTCAAGTCCCCTCTCAGGTCCCATCTCGAGTCCTCTCTCGAGTCCCCTCTCAAGTCTCCTCTCGAGTCTCTTCTCGAGTTCCCTCTCAAGTCTCCTCTCGAGTTCCCTCTCAGGTCCCCTCTCAAGTCTCTTTTCGAGTCCCCTCTCGAGTCCCCTCTCAAGTCTCCTCTCGAGTTCCCTCTCAAGTCATCTCTCGAGTTCCCTCTCAAATCATCGCTCGAGTTCCCTCTCAAGTCTCCTCTCGAGTCTCCGTTCAAGTTCCCTCTCAAGACCCCTCTCAAGTCACCTCTCAAGTCAACTCTCAAGTTTCTTCTCGAGTTCCCTCTCGAGCCCTCTCTCGAGTCTCCACTCAAGTCCCTACTCAAGTGCCGTTGGAGGTTCCGCTGGGGGTCCTGCCAACTCCATGTCCTGTGCCGTTGGAGGTCCCGCAGACTGCTCTTCTGCCGGGGGTCCTGCCAACCCTATGTCCTGTGCCGTTTGAGGTCCCGCAGACTGCTCTTCTGCCGGGGGTCCTGCCAACCATTTGTCCTGTGCCGTTGGAGGTCCCGCAGACTACTCTTCTGCCGGGGGTCCTGCCAATCCCATGTCCTGTGCCGTTGGAGGTCCCGCAGACTACTCTTCTGCCGGGGGTCCTGCCAACCCCATGTCCTGAGACGTTGGAGGTCCCGCAGACTGCTCTTCTGCCGGGGGTCCTGCCAACTCCATGTCCTGTGCCGTTGGAGGTTCCGCCGACTGCTCTCCTGCCGGGGGTCCTGCCGGCCCTGTGTCTTCTTCCGTGGGGAATCTTGCCGACACCTGTCCCACCGGCTCCGAATCCTGTCCGGTCGACACCGGCTCCTGCCCGGCCTCCGGAGCTGTCCGGTCTTCGCCCTCGAGCCCGGTCCCCTGAGTTCGCCCGCTGTGGTCTTCGCCCCTCCTCGAACTCTGCCTTGCCCCCGGGCCATCCGCCCGAGACCCCCTCCTCGAACTCTGCCTTGCCCCCGGGCCTTCCGCCCGAGACCCCCTCTTCGAACTCTGCCTCGCCCTGGGCTGTCAGCCAAGGCCCGTCCTCCGGACCCCCTCCACCCACCCTGCACCCACCTTTGTTTTGGTGTTTAGGGACGTCTAGAATCCGTCCCTTGAGGAGGGGGTTCTGTCACGATTCTCATGTCATGTCACATTTCTATGTCTAGGTTTGGGTGTTTTTGCTGTTCTCTCTGTCATGTTTTCCTCCTTGTGTATTGTCTGGTCCCTCTCCCTGTCGTTAGTTTCCCTGGTGTGTCTAATTGTCTGATTGTGTTCACCTGTGGCCCTTGTGTTTCTCCTCCCCTGCCCGGCTGTTTCTCGTCTTGTGATTACCCCTCCCTGTATTTAGTCTTGTCTCTTCCTGTGTTCAGTGTTGGTGCTTCTTTTGTTTGTGACCTAGTTCACCGTAGAGTGTTTTGTTTGTTCAAGTTAGATATTAGATAAGAGCCCTTGCAATAAAGGTATTATCAAGTGTTATCTGCGTTTGGGTCCTACCTGCTTCACTCTGCGTATCAAAAACGTGACTATAAGTCGTAATAAGGTCGTTCTCTCCCACACACTCCCCCCCTCCCCATACCTGAAACGTCTTCATTGGTCTCTTTTTTTTACTTCTGTAACATAGTAATATCACTATGTAATACTCACCATTCTATAGGATAGGACTTCAACTCATTGTACATGATTTACTAACAGGCGGGATATTTCTGACACATTGTTAAGAGAAATGACCTATCACAACAGAGCCAGCCAGCTAACCAATCAGAGCAGACTTGGCTCTAAAGCGGGAGGGGCAGACTTGGCTCTAAAGCATTAAGGCATGTAAACATCTCACCGTAGAGACACAAAATAAATATATGAACCTGGTAGCAGCATCAGATGCTCTCTTCAAGTCTTGGGGGAGGATTGTGGCAAACTAACTTTGAATGATGGAGGAACAGAAATCAAACACTACCGCGACTGACGACTTTGCTTTAGGCCTGTCCCGCATGATCAAGATTACACTTTATCAACACCATTAGGTGTGGTTGATGACTTATCAACCACATCAAATGTTTTTTTACGTCACTGAAAACAGAGCTTTTTTAAAACCATGGAAACTTGAAGGTTTTTTAGAAAACCACATTTTCAGTGTTGACGTGTAGAGAGAGAAAATATGTCATGTACCAGCAGCATAAATGCATCCATGACGGGCGGAAGTGGCCAAGTAACCTTGCTGACAGGACTTTTTTAAAGGTTTACACATAATAGGTACAGATACTCTTCCACTTAGTGAGGATCAGAGACATCCGTATGCACGGCAGAGGTCATTGCTACATTATCCAATACTCTAACGACACTCCACAGCCGACACGTGTGTGTGTGTGTGTGTGTGTGTGTGTGTGTGTGTGTGTGTGTGTGGTGTGTGTGTGTGTGTGTGTGTGTGTGTGTGTGTGTGTGTGTGTGTGTGTGTGTGTGTGTGTGTGTGTGTGTGTGTGTGTGTGTGTGTGTGTGTCACTTTCCTTAACAGCGCTTCAGTTACGTTTATCGATTTCATCTAAATGGAGATTTATTTCTAACCATGCTTGTGTGGATGGGATTATGTTGGAGAACGGAGAATGAATAAGGAATAGGGAGAAGTTTTTGACTGTCCTAAAATTGTCAGGGAAATGTGAAGAATTAATTTTTAGTAAACTACCAAAGCTTACGTTTCATCATGAAATAAATATCTACAGCAGATGTAATGTCAAGCTACTGCTTAAATTAAGGTCTTGGTGGTGCACTTAAAACATAGGTATTTCTTTGTCAAATGCTTTTAAAGGTAGATAAAGGACCTTTAAAATAACAGGAATCACTACATTTTTATGATCAAGAGACACACTTTGCTCTGATCAAATAGACTGTGCCTCTGGACACTATGCATAGGTGCAATAGGGAAAGTGCAATATTTGATTATGTATGTGCAATAGGGAAAGTGCTGTACCTGTATGTTTCTTGTTTGTTTCTTTGCCATGTGATATGTGATCTCTGTTCTGTATCTATGACTGATTGACCTGAATGTTTTATGTGTATTATCTCGATGCCCAAGACAAATTTCTCCTAAGGGAGACAATAAAGCTTTATCTTATCTAAAACACACTGACACAACAACAGTGTCATATCAGTGTGTACATTGTTTTTCTTTATATTGAGTTGATTGTTCTTGTTTCCCTCGTAGCTAGCCCACATCCCTGTTGACGTTCACTTTGTTCACACAGCATGAAGGTAATCATAAACCCGACTGTTACTTCAGCAAATCCCGCAAATATGGAAAGTGTCCTTTATGTTATGGGGAAAACAAATGTGTTTCTATTACAAATACTTAATTTTATAATCTGGAACGCCCTTTTTTCACCACATGGAGTAATGACTCCTCAAGTTTCTTCTATAAATAATCAACAAACAAGCACTAATCAAATGTTTCCTCAGAGGCTGTGGAGATGTTTTCAATCTCCGCTGCTCCAAGGTCACATGAACGTGACCATGGTCTTTCCTTGGCAGTACAGGGTATCAAATAGACTCAATACATATTACACAATTCAGTAATATCCTGTTTTACTGCACCACTGCTCTCTGGTGAATGAACATGGCTTGAGCATTGCTCACTACATACATGTGGATTATTCCTCTGCCTCGCCCTTTACTCATCAAACATTAGCCAAAGAAAGGCTTAGCTTTCACTGATAAAAGGTATTTTACTGCTTTTGGAATTGCTGATTTGTCCAGTTGGTTTATGAATTCTAAAGAAATAGTTCTGAAATTACAAGTAAATAAGCAAGGTCAACAAACAAGCAGTTTCCTTGCCATTTATGTGTTTTCTTCTCAAAACAAAGACAATGTTCTAGGTTGACAATTTCGTAAACCCAGGTTTATGTTCATCCTTCATGTGTTTTTATCAATCACGAATTTATGTGTTACTTGGTATTTATTACCTGTTAAGGTGGGCGTAGTTTTGTTTATTATTTTTGTTTTGTGAAGTACTTTCGTGTATTAAATGTGCTTTATAAATAATTTTTGATTGATTGATTGATCAGAATTGTTGTGTAAAACAACAAGTAAAACCTTGAGCGGTTAGTGGTGCCACTGCTAGCTAAGCTAAAGGCTAAAGTAGGTGTAACCATTTCATGTTTTCTCAACTGTTTCTAAGCTGTGATGTCTATCACTGAAATATAATTGTTTTCGCCATTTATGAATTGTTTTTTCTTCGAAACAAATCAAATCAAGTTTTATTTATATAGCACATTTATAAACGATTTTTGGTCGAGCCAAAGTGCTGTACATATAATAAAAATAGCCTACAGCAAATACAACAGCACAGATTGTTCAGAATATCAGTATGAGAAAAACGACACCCTCTATCCTTAGACCCTCACATCGTACAAGGAAAAACTTCCAGAGAAAACCCTCAGTTTAAGGGGAACAAATGGGAGAAACCTCAGGGAGAGCAACAGAGGAGGGATCCCTCTCCCAGGACGGACAGACGTGCAATAGATGCCGTGTGTAAATCGAAGAGATAATACATTTTACAGCATATAGACCGAATGTTAGGAAATGCATGTGTCTGTAATAAGAAGATGAATCCACGAGGATGTCAGCTACAATCCTGTGGAAGCCATCAGGGCCATAAACACATCTTACTGGTAGTTGGGTAGAATGTCCTTTGATTATAAAAGGTGGTATAGATGACCATTTTTGGTTGTCCGAAGAATAACCACTAAAAGTATATCTACTGCCCCTAAAACTGTACTCTCATGTTCCACTGTTCTATCTGAACAAACACTGAAATGCCATGAGTAAAGTATTTGTAGTTGTTTTTTAAAATACTTTTGGGCAATATTATGTTTTTACTATGCACAAACTGTATTTGTATTCATCTTTCAAATGAATTTTTTTAATTGCTATTCATAAATCAAACTCAAAATATCTTATTTTGCTGCTCTATTTGACTAATGATCATGGTCACAGAAATACATGATGTTAAAACTACTTTTTTCTGGATAAAGATAAATACAGTGTATTTCTGTTTGAGTATTTGTTGTGTGTCTCCAAGTGACACTTACCAGAGAGCAAAGTCTCTTGTTTTACTGATCCAGAAACTTTTTGGAGGCTCAAAGCGGCCAGTGAACACAATACGGTGCAGCGTGGTCCCTTGTCTCATGGTGTGAATCTCATCTCACGCAAGACGGGGTGGAGAAAAGACAACAGTGGAAAAAGAGAAGGAGGCTGGAGAGGGCAGGTACCATGGAAACTATGTGGAGTGGCTTCAGTGGAGCAGTGAGCCATCTCTGTGCTGAGACTGCAGGCCGGGCTGAATGGGAACAAGACAACTCAGCAGGAGATCAGAAAAGGGGGTGGTGGTGGGGTTTGGGCTGGCATGATGCTTTGAATGCAACAGGACTGTTCTGCTGCAATATATATATATATATATATATATATATACATTCCCCACTTTCCCCTCCATCCTGGGCGGCCTGTTGTCTTTCCTGAGGGTTCTGCGCAGTACCTTAGCTGTTACTAGGACTGCCCTTTTTTTGACAAAGTCTTCGGATGTTGTTCCTGGGATTTACTTGATCCTTCACCATCCACATATTACCTTGCTCCTCTTTGAGCCCTTAGTATTTTCCAAGCTTCTGTCTTCCTGATGTTGCTGTCGCTTGGGATTGCTACGTTTATCACAACTGCCTTTTTCTGCTGTTTGTCTGCCACCACATTGTACGGTTGGTTAGCCATCACCATTTTATCAGTCTGGATCTGGAAGTCCCACAGGATCACAGCTTTGTCATTTTACACCTTTGGAGGTTACGCTCATTTAGACTTTGGGACTTCCAGCCCCTTCTCTGCATAGATGTTCCTGCACATTATGCCAGCCACATGGTTATTGTGTTCCATGTACCTGCATGCATATTGTGCCCTGCTGATATGGGCTGGACTGTCTTAGGGGCATCTTTACACAGCCTGCACCGATCTCTTCCTGAGTGCAGAGTGTCTCTCTCCAACTGCATATTCAATCAATCAAAATACTTTATTTATTTTATTTCTTCCAAGTGAGAAGTTATCTTTCCGGCATTTAAAAAAAGAGATATTTTCAAGACATCAACCCATTAATAAAATACATACTTACAGTTTATGACACTGGAGTGGAAACAAAATGTCTAACTAAGCTGGTTAAAATATTACAATTAAAAAGTCAAGATGAACAGTATTATTGATGTAAAAAATAAATGGGAAAATTAATTATCCTGCAATATACCAGAAGTAGATTGGGAACAAATGTGCAAACACATTCATAACACAACCAACTCAAACTACTGGAAAGAATACACACATTTTAATTTGAAACTTTAAGACACCCCAGATTCAAAGTAAATACAAACAAACCCTCACTTCAAAATGCTGGAGAGAATGTGGTGAGCAGAAGGCCAACCATACACATATATCTTGGGCCTGTAATGTGTTGGGAGACTTCTGGGAAACAGTTTTAAGAGAAATGTCCAATATCTTTAGCATTTCTCTCAACAAAAACCCATTATCCCTATTAATGGGGAAAACATTCCTATCTATTTCTGGTAATTAGAATAGTGATCATCAAACAAATGACAAGGAATTGGCTAAAAGATAATAACAATGGAATAACTTAGTAAATGAACTCTATGTAATGGAGAAAACAACCAAATGCATATCTTTAAGGAAAGGTGGGACAAATGGGTTAAGTATAGAACAATATAATGAATATAATTAATGTATACCTGAGTATTCATAATATATCCATTATTTTATTTGTAATATTATTATTACTATTTTATTGTTTATTTTCGTATTTGTCATCTGTTATGTAGTTAATCTATGTACCTAGATGTGTTTATTTCAACAAGTCCTCCAACTCATACGACCAAATGGGCCGATTGTTCAGGCCCTTATTACGACCAAATATGTCGTTTGTTCAAGCGCTTAATACGTCCTATAATTACGTTTTAAAGTGTTCGCCCTCTAGTGCTCCAGTTGAATGCTAACGTTATAGATGGTCGTTTATTCATAAATAACCCTCTCTGTAAAATCCTAAATTGTAGGATAATTTGGCCATTAAAACGCTTTTTGATTAGATTTCTAGCGAGAAGTGTATATTGTACTTTTAGAATCCACGTCCAGTCGATATGTAGGATCTATAGTTTGATAGATATTACGAAGATGATTTGAGGTATGCGGCAGCCTCCATGTAAAGTTACGGGTTGGAAACATTATTTCCGGTCTCTACGTTTTCATAATAAAACCAATGATCAAATGATTTAACAGTGATATCTGCAGTACTCATCAACTAAAAAACATCAGTTTATCCTTGTTATTTATACGACATTTATTGGTTCAAATTGTGTACAATGCTTTTGTGTTTTTCCCATAGGTTTTTCTCTTTCGATTCTGAGAGACACCTTTCTTTTTTCAAAGGTTTTGATAGGCTAAAATATCGATTGTTTTAGCCGCAATGCATGTTGGGATATGATGTTTATGGGATATGAAATCTGAAAAAAAAAAAATGTTTTAAATAATACTTTATTCCAAGTGTTCTTGCTTTTCTCTTTGGAAGTCATCACATAACGGCATTGTAATACACGGTTCGGCTGCATTAAATATTACATATCTGCCGTAGATATTTATTTATAGAGCCCTGATCAGAAGACCTTTTGACAAACTGTAAGAAATGCCGCCAAAACTGAATACGTGACGTGGATCATAAATATATCAGCAATTAAACAACATCTTCCATTTATTTTCACACAATACGTCTCCTTGCAGTATCAACACTAATTCGGCTGACTTTTATATTTGATCAATTGGTAGATTTTTTTGTAGTTTTTAAAGATATTATTTACTACCTTTCCAACTCCTCATGCAGTTGACTGTTACAGGTCTATACAGGTTCATGGTACAATGCATAAGCTTAAAATCGAGAGACTGAAACTGTATTTTCCTTTACCGTTCTGTTTTAATTTCACAATAAAGTTAATGGTCATATTATGTTTGCAGTGGCGAGCTGTCAGGGCCACCTAGGCCCTCTGTGAGGGCCTAAGATATTCTAAAAAATAATATTTGAAAACATTAAAAAAAAAAACATTTTTTTTTTAAATATTATTTTTTATATTTTTTTGTTGTTACATTTTTCATTAGTTTTACCAAAATAACTTGATTTAATTGTATTTAAAATAATAAGAAATAAATCCTTCGAATCTGCCTGTTCAGTTTCTGTTGGAATGTGAAGGGTTAAATGCCGTCTCTGCGAGTTATGTGAGTTACATTCACAGAGGGCCCGCTATAGTAACTCAACGAGAGAGTAATGTCAAATGACAGTACAATTGACCAATCATATCTTCCCTCTAAATGGGCGGGCTTTATTTTCGCGGACTTTATGACAGGTTCCGCCCGCTGTGAGGTCTATAGAGAGGCGAAGTCCCTCCCCCTTCCGGGAGCCTCCATGGGACCCCGGAAGCGGAAAATTATACATTGAAGTCAATGGAGAGAGAAAAGTTATCTTTTGATCGCGTTTGAATTGTGCCACGAATGACGCATATGATGTTTGTCAATTTAAAAGAACATTTTGCAAGTCAAAAAAATAAAAATGTGTCGTAAAACTGTGAAGTTACAAATTTTTTTGTGTTCAACCGCTCAGTGAACTACAGGTCTCTGGTCTCGCACAATACGCGTCACCATCACAAAGACGGCCGTCACGTTAGCAAATTTCACCTGTTTCTTTCAGAATGAGGCGAAAAGTATAAAACGAGGTGAACATCACTACAAGTCTGGGCATGTTGAGAGCTGAACATACACGAAAGGGGAGTTAGTCGGTTCTGTAAGAGCCAGCATGCGGGACCGGCTTTACAAGGTTTCGGTGAGTAATATGAGTGCAATGTGTAACGTTAATGTCAGCTAGCTAACATTAGCTAACAAGGTACACTAACGTGTTTTGTTTTAGCAACTAGTTTTCTCCTTAAGAACTTCGTGGTCTCTGTGTATGCTGTGGATAACATTAGTGTTCACAAGAACAAGGTACACTCCCGTGTTTTGTTTTAGTTGCTCTTCAGATTGAAGCGGCCAGTTTTATATCGACTATACTGTATGTGTGATCTCCTTTTACATCTCGTTGTGTCATTTGAGTTTATTTGCTGTGTGTAGATTCAAGGATTTTGGTGATCTTGTCAATTTGTTTGGTTATCTAGGCACAGCTGTGTGTGACTCCCTCTGGTACACTGGTATGTGTTTTCCTAATGTAGAGAGCATTGATTAATTAATAAACTACACACTGAGTCTAGATCCTGACCAAATCCTTTTTTATTGTTGATCAAATGTTTTTCAAAAATGTATTCATACACATTTAGAAAAATACAATGTACAATCACAACCAATACAACACAAATTACAAAAAATAGAGAAAAAACAAACAATAACAACAATCAGACAAGAGGACAAAACTATGGAAAAATAAACCCTCCCACCCCCAGATCCGGACCATCCTTGTATTATTGCTCATTCAATCTATTATAGCATGCTAACAAATGGTACTTACTTTATTTTTACAGATCTGCATGGGAGACGATGGTGCGAAGCAGAGCGCTGTCTGTGATTGTGCACGGGGGATGTACAAATGCAGCCACGCTGCAGCATTGGCAATATTTTCCATGTGGCAGATCATCTCCACAGATGTTGAGTCCAGCAATTTTGGTGCTGTGCTGCGGTTGGGACTTTCATCCACTCCATGCAGAGTCATGGCTGTCAACTGGGGGGTTGTAAACGGGGGTGAAGGCTTTTGTGCAGGCCTATCGGGTGACAGTGTTCGAGTCTGGTCTCTTTGTGAGTGAGTCGGGTGTTTTGGGAGCATCACCCGATGGACTTGTGCAGCCATCTGCCCTGCTGGAGGTGAAGTGTCCACACAGCCAGAGGAACATGACCATCGCGGAGGCAGTCCAGTTACCATCCTTCTGTCTCTGTGAGGAGGGTGGGTCACATATTCTCAAGGAGAATCACCCATACTGGCACCAGGTCCAAGGGCAGCTGCACATCACAGACCGGAGTCTCTGCTACTTTGTTGTGTGGACCACGAAGGAGGCGATCATCATCCCCATCCCCAAAGACCCTGCATGGCATGGAAATCTCCTCCTCCTGGAGAACTTCTACACCCAGCATATGCTCCCTGTGTTGGCCAGTAGGGAGGAGGACATTTAAATAAACATACTCTTAACACCCTCGGACTCTGCGTTGTGTTTGGTATGTGTGATGGGGTGTTATGCAGAGGGGAGGAAAACAGGACACAGCAGATTGGGATTGTGGTGGAGATGCTGAGCAGTTATTTAATTGTTGCATGTAATTATTATTATACTGCGTGCTTCTTAGTTATTCCATCTTTTGCTGTTACATGGATCTGTATGTAACTCTATATTTACTTGTTATCTACCACACTTCCTTCTACATCATACACCATCATTATACATGATGGTGTATATAGGATATATATATATTTGTATACATCTCTGTAAATTGTATAATTAAAATTTTCGTATTTGGGATTGTTGGAAATGTCTTTTTGATCTCTCTGTCTATAAACACAAACTGAGTAAGATTGACAATAAAGTTAACTTTGAAAAATATATATATTCTTTATGAAAATAGTTGACTGTTGTCAAATGAAACATTGGACTGAACTACAACTACGCCTTTAAATCTCTACGGACTGTTTTTCAGTGAGATGGCAAGTTCCTATCTTTAAACATTTATTAGTTTTTTCTCAGAACAGATTTGATTTTCTGAAGTTAATTTAACTTTGGCGACCATGTAAGGTCATTATTAAAAGGTACAATCAATTTGTTTAGGGTTGACTAAAATAATGAAAAACATTCATTTGGATAATTTACTGACAGAATAAGAAACTCAATGATGCTCTACTCACCTGTTCCCTTTTTATAAAGTGAAACAGTTGAAACGATAGATTTTAGTAAACTTAAAAACAACCTTCTCCAAAAGCTATCAAGGAATATACCGAATACTTGTTTTAGAACTTTATTACATATTTTTATATAAATAGTTTGAATGATCCATAATTGACAGAAGCTTGTGTTTACACTGACCTGTTACTCATATATTAATGTCTTTGTAACTTCAGTAAACCACTACCTCACTAATTTATTTCATTCATCACGGTTCAGTAAACTAAGTGATACATGAACCAGTTTAATCATTATAATAACGTAGGATTGCAACTCTTTGAAACTGTAGGTGGCTCTTAATAGAGCCGTTGTGTTTGGGTGTGCTGGTCTCAGGTCAGTCTAAGCCCTCTCTCCGCGGATGCGGCGGGCCAGCTGGATGTCCTTGGGCATGATGGTGACCCTCTGCTTGGTTCATCTTACTGGGGGGCAGCTACATGGATGTCGGTGCAGTCCACAATCATTGTGCAGTTGAAGGCAGAATGAATTTATTATTGACTCAGAATGAAGCACAACTTCATGTCATACAATACATTGACTTTATTTGTAATTGTGTAAAAAATATGAGCATTGATTAGCAAGCAGGACCTGCAGGAACAGAGAATGGTGATGGATGGAGCTGGGAAGAGAGAAGAATAAAGAAAACAGATCAACTTTATTATCGGATATTAAAAATTCAATTTCAAAACAAGTTGCCGCTCCTACAGTTTTCTAGTATGTAAAGATGATTTCACATGACCTATGCAACATATCACACTCAATACATGTGTGTCTCTGGGGGGTGCATTGTGCCTTTGATGTATATAAATAATATACCATAACCAAATACTATTACGTACAGTGGAAATCAGGTTGCCAGAGCAGGTCAGTCCAGTGTGCATGTTCCTCAGGGTCTCAGCAGTTACAGGTGATGTAAAGAAAATAAAAGAGAAAAAGGTCATTAACAACACTTTAAAGTAACAACACTTTGAATAATTATCTCTTTTAATAATTTTCTCTCAGTAATCACTCAACTACTGTCTTTCCAACAAACAGATTGACTCACCCTCACTATCATCACAATGAAACACGTCCAGAAGAATGTCATGCAAAGCTGCCTGCCTGCCTGCCTGCCTGCCTGCCTGCCTGCCTGCCTGCCTGCCTGCCTGCCTGCCTGCCTGCCTGCCTGCCTGCCTGCCTGCCTGCCTGCCTGCCTGCCTGCCTGCCTGCCTGCCACTCTCCCTGAACTGCCTGATCTTGTAATGTTCAATGTTAACCATTTGTGAAGATAGCATTAAGTAGAAAAGATCGCCGATGCTAATGTGCCGTTAGCTTACCTCCCGCCCCCTTAGCACCTGGTGGAGGGGGCGATAGGCTACTCTTCAAATGTTTCACAAAATACTTACCATCATGACTGCTCTTACTGTTTAACATGTTGGTTTACTTCATGTTAAGGCTAATACAAATGACAAGGCTAAGTAATGTGATGCTAACTAACGTGCTCGCTACTAGCTAGGTAGCTAACTTGACTATGTTCCATGCAAAACATGTATATTACCCGATATGTTTGGTCCAACGACTCCTGGTCCTTTCATCAGACGGAAAGCGATAGAACGAGCAAGTGGTATGATCACTTTTGTGATTACAACCTGGTACAAAGCACACAGGCATCTTGTAAAAGTGAATTTATTGGAGCAATCTCTTATATTTATTGGAGGGAATAAATCAGTTATGAGATCTTCTTCTTCTTCTTCTTTACTTTAATTGCGAGTCGCAACCAGTCTTGGAGCATTATCGCCTATGACATCACTTACGCGACCCAGAATGGGATTTGGGATTTGTAGTCATTCTAGTTGCGTATTTTTCATAGTCTTATATCTCAACAGTTTTACAACAAACTGTGACTTTTTTTACATGGAAATTATTGTTTAAGATTGACAAACATCATATGTGTAGTTCGTGGCACAATTCAAACGGGATCAAAAGATACGTTTTCTCTCTCCATTGAATTCAATGTATAATTTTTCACTTCCGGGGTCCCATGGACCGGAAGTAGATGGGCGTGACTTCGCCTCTCTATGCAAGAGGTGCAGTGCATCCTAAAACCCGGAAGTAAGCTTCGCTCGGATTCCCTCGACAGAAAGCAGTGGGATTTCTCCATAGGATTTTGGAAAATAGCTTGAAATAAGGTCTGTGGAAAACGAACCTGTTAGATAAATGCACGTTTTGTTCAGCAGGATAATATCCACATGTCTACCCTACTTTTATTATTTTCGAATCATAAATCTAATCGATAGATTTATGATGGATAGATTTATGATTAGCATAAGTTCGTTCATGATGGCTCATGTCAGTGATAGTGAGGACATCGTTGCGAAATTATTAACCGAGTCATTTTCAAGATTGAGTTAGCCTCTCTATGGTTAGCCGACAATGATAAACTGGAGTGGTAAAGGATCAGCTGAATGACCTGCAAGTGCTTCATCCAAAAGGACAGGAGGATGGACTTTGTGTTTAAGTGATTTGATCATCAAAGGTAGGCCTAAATCATTTTCAATGTGGGCCGCTGTGCCGACTAAATTCATTTGTAATTGTTACTTGGCTGTGGGTGCCCTGTCATGATAGGTGTTTATATAAATGGTGTTGTTTTGTGTGGTAGAGGGTCGCTGTCATTGATGCGTTTTGCATCCCGGGCCGCTCTTTTGATATTCCGCTGAAGTATACGCTGTGACGTAATATCTCTTCTTTTCTTTCGAGGGAAGGGGGGGGGTCAGAGGGCCTAGGTATAAAAGTCACGGCTCGCCACTGTATGTTTGATATTATTATGTTTTATTAACTACACCACTGGTTTTTTAACCCGCACTGCCTCGTGGTTAAAGCACGTTATTGAATTTTGTTGTTGAATACGTTTTATTTGATGAAAACATTTAAATATTAAGAGTAGCCTACATACAAAATTGGGGGAAAGTAGAAGGCATGATAGAAATATAGAATAGAAAAGATCAAGAAGATACTGTAGTGATTTCTACAATAAAACAGTTTAGTGCAGGACGTTAAAAGATATTAACAGGAGGATGTGCAAAACAGACAAACTAATAAGGCTTTATTTAAACATTAAAGAATACTTTAAGTTAAGGTCTTCTTTTGAATAAGAAAAAAACGTTGGGGTTATCCACAGATAAATATGAAGTCTGACAAAGTACTTAACATCCAATATATTGCATAGTTTATTTTGGCACTTGACAATCACCTTCCCTGAATTTGACTCCGGTGTAACTAAAGTCTGATTTAAGGGTTGTTTATATTTCACATCATTAATCATAATCTGCAAAGTAACTCTGAATTGTGGTGGAGTAGAACAAAGTAGTATGCTGCAAAAACATTTCCCAACTTGGGATTAATAAAGTATATCTTATCTTATTTTAAGATGATCGATGGCTACTGCCATATTTGCAAAATGTGCCTCTGAACCTTGACAAGTGCATGTTTCAGGCTTATCAATGAACAACAGGCGGGGTCACAGACATAAGACCAGCTGTTAAATAAAGCTCTTCTGACCTTAGGTGTCATGTGGGTATATTAATTCACCCATTTATTAATTATATGTTTTCAATTGGATTTGTTTCTCTGAATCGAAGGTTAAAAACACAAAAGCATTGTACACAATTTAAACCAATCAATATTGTGTAATCAACAAGGATAAACTGATGTTTTCTAGTGGATGAGTAATGCAGATATCACTGTGTAATCATTTGACAGTGAGGGGAATATATCCGGTTTTATTATGAAAACTTCGAGACCGGAAAAACTGTTTTCACCCACGCTAACTTTACATGGAAGCTGCATATACACGTTATCCTGGCGAGACCTCAAATCTTCTTCCTAATATCTATCAAACTATAGATCCTACACATCGACCCGACGTGGATTCTAAGAGTACAATATACGCTTCTCGCCAGAAATCGAATCAAAAAGCATTTTAATGGCCAAGCTATTCCACAATTTAGGATTTTCCAGAGAGGGTTATTTGTGAATAAACGTCCCTCCGGAGCGTTTGCAATGAACGGGCC
Organism: Gymnodraco acuticeps; assembly: GCF_902827175.1. Classification (NCBI taxonomy): domain Eukaryota; kingdom Metazoa; phylum Chordata; class Actinopteri; order Perciformes; family Bathydraconidae; genus Gymnodraco; species Gymnodraco acuticeps. Next base: position 2,433,873 of record NW_022991451.1, read on the forward strand.
GGGAGCATGTTGTTTCTTACACGACCACTAGAGCACCTCTAGTGGTCGTGTAAGAAACAACATACACTTTAAAACGTGTCTCTGGGTCGTAATAAGGGCATGAACAATCGGCCTATATGGTCGTTTTTTGTAGGAGGACAGGCTGGTTTATTTTTATTATGTATGCTTTGTGAATATTTTCTTAAAATGCCAATAAAAAAACAAAAACATTATTAATCCCATGCTGAAATTTGGTTTAGGACAGTTGTGCCATATTCGAATAAAGTAAATACATATGTATAGACATGATTTAAAGCTCACCTATTATGCTATATTTGAACAAAATAGTATAAGGCCATACATACATATACATCTAAACAAAACATGTCTCTGAAGTGTTTTGCTCAAAATACCAAACAGATCACCCATTTTAGCATGCCTCATACCCAGAGTTGGGTGTTACATCGACGGCACCATTGTTTCCCCCTCCAATCAGGCACGCAACCTTGGCGTAATCTTTGACCCCACCCTCTCCCTCGAACCTCACATCCGCCAAACAGTCAAAACCTCATTTTTCTACCTCCGCAATATTGCAAAAATCCTACCCTCTCTCACCCGCCTCGCAGCCGAACAACTAATCCATGCCTTCATTTCCTCCCGCCTCGACTACTGCAACTCACTTCTTTACGGCATCAGCACTACATCCCTCAACAGACAAAATTCTGGTCCTCACCTACAAAGCACTCCACCATCTGGCCCCCCCTTATCTCACAAACCTTCTCACTCCTTATCAACCCCCACGGTCCCTCAGATCCACCGCAGCCGGACTCCTATCCATTCCCACATCCACACTCTGCAGCTTTGGGGACAGAGCCTTCTCAGTGGCAGCTCCTAGGCTCTGGAATTCCCTCCCCCAAGATCTCCGTGACTCTAATGGCGCGTTTCCACTGCAGCGGGTAGCTCGCTTTAAGCGTGCCGAGCCGTGCGGGGCCCGTTTTTGGTTGCGTTTCCACTTGGCCTAGTTTTGGCCCGGGGCTACTTTTTCACCTTTTTTCTGGCCCGACTAAATCGTGGTTCTAGGGCCAGGAACAACCAGGCTGAGTCGGGCTGAGTATGCTAAACTAGAGAGAGAATCGCTGGCAAGGGGGCTACAACTACAACAAGATGAACATATTTGACCGTGAATTAATTGTAATACACGTTTCAAAATGATGCCGAAGTAACAACATACTGATACCGGTTAGTAAAAACCATGAATTAATGCTTTGACAAGTCTGCAGACAGACGGCAGGCGAAAAACCCTTTTAAAATGCGTGTTTTCTAAATGTAGCTTGGCTAAGCTAACGTTATATATGCTCCGACCGTCCACACTCACAACAACGGCCTATACAGACATAAATAAACCAGCGACTGTATTCGCCATGACACAGGCAGTCTGTGGTTTGTACTTGTTTAACTTTTGTCAAGTTTCTGAACAGATATGAAGAGCTGTGAGCTCCGAGTGCTAAGAGCTAACGGCTGTGTTGTTTTTCTGGGGCTCTCATTGAAGATGACGTCACGGCTCCGCCTACACTGCGTTACTATAGTAACTGCCCCAGTTCCTAAACTGTAATGGAAACGCAGCATTAAAGTGAGCGGGGCCTAATAAGGCCTAACCAAACCGAGCGAGGCCGAGCGAGACCTGCAGTGGAAACGCGCCATAAGTCCCTCACAGTCTTTCAGTCCCGCCTCAAAACACATCTTTTCAACTCTGTCTAGCCATAAGCCCCCCCCCCCCTCTCAATCAACTTCCTCTTGACAGCCTTTTTATTTATTTTGTATTTATTTTGTATTTTACTATACTTAGGTCTACTTGTTTGCCTGTTCTTGTTTGTCTACCCTCCCTCATACTGTAAAGCGTCTTTGAGTTGTGAAAAGCGCTATATAAATAAAATGCATTATTATTATTACTGTAATAATATTACTTTTGTCGGTAACGGAGTAGTGTAACGCCTTTTATAATTCAGTAATCACACTACAGTTAGGCTACTAACATTTCCCCGACACGTGTTACTTCGTTACTTTTATTAAATTAGTCATAATCACACTGACGGACAAGAGGCGTTTCCGCCGCAGGTTTATATATGTAGGCTACGTAATCTGCGCGATTTGCGCGTCCACATCTCCACGTGCAGTGCTGCATAAACATGGCTGAGTCAGCGATAACTTTCGAGGGGTGGAGGCAGGGCCGCCCCTCCCTACAGGCCAATCACGCAGGCTGCATGGGGCCCCGCCTTGTGCAGGGGGCCCCGCCCAGAGGGCCTCAGCTGCTGTGCGCAGTTCTCCGCTCAGTTCTCCGCGCACCCCCGGCTGACACGCGAGAGTGAGAGGTGACACGGGGAGCACGTCTGTAACCCGACACCGTTGCAATGAATCGACATCTGACCAATCACGGCTTTGATACGGCCACTAATGCAGGTGAAGAGATGTCGCTGAAAAGACCGTTTCAGTCCGGCGCAAGCAAGAGGGGAAAAAAACAAAACATGAAGAAACTAGAGCATCACTCGAAGGTGGGTTATTGTATGAGTCAAATGTACAACTTGCAAATGTTGTATAAGTCAAATTGCCAATTGCCATATTAAAACATCAGCTGCAATTCAGGACATGAAGAAGGCAGTCTCTGCAGAGCATATAGGCTAATGGAGATGCAGTTATTTCCAGCATTCTTTATTTAACATTCATTCAAGTATGTGATGCCTTTTATCTGCTAATGTGCAGGAGGAAGAGTGATACACTGTCTGTCTAGTTGGCTTACATAACAGTTAAAGTTTACAGCCTAAAAAACATGGAGCATTTTTCGCCCTTATATTCATTTTTATGTCAATTTGCACATTTCATGGTGATGCTCAGCCTCTCCCCTTAACTCCTAACAGTCATCATCATGTCAACCACAACACAGAGAAATACTGTACTGATAGAAATGTGTGTAGTTGTTGATACATTGCTGACAGAGGGAACTACATTTGAATACAGATTTAAGAAATATCAGTTTTTGAGCATGTCATAAGCATGTTTTGTCTTGACTATACAACTATATTATAATAAAATAATATAGTATTTATATTATTGAATTGATTATGATTATTATTATTAGTAGAAGTTGTTTATTTGCATTAATTATATTTTAATCTTTTTGAGGCTAGTATTTGGCAGGAAATGCAGACGTATTCACCTGTAAACGCATACTGAATGACATACATGCACAACCATTTACCTCACTGCATAAAAAAGTGTTGATAATAATAATAAACAGGAATTATATTTGCAAAGTAGCCTACTTTGTTTCCAAAAAAAATTTGTTTCACTCCTGTCGGTTGGGGGGGGGGGCCTCATCTCACAATGTCGCTTGGGGCCCCAAGTTGGCCAGGGGCGGCCCTGGGTGGAGGTATGCCCATTATTTTGAGTTCGTCCGAAGAATAGACAGGAATGTGACGGTGAGGTGCAAACTGTGTCCAGGCCAGAAGCTGTTATCCACTGCTGCAGGGAGGTGCACAGGTACGGGCTAATGTTGCCCGGGCAACGGCCCGTTTGGCCTTTATGGCTGACCTGCCCCTCTGGAGAGATCGAGAGTTTATTTTTCTTTTTTCTGTTGTGGCCGAATCAACATGATAAGCCCACAATAAGTATTGTAGCGTCTCGCTGCGGGAAACAGACGTTGTCAGCGCTGTCATCTGCCGGTGCATTAAGACCACCTCAGTGTCGGATTTTGGAAACTTGATTTTGAGTTCTCTCATGGCAGTTAGGGTATAAGGGACAAACCAGGTGATTTTACTTCCTCTTGATACCGGCGGTTATTTACAAAAAAACACCTAAATATAGCCGACTTGTTGTTATTGTGCTTCTGTCTTTCTGTGTCTTTTCATCTGTAAACTCCCTCAATGGGGTCGCTCGCTCTCTTTTCTTGATCGCCCTCTCATGGGTGAACAGTTCAATGTCCCGCTTCATTATAGGAACTCTGCCATGTCTCTACTTTAGTTTGACCATCATGTTTATGGAATAGGCCTACTTAATAAATAAGTAATTAGATACCTTACCGTTACTGCGCTCATAAAGAATGATAAGAATAAGAATAATGCGTCTTGAACTGATTTCATTAATTAGTGTCTTGACGTTTCACAGACTGTTAGCTTGTTGTGTGGCTGGTAGCCTATTTTATGAAAGAGCATATAAAAAGAAAGACTTGTGTTATGTCTTCCTTAATGCAATAGTAATTGGGGGTGCAAGTGGAGTCTCGCAGAGGCAAAACTGTGGCGCGCTTACACTGTAGGTGCGCCGCAGCTGCGTGATCTGCCTGTAGGGAGGGGCGGGCCGGCCCTGCGAGTAAAGTAACGAGTTACTTTATGTAGAGAGTAACGAAGTAGTGTAATATATTGCTTTTTTTTAAAGTAATATGTAATATGTAATATATTTAATATATGTTACAAAAGTGCTGATTCTGGGTCTGGTCCTTTAAATGTAACCGAACTGCGGCTGGCCATGCCCCTTTGGAACTGCTGCTGGCCACGCCCCTTTGGGTCTGCATGCAAGCAGTGAGCTCTGTGAAGTAGAGATGGCAAATCCGGATCCTTTTACGGACTCAGGGTCTTCTGAGTCAGTCATTGAAGAGATCCGGATCATACGAGTCATTTGAGTCATATGAGTCAGCATCACCAAGACCGTAGAAATCCTACCGGTGAAACCGAAAACTTGTTGCATTTCACGAGCATATTAAACTGAAGTTATATTAACCTCCGCTACACAGTGTATTTTGCTTTAATAAAACATGTTGATCACAAAAAAAAGGGTCATTTTGCGATTTTGCGAATCTCAGTCTGCTGTTGACTCCTGCATGACGACGAGTCTGCTGGATCTCTGGATCTGCTGCTATATGGTTACGGCTCTGAGTCCGCACGAGTCTGCTGTGTTTTGCACAGTGAGTCAGGATTTGTGAATCTCTGAGTCTGCTGTTGACTCGCGCATAATATAGCCGCGGGAGCTGGAGGAGGGGCTGCAACATGTTACTGTTAATCTCTCCCCACTTTTGGCCACACCCCTAAGTAAAATGTCTTCCCGGTGTCAGTACCAGATATGTTCGGGCTACCAGATATGTTCGGGTGTATTTCCGTCGCATCCGTCTTCCGTCATATTCGTCATATTTTACGGCAACTCAAGAGGGCCACCACGGTCAAATTCCGAACATTTAAACATAGCCGACACTTCATTCTTTACTTTGTCCGTTATTATATGTAGAAGATTATACTTTTTCTCCGTCATGTTGTTTCCTTAGCAACAACTTCAAACAGGCATAGCCTACACTTCATTCTTTACTTTGTCCGTTATTATATGTAGAAGATATTAATTTTTTCTCCGTCATGTTGTTTCCATAGCAACTACTTCAAACAATAACAACTAACCGCTAGCCGCAAAGCTAGCATCACAGCCACTGCTCCGTTTTAGGAGACTTTGCACACATTTTTCACAAACATTTTCACACGCTAGGAGTACTTCCACTAGCTTCGTCTTGATCTGTAGATGTGATTTGATGTGTCGTGTGTCCCCCAACTCCTATCCAAAGTTCAGATATTTAATAAAATACTCAGGGGAGTTTCCTGAATTTTCATGCCCAAAACCAAGCACTAGGCCCTGGGTAAATTAAGAGGCTGATCTCGGGCACTTTTGTCCACTTTCCCTGGTGGTCGAAACTCAAGCCAGACATCCCTGGAATCGTCTCAGAGAGTAGATGATCAGTGGGGCCTTGTTTTTACTGAATGATGTGTTTTTTTTAATGGGGAATTCAAATATGAGCTTATTTTTAGGATTTTCGGAGACTTTGCACACGTTTTCACAAACATTTTCACGCTAGTATATAGAGTATGGGAGTACTTCCATTCGCTTCGCCTTGATCTGTAGATGTGATTTGATGTGTCGTGTGTCTCCCAACTCCTCTCCAAAGTTCATATACTATATAACAATACTAAAAGGTAAATAAAACATTAAACATAATGACAAAATAAGAACCTGAAATATATGTATTCTATCTACACATTTCGTAATTATCTAATCTAGTGGCCTTATAAAAGTGTTGGCTAAAGTAACGCAGAATATATATATTTTTTAATTGTAAATAATTATAAACATTATTTATGTGCACAAGTACATGGGACCCCACCATAGCACCTCACACATAACAAGCTGTCCCGAGTTCCTCCGGCTGCAGTTCCACAGACGGCCGGTGTGTGGCAGCAGAGCGCTGGGAGCAGAGGGAGGTGAGTATATGACGGATATGACGGATGACGGATACGACGGAAATACACCCGAACATATCTGGTACCCCGAACATATCTGGTACTGACACCGGCCGCGGCTATGCTCGTGCACATGCTCGTGCACATGACGAGTATGGATCTCTGGATCTGCTATGCTATTACGGCTCCTCTGAGTCCCCATGAGTCTGCAGGAAGTTTCACTGATCCGCGTCCCCTCCCCTGAGCCAAACGATAACTTCTGGAAGCTATCCTACTTGCTAAAGGGTAGGCAGATGGACTGGGCTAAATTGTAATGTTATTTTACATGTTATAAGGAGAGTAGCAAGTGACGCAATTTATAGTTTTAATTTGTACGTCACACCAGGTGTAGGACTCAAAGGACTCGGGTTAATGGAGAGGGGAGACTCGTCACGACCAGCTCATTTCTAGGATCCGGGTTAATAATCCGGATGAATCAGGACTCGCCCATCTCTACTGTGAAGAGAAGGCTGTCTACCAGCAGAAACTCAGCTAAATGCTGCCGTGATTAAACACCATATCATGTTCCAAATCACATCAAGGATTATTTCTGAAACAGTATGGAGCTCAAACGCTTTCTCTCTGGCAGGTTTACCACAAGGTGAGTACCTTTTAGATTCGGCTTCTTTACACATATTCTCTCCAGTAGCTACAGCATTAGCTCTGTGTGTTAGCGATGCTTGCTAATGTAAACACAGGCCACATTACTTCCAAAACACGTCGTGCATTGTTTCTGATAGAGCAACGCTTCTGATATTGGACAATAGGTTGGGCCGTGGGCGGAACGTTGCTAGGAGTTCAACGTAAAGCCAGCCCACATTTTAGTAATGTCGTCGTCATGACCACAGCAAATCTGGATCAGCTCCGTTGTACTCCCATTTTTAGAGATGTGGGTTCGGAGGAAAAGAGAGAGGGTTGTATTTTCTGACACTTTGTGAGTCTCTTTACACACCGGGGACACATTTATGTATAAAATACATTAAAAAGTGCATTTTGCATAATAGGTGACCTTCAAAGTAAACAATGTGCCATAATCATCCTTGTAGACACAGGAATAAGACATGATGTCCTCCACAGCACAGAGACCCTCTGAAGACTCAGGATCATGTTGAAGAAATGGGGAAGCTCTCGATGAAATCCTTGTCGCCAAAAACAGTCTGGAAACCATCAATGGAAACGTTGGTGCAGCCCTGTTTCCTTAAAGCACATTTAACTACATTCTATCTTAGGACATTAGCTTGTCAGTATTATCATTGTTATCTTACCACATCCATTATGTCTTGCAAACTTTTTCTTTTCAGAACTCAGTCTCTGATTTTGATTTATGGCACATTGAACTCCCACCAGCGGTGCCGGATTCATTTCAGAAGTGGGAGGGGCAAAAAGTGCGTGTGTATTACTCATGGTATTACTATTGGAGCAGTCTACATCTAATAAGAGGAGAATATGTTTGAGCAGTGGGATGTGTTTACTGAGACATTTATCAAATAAATTGTAATTTATTTGGAGGATTTCATGTCTTTTCACAACAAACAAGTTTAGATTTTGTGACAAAACATCTTCATTGTAGGCGCTTCACGGCTGAAAAAGACTAGCAGAGGATGGTTTCGATCCATTGACCTCTGGGTTATGGGCCCAGCACGCTTCCGCTGCACCAATAGATGCATTGATGTTATTTGTATAAAACATACGCCTCAGCAATTGTTACGGAGGTGGTACCTTGTATTTATAAATGCAAAATGGATTGAAATGTTGCTTGTTGGAAGTATATTGCCGCCTGTTACGTTCCCTATTGGGCTAGGGCAGTGCTTCTCAAAGTGTGGTCCGCGGACCACTGGTGGTCCGTGAGCGCCCCCTAGTGGTCCGTGAGTATATTGGTAACATTTCACATTTTAAATAAATAAGTTAATTTAAGTTTTCCACACTCTCGCAGGAATATCTCCGCAATGGAGCAAGCTTTACTTTCGATTGCATGATATAGCCCAGTGCAACACCTTCGTCACACATGTTGCCGCCTGTTTGTACCATTTTCAGGCGATTTGTAATCTGTTCTAGAAAAACTATGTGTTTTTGGATATTTGTGGAGTTAGGTGGTCCGCGAGTGTTTTTGTATTGGTTAAGGTCCTTGGTATGAAAAAGTTTGAGAAACACTGGGCTAGTTGGACCAAAGGGACACGACACGACCAGATTGGAATTGGTATGTGTTACCGGTGGTTTATTTGTAAACAAAACAATTAACACAATAATACATACGAACAGCCTGGACCAACAACGGACCAAACTGTTACGATTTAACAAAAGGAGAACTCCAAAAGAGAGTTGCACAATATGATACAAAAGAAAGAAAGTACCTCACTTCTAAAGTGGAACAAAACACTAAACAAAATGAGGCGGTGTGGGAACACAGCGGTGGCTGGTCAACAGGTGCTAATCACCTGGGTCTAAGCAATACTTCCACAAATGCTGATCTACAGGCGCTAAGCTAACCTGGGTCTAAGCTGTTTCACAATGTCAATCATCCTAAATGCTGTTATACAGGAGCTAAGCAACCTGGATCTAAGCAATACACACACACAAACCCTATACTAAACACAGAACACTACGACACACTGCTAATCAGTGTGCACGCACAGAAACCCTACTGAACACACTGCTAGGCAGTCTAACGAAGCACAGAATACACACGGCTAGGCAGTCTAAGGAATCACAGAATATGGCAGTATCACAATGAGAGGCTTGAGGCGTCTGTCACACAATACAGAGCCTCCAGAATGATGTCCGTGCCCGGCCTTTGTACTCCTCCCCCGGATGAAGTGGCAGAAGCGGGCGGTGATTGGGTGACGTCCGTCCAATCACCGCGGATGTTGCGAGGTCGGGACGGCCAATGACAGCAGAGGAACTGCACAGCGCATTTACATATGCACACACAGAGTTAATGGCATAACGAAAGTAGCGGCTGTAACACCGCCATAATCCGCGGGCATTTAAAATCAAACTTCACTTAGCACGCCCCCTAACCATGGTGCTACCTAGTTCGGCTGTCCAAAGAGTACAGGGGAATTATTGAAACGGGATGTAGTGTTCCGCGGCATCCGCCGCTGCGAAAATGTGGGGCAGGGCTGTAAAGTAGGGGGGGCCAATGGCCCCTTGGCCCCCCTGTTTCCGGCGCCACTGACTCCCACCATTCACTATAAGCACCTCCCTGTCATGAATGCTTTAAAAAAGACACTGTCTGTTTCATATATCCATTTGTCATCACATTTCATTCTCTGTGATGGCAGGACTTTGGTCTAACCTTAGAGTGAGTGGCCTTTCACTTCAAGAATAAAAGTTAATTTAATAATTTAAAAGTGTAAGAACTCATACTCATGCATTCCTCATTCAGACACACAAGAAAATAAATATGTTGCCACACAAGGCAACATATTAGTATAATGCTATAGGATGTGCAGTTTTATAATGAAGATTGCTGCTTTGGGTTTTTCAGTTCTTGACATGGTGTATTAATAGTCAGAACAGTGTTTGGTTTTTCAAAGCAGAATGTGAAAACTAAAGAAAGGCTGCAGATAAAAAACGATAACAGCTGAGTGACATCCTTAGACATCCTGTAGGAAAGTCTCTGGAGACCCTTCCTCCTCTTCCGTCATTGATGCTTTTAATAGACTGTTTTATTAACTCTAAAATAGATGGGTGTTTTTTCAAATATCCCTATGTATTAAAACCATACTTGTCACTTGCTTTTGGTCATTGTATCATTACATGTTATCATGTTACCAGCATGTCGTGAATAAAAACGGTAATATTCTATTCTGATATTCTGATACTGGTTTGTGCTTTGGGTCTCCAGAATCCTTTTACATTTTTAAAGACACACAAGTGAAACACATTGCTTAATTTTTCATTTTCTAATCTTGACACAAGGAAATTGTCAAATATGTGTAGTCTCATTGAATGTACTACAGTTCCGACTTGCATACCTGTGCATGTAATGCTTAGTATTTTTCCAGGAAGGCGAAAAACATATTGGCAATGTTTCCTAGAAGACAGTGACGCTGCACTGAGCTGGAATTTCCTTCAATGAAACTACATAAAGTAGTTCAGCATCAGTGGAAACGTCCCCATCCGTGTGAATGAGATCAGTAGATTAACCCCAGCCACCCCCCCCAAACCGCTCCCCCCACCCTGCCATTGGTTCCTTCCCCCCCGCCCCGCCCCGCCTCTGCTCCAGCCTTTAGCCGGGCCACCTTTAATACCGCTGCACTACAGCCGCAGCTCCAACAGGAGACATAGTGAGACGGACTGGTGCCGCTGACCGGGGACAAGCTTACTGCCCCTACACAGAGAACAGGCGCAACAAGGAACACTGCGGGAGGATCACTTTGTACCGGCACACACCCTTCATGTTATGGGATTAAAGCGCACAAAGACACACACCGGTGCGTAAAGTTGATGCGCTGATCCGCTGCTCCAGAGAACATTACCACTGAGGTCCAGCAGAGTCTTTGTCTGCGGAGGGAGAGCTGTGCAGCGCGGCTGGAGACATCGGGAGGCTCCCTGTGAACGCGCCACATGCGTGTGGAAGATATGGATTTGCTTTGGCTATAGCCCAGATGTGCCGCGGTTTTTTTATATTTAAATATTCATTTTTTCATCCTTGGACTGTGTGCGTGGTGACATTGTTAGATTGTATTTCTCTTTAACGAGCGAAGAGATATCAAGACTAAATCGTGCGGAATTACAACCATGAACTGTGTTGTCAGTTTGGTACACATCCTTTTGGCAGCGGTTCTTCACCTATCCACAGTAAAGGTAAGCCTTTCATGTTATATTGATATCATTCATTTTACTATTTCACACGTGCTTTACCAGCTTTCTCTATTCTCAGTGGTTTTAGATAGTGAGTTGCCAAACACTGCTCACATGCACAGAGAATAAACATGCAGGGAACATTTTCTAATCATTATAAATAAAAAGTAAAAATGTAGATTATTTAATATAGTTTTGTTACATTATACACTATCAGCATTTTCTATATAAAAGCCTTCTTTCTTACTTTGTTCTAACCTCAAAAAGTCCATCAAAGATCAGCATGGTTATAGTTTGCTTTATACATGCAAAGAGAAATAAGTATCTTAATTTGCAAGACAATACAATTATGAGCACTGCAAATACACTTTTTATCTGGCTTCTCCAAATAGTGCTTGCTGGATTACCCTTTAGGATTCTCCAAAAGTTTCTTGGTCATTGCCAAAAAATATAGGCTACAATATGGTTGCTTTAAACTGGGAGATTTGTGAATGGCGTTGTACAGTCAGTCCCCCGGGGCTCCAGGGCTCAGTGTTCCCACGGGGATCCGGCAGTGCGAGGCCGAGCCCTCCCCCGGCACGGCTCCCCGCAGGATGCCCCCTCGCTCCCACACAGGCCGATCCGCTTTCTCACGCAATCCCTGCGCCGGTTGCAGCAGCCACCACATAAGGTGAACGGAGCTCTGCTTGGGGGCCGGTTCCCCAACGTCATCTTTTTTTTACTATCAAAATAAAGGCCGGTTCCCGTTAGTCCTTTCAAAATAAAACTATATGTCTTGAAACCCTATGAATTGAATGCTTGTAACCAAATGTCCTCTCCTGTTGCTTTAAAAGAACGTATTTTGAATATTGCTAGGGTTTATTTATTTCTTCTTCAAATTATCTACTATGGAATTATATCTGTAAACTGTGACTTATATTTCCACATTTCAAATAAGTGTTTAGCATTTCAATGTTAATGTCTTTCTGTTCTCTTTTGGTAAACATACATTACGATAAACTGGTTGCAGTGCTTTTATTTTGAAAGTCAAGCAGCCTCACTCCTGAGCTGCTTGTCTGACCATCTGATGAATGAAAAAGGTATAATGGAGAATAAGGCATACAACAAAAACATTTACACATTTATCCAGATATACATTATAGTTATGATTGTAACAATTTGATATAATCCTAAATTAATAAACTGAATTAAAAACCTTTATTCTTTGTTGTACTTCAATTAGTTTAGTCAAAATAAATCATTTGGGTTTCATAGATGCATGCAAATATGAAATATCTAACACCTGGTCTGATGTGCATCTCTTACAGACTGCCAGCATTACCAAGGGAGCGGAGAAGAGTAAAAATGAGGGTAAGTTTCCACAGAGCTGTTTGAACTCTTCTTCTTTTCCGCTGTGTGCATGCAAGATGAACAGGGCCACCTAGTGGACATGGGCTGTACATTTACTGTACTAGGCCTCAGATTTACTTAGTTTAAAACAAAAACAGTTTGACATATGGAAGGGATATGTAGGTATTTGTGTAGGCTGAGTGAGGATTGTTTTTCTGTCCCAAGCTGAGAAGAATCAAAGTTTCCAGCGGTGAAAGGTCTCACTGGGGACTTTGGAGTCGCCATAAAAAGTGCTGCAGATTTCAAAACAAGAATACATGGGAGAGAAAAGGAAGTCAATGCCTCAGCAATAACTGGGAGTTATTATATGTTTCTACTTTCTCTTCTCCCAACAATCTATGGTGAGATATCAGTCGATACACGAGCAGTCAGCCTTGGTTCAATGCCGCACTCGTGTTTGTTTGAAAGTGATACTGTTGTGTGAGGCCAAGGTTGGTTGGTCTGTTGGCTGGTGATGGATGGAGACACTGATTAGTCTTTACACACAGCATCAGTGGACAGGTTGTGGGATGGATTTTAGTGTTTGTAAAGGAGACAAACACACACACTGTGATAAGGTAGTGGCCTGGTTATATCTGGGGAAGAGCTCTGAAATGAATAACATTGGTACGCAAACATCTGGTGCTCGAGTAACTTTTTGGGGTAGAAGGATGGTGTTGGAATAAATTAGTTTACACTTATTATTAATTTTCGGAGCCTTTCCATCTCGGGGTTAGGGTAATTTAACCTAGGAATTTTACTTGGGTCATGTGATAATGATGGAAACCATGAGATGGAGTTGAAAGCTCCATCAAAACCCAATGCCCCGTGCTGATTGTTAACAGTGTGGCTCATTCATGTGTCTCTAATAGTGTTGGGACATGAATGGAGATAAATAGCACAGGGGAAGGTTATATATCAGACCGCACACATAATACTTGTTTGTTTACTGTTTTTTGTATGAATAGAAACATGTATAACCAGAGTAACTGTTACAGGCTGATGTAAGACAGAGCAAATGTTTGCAACCTCTGTCAGGAGGTAGAACCAGTTGAGTGTGTTGACATGAGGCTCGTGAAGTAAATCCACCCAGCAGGTGCTAATGATTTAGCTGCTCTTTGCAGCTGGCCTGGAGCCAGAACTGCATTTTTAATCTTTTTATTATTTGTAAATCTGATGTAACACCTAAGAGTCTGTAAAGTCACCTTATCAAGTTTCAGGTAAAGTAACAACATGCCCAAGCATCAATGTGGGTATTATTTGTAGCATTTCTTTAAATCATAAAGCTCCCACAGTCTGTCTGCAGCGTTAGTCCAGAGGCAGAGCCGGCACATGGGGTGGGCTTCCCGGGGTCACATGTCAGAGGTGGACCCTGGCGCCACAGAGCCTGAGGTCATGGCTGCTCTGACTAACCAGGGGTCAGGAGTTAGCTGGGGGTTGCTGGGAACCTCGTCTAATGGACTGTGGGACGGATTATTCTGGGCTGCGCAAGGAACAGAAATACAGAGGGGGCAGGGCACTCATTAGGCTTGAGCTCGGTATTAAAGGGTTCTGTCGGACATAGCTATCACAATTAATTCTGTTCTTTATCTTCAATTATTACTTGATGCTTGTGTTTCATGTCAAAACTTTGCTTTGCACTCTTCCTGCAGTGGATATACCTTAATTTCACTGTGACAAAACGGTGTGCTAACTAAGTGTTGCTTCTCCATACCAACTATGTTGCTGCTTCAGTGTAATAATTGCCACTCAAATATTCCATAATATCTGCCATTGCACTTATTGGCTTATCTACTCTATAGTCACATGGTCATATTTCCCTAGTTATCTACTCCTTAATGTAGATTTATCTTATTTTATGATCTTTTTAACACTTGCACACATTACTGGGAGTTTCTTAGAGCATTGTCAAACATGTCATGTATTTTCCCACCAAACAGTTGACAGTTAAGATTTTCACCACCACAAAAAAGTCATTGGTGTCCCAAGCCACAGATCTGTGGAGCTGCTTAATGAGCTTGGTATGCTATTTGGCATCACCTAGGTATAAATAGCTGTGTTGTAATTATTTCCACATTTGAAAGAAAGGGGCTGAATTCTTTATTACATAATATAATATAATATTTACTTTCCACAGAGGCTTCTTCGGTTTCCCCAGTCATCCCTCTCATAGATGTCTTCACTAAGAGTTTGTGTCAGCCCAGGGAGGTGCTGGTGGACATCTTCTCGGAGTATGCGGAGGATACGGAACACACCTACATTCCCTCCTGCGTGGTGCTCAACCGCTGTGGAGGCTGCTGTAGCGACGAAGCATTGGAGTGTGTTCCTACGGAAACACACAACGTCACGATGGAGGTGAGCATGGGGGGAGGACATCATATAATAATCTTCAGGTTCATAATTGTATTTTGTCTCTCTACTGTGACACGTCTCCATGCTTTAATGTTCAAAAGCTCTTTATTTTTCTCATTCACCCTCTGCCTGAAACCACAGCCCAGTCTGCTCTGATTGGTTTGCTGGTTCTCTAGCCAATAGAAGCGCCCTGTTAAAATAGTGATGTAATTATGTTGCGGAAGTCACAAAGGAGTTAAATGGAGGCATTTAAGGAGGATACTGTAACAGTATACAGGAAAGGGAAACCCCAAAAAGCATAATAGGGCCCCTTTAAAGTTATGTTAATGTCCTGTTTATTACAGGACACTGTGTAATGTGTGCCCTTCACATAACACAAAAACATCACTTTTTTAATTTACACATTTAAGTGTGTCTTTAAGCACTTAATAATTTGTGTGACTAGTTAAACTAAGCTTATGGTTTTCATCAGCAGATGGACTTCAGTTGGTATGGCTCAGTCGTCACTATATGATCTATTTGAGTTGTAGGCTAACACATGACTGTAATTCCACACCTTGGTCCTTGTCACCACTGATCTATCTCTATGAATGCTTCAAACACTGATGAGGACCATGACATTGAGGGATTCAGAGAGCTAGTCAGAGGAGCGTGTGTTGAGATGATTAGGGTTAGTAGGTCTTCAGGCATTATGGATGTGGTCAGGCCAAGGTTTTGTTTTCTGCTCACTATGTGCATGTCTGAGACACAAACACAGAGCAGAGAAAGTGCGGCTGCGAGGCATCTCAGATATGTTGTTTACCTCCACACACGCTGTGTTTACAGCCGTGTCTGTGTGGTCAAACCTCTCCCTTCCTGCAGAAGATAGGAGAGTCCCACAGACAGGTCATGTCTGTGGTTACACAGCGGTCAGGGCTGTGCTGTTTAGACTGTCTGTTACCAAAAGTCATGTTGATGTTGTTTTAATCTAAACCTTGCCTCTGTTTCTCTTCAAGGTAATGCGTCATAGACCAATGGTAAAGAAAGGCACTATTCAATTAAGTTTCACAGAGCACAAATCGTGTATATGCAGGTAAGAGACTGCACACCTCACTCACAGTGACAGTGATGGAATAAAAACAAAATAATTAAATCATCTTCTTTTTAATTCATTTCAGACAAAAGCCAGATCTTCCAGTAAAGAAAGAATAGTAAGTACGTGTTTTTTGTGTTTTGTCATGTGTTTGATGAGTTTCTGTGGGGGTTCTGGTTGGTTGGTGGCTGGGAGCAGGGTCAGCAGCAGCTGGAGGCTGGAAGGAGCTAACTGTGCTAACAGCTGAGTCAGCAGAAAGGCTTTCTGACAGAAACTCTGTCTTTATGTGGGATGCACTGAATTAGTGTAGAAATAGTTTTAAGATGAAAAAGTAGGGCTCCTTCAAGTTGTGACAGCATCTTTTTCAAGTTGGGGTGAATATTGAATTCATATCTAGATCTGGGTTTACCTTTGAAATACTTTTAACTTTAGTTAAAAACTGTTTTTGGCAAAAATCCATTCAAGCTCTTTTCCTCCAAAAGGGGTAACATTTAGTATTACTGTTAATCCATAACAATTTGAATGAGTAATAAGATGTAATACATGCTTCTAGCTTCTTGAATCCTGGATAAACTGCACAGACCTTTCCAATTCCAGTTTAGTTCAAGAAAAAGTGACCATGAGTGGTGATGCCACAATTTAGGAGGTCAAAGTATGTCATCCAACTCAAACGCACTCATATGTTCCATCATGTGTCCTGTAGATGTTGGAGGTAGCGAGCTATCTTTACAGGGCTCTCACACTTTGAGCGTGCTCTTTTTATGGTGCCAGGGTTTAGTGCTTTATGGTGTGACTATAACAGCGTGAGTGATCGAGGCGTAGCCGCCCGGCTTCAGACCACCCTTGGCTGACTCCAGTTGCACAAACCTGACCCTCGGCCCTCTGTAACTTCCCCAGGCTAATCATAGCAACAGGTGTCATGCCGTTAACCTATTTTTATTTTAAGTGGTGTAAATAGAGGATGAGCTTTGAGGGAGACGTGCTGTAGATTGAGAGAACTCCCTCGCTGTCACAGCTGACACAGGGCAGTGTGTGTGTCGGACAGATGCATGCATGTGGTGTGTGTGTCTTCTGAGCGGCAGGTCAGCTCGGTAATTGGATAAGAGGGGGTGCGTGTGCCGATCGGCGGGATAAAACCTGACGGATTGGTGGAGGAGAGATTGGATCATGTTGGCTAAGTCCAACCCGTTTGTCATGGGACTCTGCTGATCCTGGGCCAGCCTTGTTGGGTGTCTGCCTGTCACTGTGCACGTAGGCAGCCAGGCAGTGGCAGGGTGGAGGGAGCAGGCAGTGACGGGAACATACGCTCCGGTACACCTTGCCCAGTGCTATCTTATTGATCACCCCCGCTAATGAGAAGATTAGGGCAGTTATGTTGGGTCATTAGCTCCCATGGTTTGTGGACTATATACTGAACTCCGCAGGGGAAATGTGCTCTTCTCTTCCTCCTGTGTGTCAGGAATATTGACCGGAAACCTTTTAAGTTAGTCTTTTGTAGACAGTTCACAGTGGTGGAAGGAATATTCAGACTTTATGCTTAAGTAAAAGTAGCAATACTAAATAGTAAAAATGCTCTGTTACAAGTAGAAGCCCTGTATTCCTTCTTTTTTTTTTTTTTTAAATAACTACAAAACAATCCATAAATCACAAAAAAAGGGAAAAAAAGTCTTGCATTAAATATCTTACTTAGAGGTAGAGAGGGTACAAAAGTATTGGGATCAAAATATATTTAAAGTAAGTAAAAGTACTCATTATGTGGCTTATTTACTATTTTGTATTTGCTAATAATCCCAGTAGTTGAGTAGAAGTATAATTTATCATAACAGTAACATACACAGATAAAGTACACACACTTTGAATACAAAATGAATCTTTTAAAATCACCTACCGTGGTGGTAGGTGTCATATCATTTTAATGTCCAATTTCAGATTTGGTTGATTCATATTACAGTACTCACATGTTGTGTGTTCTATTATGTAAACAATATCTGAGTCAAAAATATAATACTTGAGTAAATGTACTTGGTTACAATCCACCACTGCAGGTCCCATGTTTACCTGCTTATCTGCCCCATGATTTTCCTTCACTTCTAAATGAATTTCCCATGGCATATGTCACGTTATCTCTGAGTTATCTGTAAGGCTGTCTGCTGGACTGTACTGTGCTGCTCTGATAACTTCTACTTTCTGTTGGGGGTTTATCTGCCGCCATGTTTGCTTTTGTTCACGAAGATAGATGGCCACAGCGACAGTTGCAGTGCTACACACACGCGAGTAAGATCACTGCAGCCTTGACAAGTTCACAGATAAGTTCTGCTTTGGGTTGCTTTGCTCCTGTTTTTAAAAAAGGAGGCGATACAGGATTGATTCTGCAGATTGGTTGTACAGTTTAAGATCCGAGACTAAGCATAGTTCCATTTTGCCCCATAGCCACTCCCCCTATATATCTACTTCTGTCCTTGATGTGTCTCTGGCGTGACCTTCCATCTCATAAACTGAGCACTGTAACAGATACTGAAGCGGCTATAGTGTCTAGCTCAACGTCAAACTGTTAGATGCTCATTTCTCATCTCTGTGCCTCCCATGGGTGACCCTGCTGCCTCAGTTCACCCTTTAAGTTTAGATTGTAAAGTGTTGGGTGGAGTTGGCTCAGTTTGCTTTTGGCTCCAGCTGCTTGTTTTAAAAACGTGCAAACCCAGGCACCAACTTCTTATGCTGTCAAGTGTTCCCTCTGCTCCTACCCAACAAAAAGCTGTCATGTAAATAAAGACACAAACTCAGACTGCATCCAATACATTTTATTTTTAGATAGATAGATAGTTTATTCATCCCAAATTGGGAAATTGTTTTGTCACAGCGGCTGTGCATTTGACAAGTTAAACATTATTTAAAAGATAAAATAAGATACAAATATAACAATCATTTAAATTAACATTATCAGCAAGTATATACAAATGTACAATAGAAAAGACAAATATAATACTGAAAATAACTGAAAGGTTGACTTTAATTTAATGTTAGTTGAAAGCAATACTATTAAGTTTGAATACAGAATATTAGGTTCAACTTAATATTATTGCTTTCAACTAACCTAATACAGTTATGGGAAATGTGTTGACATAATACATTTAATTCAAGTCAATATTCAGTTTTTCCAGTGCACTAGAGCAGGGGTTCCCAAAGTGGGGGTTGTGAGATGATTTAAAAAAAAAATATATATATATATATTTTTCAGTGGCAGACTGGCCATCTCTATAATGTCCCCGCAGCGAGGCTCCCCCCGTTGATAATCCACTAGCGCAGTGTTTCTCAAACGTTTTCATACCAAGGACCTCTTAACCAATACAAAAACACTCACGGACCATCTAACTCCACAAATATCCAAAAACCATAGGCTTGCTCACCACTCCAACAGTACAACAAAGTACAGCCTAATAACTACAGCTTAACTTCTCTATATCGCCTCGTTCACACATTAAATCAACAATACAAATACAACTACAGATTATATAAGCATTTAGTTCAAATGCGATTAAAAATGCTCAGGTTTTACACCTCATATAAAATTTAGACTACATTTATTACTGAGTTTATGTCCGAGCCAACAGACTCACAGATCGTTGGCTACTGAGAGAAATGCAAAATGCATGTAGTACGACACAAGCCTCCGCTGTGGATTTTCAAAACAAAATACAGTAAAACTGTGGTCGCATGCCCAAGTTGAACTCTCTGAGGTCTAAGCCATATTTTCACATGTTAGGCTCGCCTGGGCTTTTTTTGTAAAAATGCGATTAAAATATGAACCTTGGTGACCATCGGGCAAAAATAAAAAAACGTTTATGCAGCCCCAACAACAGCCTCTGGTCTTCAACAGACTTCATGCAATGCTTCATTGTATGCATATATTAGATAATAATCTCTATCTCACTCCTAACACATCTAAATCTACTTCCAGCATGGATCAATGTTCATAAAACACATCCATTGTTTGTTCTAAAAACACATAGTTTTTCTAGAACAGATTGCAAATCAGTTTCAGGGGTCGCCAGTGTCTGGCACTGTTATTTTGGAGGTCGCGTCTGAAAAGTTTGGGAACCCCTGCACTAGAGTATCTAAATAATACACAATATACTGAATACTTGAGAATATACAATCTCACTAAGCTACAGAAATATATAGAATTATACTTCAGACACACATTACATTTACTTGGTTAATATGCTGTTATTTGTTGAAATATAATGTTGGGACTGAGTATTTTGGTGGAAGAGCAGGATAACAACAATAGAAAAAGTGATGTTGGCTTTCCTGGACTTTCAAGACTTTAGGACGATTTTGCATGAGTGTCTGTGTCTGCCCTTTTCTGCAGAATTCGCTCTATAGCTTAGATCTCTCTCTGTCTCTCCCTTTTTGCTTCCCTTGCAGCCACTGTGCGCCTTGCTCAGAGAGAAGAAAGCGCTTGTTTGTGCAGGACCCTCTCACCTGTAAATGTTCCTGCAAATTCACACAGTTAGACTGCAAGTCCAGGCAACTTGAGTTAAACGAAAGAACTTGCAGGTTTGTTTACCATACATACTCGATAAACAACGTGCCTTTAAACCCCCTTTATTATTTTCTCCCCCCCTACCTGTCTACCCATCTCTGTGCTTGCTGCAAAGCTTGTTCTCCTGCTGAGGAACGCATGCTTCTCCCTGCTTCTTGGTCCTGTGTTGGTGTTTGGGAATGTGGCAGCTCTGTGCTTCTCTGTGCTTGCATTGTGTTTTTGCGCAGTCACGTCAGATTTGTTCATTGTTTGATGTTTTTAGATCCAAATGTAGTTTGTATCCAGTCTGAATGCTCAAGATGTTATTGCTTGCATGACCCTATGTTATTATACCAGGGTTAGAAACTCCCAAACGTCTAGTTAGATTGATATATGTTTATGACAGAACGTTTTTCTTAGTTTAATAATGGACTTTATTTTAGCTAGATGAAAAAACACAATATATAAGGGAAAGGATTTTGTGGTTTTATAAGCTTAAGAGTGGAGCATTATGCATATAAAGGGTTGGTTAACCCATCTTTTCACACACTGGTATCTAGCTTTGCAGAGACTCGATGCTTAGAGATATCCACTTCGTGCCACCCTAATACAATAGTAGTGAATGTAATCTAATTTGGGATGCTGGAAAAATTGTCTTTATGCAGAAAATCCCCATCAGTTAGCTTTTTTCTCATACTGAAAAATCTCCATTTGCTGCTGAAGACTTTGATAAAAAGACAGAAAGCACCGGGGGGAGAAGTTAGTAAATGATGCACGTCTTTAGTGTTTTATTGCCATAGTTAAGCAATACAACAGTACATTGGAGACAAGACAGTGATAATATCTTAATCAATCTGTGAGGGAGTTTTAATCTGGCTTTGTTACCAGTAGACAATGAGTTTGTAACAATGTCCATGATGTTCCACTTTTCAAAGCAAAGCAGGTGTTCATGCTTCAGTGCTTAATACTTTTACTCGGAGGGGGTTTCACTCATTCTGTACTGTTTGCAGCACAGCTGACAGAGAGGTGCTGCCCCTAGTTAACAAGGTCTCACTACCTCCCCTGACCCAACCACTTCCATAACCTCTGACCCCCCAAGCCCCCCCACCCCCCCCCCCCTGAGGGATCTCCCACACTGATTTGGATTTGCAGAGCCAACACACTCCTGGGTGAAGTGACCACTGAGAGGATTCTGATTGGTTGGTCAGTGGTCAGGAGAAATAGTGCAGGCTGACCTAAGGATGGGGGGGGATCTCTGGAAGTGGGGTTAGGTGCCCGTTCAACCTCACCACTTAAACCTACCCCCAATTCCAGCTATAACCCCCACCCTGAACCCAGAAAACACACACGTACTGTTTATGGCTTATTTAATTGAAAAGACCACACTTTCTTGTAGAAAAGGTACATTTTATATATAGCAGAAAAAGTACCAGGAGGTGCAAACTGACCCAGATCATACATCCCACAACCCCGACCCCCCCCTGACTATCCCCTTTTGCTTTTGCTCTGCCCCTGCCTTTATATAATCCCTCGTTTTGCATGGAGCAGTTGTGTGTGAGACATCGTGTTGATCATATTCTGAGACTAGGCTGTTTAAAACAAATATTCTGGCATCATCTAACCAGATTTGTTCCTTGTCTTCCACAGATGTGAGAGACCGAGGAGGTGAGACCAGCAACACTGTTATGAAGGAATTATTTTCTTGGCTCAGCACTTTGAAAACCTGAGGATGCATTCCCTGCCAGGACACGAAACGACAACGCAAGACAGGACATTCTTAAACGCAACTCTTGCCAGTGTTTGTTTTCCGTATAAAGATATTAATATATATGTACATATACTATAAGTACATCGACAATGTGTATTGCTGCTACGTAAAAGAGACACTATTTAAAGCAAAACGAATGCGCCACTGGCGTGTGAACGGGAAATGTTTCAGTGGCGTTCTGCTCATGGGTAGAATTTGTAGAAGAGATTTTATGTGACATTTCACTGGATGCTGGTCTGCTGTGGATATCTTAAAAATATTTTTTAGTAACAAAAACGAGCAGTGCAGCAGGAGCCGAGCTCCCCCTCCAAACTCTGACAAAGGAGACTTGAAGAAGAAGAAGGAGGAGGAAGAAGAGCCTCTGTTGTACTTGAACTGAAATGCAGGTCCAAGAACTGTTTCCCTCTGAGACATGATGTGAAGCTTTGTCCCCACTGTATGGACCGACTCTGTGTGGAAACACACCTGGAAAGTCTCTCAGAGTTTCCTGAAGTAACTGTGGATGCAGGTGATGTGCCGTGGTGACGGATAAATGTGAAGATGACCTTCTTTCCTCGTGGGAGGGTTACGTGACAATGGCAGGAACTGAACCAAAGAGTAGCTCATGGGGAAGACTAGCAAGTACACATATTTTATGTTAAAAAATATGAAAATTAGGTTAGTGTTCAGGTTTTAAAGTTAATAAACCACTTCCTGGTTCTGGTTCCGCCTCCTTCATGTAACCCTTTCCTCGATTGGAAACCAGAGGTGTCTCTCTCTTTGTGCACAGAGTTTATCATTTACATTTTGAGGTATTGTGTTTCTTCTGTGACCAGGCTGTCTACAGGGATATTACTGTAGGTATATACGGAGACAAGAAGTGAACAGACAAGCTGATCACATCAGATCAGCACCTCACTGTACAAATCCACAAACTTCCGTATTTAATGGCTTTGTGTGTGTTCCAAAGAAAAAATCAGGCATCCACAGAAAACCTAAACGATCTGTATATACTTACTAGATATCCCTTTGTCTCGTACACTTCATTTTTATTTATAGAAAATCCTCAGTATTCTGCATACTGATATTTATATTCAGTGTTAAGGTTATTTTTTAAAGTGTATTATCGGAGATTGAATGGAGAACGCGTATGACTGTTGACTCCTTTTCTGTGGGAAAAAGGACCGATGCTTTGACATTCCTGATTTAAACTAAAGCTGTTCCTCAGCGGCAAGAGGGGTGGGGGAGGGGGATTATGGTGGGCCTGTTGACCGATATTAACCCCTACCACCAACATGTGCATGAATGATGCGCCAACACAGGTGTTTTTCATTTTGGACTGGGGACATGGACATGTGGTTTTGCACTTGTTGGCCCAAAGGCACATGGAAGACTGAAGTAGTCTGCTGCTCAGCTCGGACCTAATTTAGTGAAGACTGTCCAATCAGACGGGGGCCTCCAGTCTGACGGTGGTAAACTGGCACGGTGTCTCAATGACCTCAACCCAGCCTAATTCTTAAGTATTACACTGATGTGTGCTTCAGTAGCCACTTGGCACAAATTACCGTAATGCTACATTTTGACGAATGAGAAAAGAGCTTCCTCATTGATGAGCCATAATAGAGGAGAAAATAGGATATAAAGTTGGTAATGATGAAGAAATAGTATAATATAATTTAAAAATACTTTACAGATGTTTTATACTATATAGACTAATTTAAATGTAAGGTCACTGATGTGCCTCCATATATTATGTATATCATTTTCAATATATCTGGCTCAGATCGATGTTTGGGAGCTGTGCTTTTACATCTATTCTGATACAGTTTTTTCTAGTGGCGGAGGAAACAAATGAAAATAATCTATTTCTGATTTTATCTCAATTATATGTAGCCTGACAGTCATTCAAATGTACACTTGAAAAACTGAAACATTAACTTTAATATCCTCTTATATCAATATTTCACATAACTGTATTAGGTTAGTTAAACTTAATATTATTGATTTCAACTAACCTAATAGTTATGTGAAATGTGTTGACATAATACATTAAATGAATGTCAATGTTTCAGTTTTTTCAGTGTGTGAATGCTAATTGGACTAGCTCCTCAAACTTGAGTCCTTTTCCCTATAGAGAGGTTGTAGCTGAGCGTCGGTCTGCCACCCTCACACTGAGGCCTGAGCGTGTTCCCTGAACGCACCCTCCACTTCTCTGATGACGACAACATTCTATTTGTATTTAAAAGACTTTCTTGAGTTTGTACAGCCACACATTTTAGTATATTTTCACATTAATATATTTATTGCTGTAAAATGTTTTACAATATTAACTCTTTGTTGTTTTTAGTGTAAGTATTAAAACATAATATTTATTTTGAAAAAAAAAAAATCTGTTCTTATTATTGTCTTTGAAAGCTTGCGTTTTTAGTGTGAAAACCTTGTCGGATACAGCTGAGTGGAACATTACAGGACAAATATTTCACATCCTGTTGATCATTAACAGACATGATCTGTTGCCGGGTACAATAGTTTGTTGGTGTACATTTCCAGCAAAGTGTAGCAAGATATTTCTAAAAATAATTTATATGTGTTTGATATACTGTATTTTAACTGGATGGGATTACATCATAATTGTTTTATAATGCTACAGTAGTTTCCATTGTATTCTCATGTGCTACTGTTTTGAAGTCTACTTCAAAAAGTAGGTCTCTCAAAGTCATGTTGTAAACTGCAATTTGGCAAGACTGTCAATAATGTTTTTTTTTCTTTTTAAAAACAAGGACAACCTTTTCATAATCTCAACCAAGAACACAGTGTTTTCTGTACCTAAAACATAGGTGAAGTCTCTTTGACACCACCCAGAGTTTTCTGATGAGGGCAATGGAGGTCAAAGTGTTTGGCTCTGGCCTTAGTCATCTTGGCAGTGACAAGACCACCTGACTCCCAGTCTCATTCATAAATGCAGAAAGAGGTAGATCATTATTTGATTAGTTGAGTTTCAACCCAAAAATGACATTTAGAAAAAAACAACTGTTTTTTGTACCCGGCTATAAACATGTTTGTAGCGGCTGTCAAGTTAGCATTTTAGCTTGGGGGTCTGTGGGGATTGACTCCCTTTTGGAGCCGCCCCTTCAGGCCACTTGAGGAACTACAGTTTTTGGCATTTGGGTGTTGGCTTCGTCTTTCATCATTGGGTGTCCACAATCGTCCAGGTGCTGCCAAAAAAGTGGGCGACAGAAAGGACCAGGTCAGGTCACTCCCATAGCCAAAAGGCCGCTGGGGCACTTTGATGACATCACTACTCGTGCCAAAACATCTCCATCTTCCACCCAAAAAATAAATGTCAGTTCATGGTCGGGCTGTCGGTCACTAAACCGCACACAACTCCAGGATCTTTGAGCTGTGTGTGTGTATTGTGTGTGCACCTAGTAGGACTGTCAAAGGGTGGATGAGTTCCCCAATTCAACTGGGAAACCAACGGCCATCTATACCTGGAGAGAAGATCAACACCACCAGGGAAACAGCTGACTGAAACATAATGTATTACTATAGCACAGGGGTCGGCAACCCGCGGCTCTCGAGCCACTTGCGGCCCTTTAAGCCCTCTGCTCTGGCTCCCTTGAGCTTAGACAAAAATAAGAAGGAAATAAAATAAAAGTATTTGTAGGACTATTTATATTTTGTTGCATGGTTGAAAATGTTTCGTATCTTGTATTTTGAGGTGATACTGTGACACATAAATAAAAAACAAAACGGTTTTAATTAGGTCAACTAAAATATGCGTCACATCCTGCTACGGTCCCGCACCAGCGCCTTTTCAGCAGGCGAATAACCTGACCCCCGGCTAGATGAGCGAACTACTCTATCACACACACATACGGGTATTGGGCCGAGGGCGACACCGTACTTCCGGTATCCGCCGTTTTACGCGAGGTGCAAGCAGGCCAAGGGTTTAGCCGTACACCGTCTAGGTGTTGCTAAGCTTCCTGTACTGAATATTATAGTCTATTGCCTTAATCAATATCTAGTCAACTCTAAAATACCACATATATGGAATGGCATGATAATATTATTGTGACAAGTGGGGTATTCACCTGGTGTTTCCAGAAATTAGACGTAGATGCAGCCAAAATCGACGCAGTCTGTAAGGGCAATCTGACAACCCACACAGCTCTAGTTTACGCTGGTAACGACCTGGAGCACACCCCTCAAGTCCAGAGATGTAATCCGAAGACATGCAGCGATTTCTTCGGTCGTTAATTCAGAAAAAAAACCTAGTGCGCTCTGCCTTGCTACGTTAGCTAGCTGTTTATATTTTCAGTTCCAGGATATTTGCACCTCCATGAAAATGGCGTATTTATATATATATATATATATATATATGGCGCGTGTTGCATTGTGGGTAGCTCGTGACGTCACTGTGTGTGAAAGAATGGATAAATCAGCGCTGGGATAAATCAAAGAAAAGTACCGGAGGAACACAGGATTTAATTCTGTGTGGACAGAGTTATATGCTTTCACAGCAAACGATGCTGGTTTACCGGTATGTTTGATATGTAGAGAGAAGTTGTCAAAGGTGCTGCAGCCTTTACGTATCGAGGAAAAACACGGGAGAGGAAGACAGCTGACGATCTTCAGTCATAATTCAATGGGGAATGTAATTTATTTCAGAAAACACTTTTTGTTATATTCCATGGAATGCTCGTAACGTCCCGATAGCAATGAATATATTAAATGCTTTGACAATAAATACATACAAAATTAATTAATCTCTGGAAGCCGTAGTACTGTGCACAAACGTATCTCGTGCTCGTGCCCTCATTCGTCATGTGCGCGTTCGTGTGTGTTGGAGGAGGGGCTCTGTAAGGAAGTCTGAAGAAAGAGGCAGATTTTTTCCGGTTGTGTATTTTCAAATTCTAGCGCACTCGAGCTGGATTCTCCATTCTGGCTTTATCTGTTGTTTTGAACATTGCAGACTGAAGCTCAGCACTAACTTGTATACGTTCTTAAGCCAATACTGATCAACATCCCACCCTCCTGTGACCCATGGTTTGTCTGTCTCAGGGTTTCCGTTAGCCGGCAATTACCGTTTTTTAGCTGGTAACATTCATTAAAAAGAGGTAAATTCAAAACCTGCAGGAAACCAAAAAC
Source organism: Gymnodraco acuticeps (assembly GCF_902827175.1). NCBI lineage: Eukaryota > Metazoa > Chordata > Actinopteri > Perciformes > Bathydraconidae > Gymnodraco > Gymnodraco acuticeps. Next base: position 2,461,172 of record NW_022991451.1, read on the forward strand.
TGTTAATTTCAACGTTGAGCATCTTATTTACACAAATGTTTTTAACCACCTCCGATAAAGTGCAGTTTAAAGCCAGTCCTAGATTTTCGGTTGGAGGCAAGGAAGTGTATGGTAAAAAAATGTGTCATTAATATTTAAATTGAGATTTACAATAAATATTTTAACTGCTACTGTGTAAAGCTGTTAAAAAGCACCTTATTTGTTTGCAAACCAAATGTTATTGCACTTTTGTTCATAAAGCAGTACTTTTAAAATAAAAGTGTGCAATACACTACTTTTGAATTCATTATTTCATTTTAAGTTAATTATTGTTGAGGAACTATACTTGATTCATTTTGGGAATATTATTTTAGGACTTTTTTTCCGAGGATAGGGAAAGGGTTTAATGCGTATTTTAAATTGCGTCCGTACTAACCAAAATAGTATTGCCTTTTCACTTAAAATATCAATGTAACTGACTAAGAGATAGATATTTTGGTTTCTAGTTTACTCGATTCATCCCTGGCGAGTGGAAAGTCGAGCCCCATCACTGTTAACACTGTAAATCATTTCCTTTACGCCAAAGCTCTCATTAGTCAATCATAATTCAAGAATGGACTCAATGATGGAATGAGGAACACAGAACAGGGAAGTACGGATGAATGGAAACGTGTGTGTGTGTGTGTGTGTGTGTGTATGTGTGTGTGTGTGTGTGTGTGTGTGTGTGTGTGTATGTGTGTGTGTGTGTGTGTGTGTGTGTGTGTGTGTGTGTGTGTGTGTGTGTGTGTGTGTTGAATCATCATTTTTTCCCTAACGACAATGACATTTCTTCACAAGAATAAAATGATGAGCCAAGAAGTCTGAACGCGTCTCACTGGGAGTTAATGTCTACCAGCTGGACTGAACACTCTTACAACAGGAGGAGGAGGTGTGTGTGTGTGTGTGTGTGTGTGTGTGTGTGTGTGTGTGTGTGTGTGTGTGTGTGTGTGTGTGTGTGTGTGTGTGTGTGTGTGTGTGTGTGTGTGTGTGTGTGTGTGTGTGTGTGTGTGTGTGTGTGTGTGTGTGTGTGTGTGAGTGAGGAGCGGGGGGGGGGGAGAGATTACAGACAGAGTTTCCACCCCCTCCTCTGTGTGTGGTGTAACCTGCCTTATAATTTCCTGAGAAATGATTTCAGTGGAAAGTCACAGTTGGGAAACGTTCCTGCTGCAGCTTGGGACTACAGACTTTTCAAAAAGCTCTTTTAAATTAGGTTACTCGGTCATATAAAATGAACTGTGTGAACTGTTTTGGATGGGATATTTGAATGTGTGGTTTATTGACTTTCTAAATTATACAACAAGCTCCATATTTCCTTAGATTATGCCTCATCTGTGGGCGTTATTGTAGATAAGCTAAATGCAGATAAAAACGACATTCAATATCATATCAATCAATGATTTAGAGTAAGCCCCGTTCATAAAAATGTCTAATATATACTGTAGATACAGTTCTTATCACTGTTGCCAGGCTTGTGACTGTTCTTACACCTTGGCAACAAGCGACAAATGTAACAACTATTTTCAGACAAACACAGAGTTGTGTTGACTGCCAAGTCCTTAAGCAACACATGGGTCCAGCTGATCCCAGTGTGTGCATATTCGGCTGTTGTTTTTTCTGCTGATTACAGCAATTCATGCAGTAAAGACCGTCCCTCAGCAAAAGCAGTCTGTAACAAGTAGGTTCAAGACCTAAATGACCCTTTTAGCCACAGTAGCAGCTTGAGTTGAGTGAGCTGATGGTTAATGTTAGAGCTGGTTTATAAAAGACACTAGCAGAGCAACATGGTACAACAGTACAATAAGCACAGTATAAACTAGAGATACGTCAGACCAATAAATATAACTATTTATCTTTAAACATCTCACTACAGCTGAAACGAAACTAGTTCAATTATCTTATTATATGCCCCTTAAGACCTCTAATAGTCTGTTGTAGTGCACCATCAGAGTGTTGCAGTATATAGGGAGGCGTGTGGCGCAGTGGGTTGTGTGTAGGTGTTCGGATCAGGGGGTCACAGGTTCAAACCCCACTGCAGTCTGCATGTCGTTGTGTCCCTGAGACACTTCACCCCAAATTGCTCCTGTGGGGATTGTCCACAGTATTGAGTATGTAAGTCGCTTTGGATAACAGCGTCTAACAAGTAACGTAATGTACTGTACGTATATCAAAAAACATTCTCCTTGTCTCGTTATATCGCCACACATAAAAAAACTGAAACTTTAATTAAATGTATTATGTCAACAAATTTCACATAACTGTACTAGGTTAGTTGAAACCTAATATTATTGCTTTCAACAACCCTAATACAGTTATGGGAGATCTGTTGACATATATTTAATTAAAGTCAACGTTAAAGTTTTTTCAATGTACAAGGTGCACCTGCTCGAGGAAGCATCATTCTAACACATTCACACACCTACCCAACACATTCCGATGGATAGACGACCGCATTCCCTCACAGCTACAGTCGCCCCAGTTTAGATTTACTAACTATTTACTGTGCAAAAATAATTTACATTTACATTTAATCAATTATTGCCAAAAAACTTAATTAAGATGACAAATCTATGTAAAGCACAGGGAAATTAAATATAAATGTGATACAGTATGAAATTAAATGGAGCAGTACAGGCACACAACAAAGAATCCTGTGTACATGTGAGCATAGCTGGGTGACAGTTTGACGGTTTGTGCTGCTCTGAGATAAGTGAAGGGATGCTGAAGGAACTGAGATAATGCTAAGCTCATGCAAACCTCTGGCAAGCTGAGGGCTTCAACTCACTGCATCTCACACCCATATGGCCTGTGTCTGTGTGTGTGTGTGTGTGTGTGTGTGTGTGTGTGTGTGTGTGTGTGTGTGTGTGTGTGTGTGTGTGTGTGTGTGTGTGTGTTAGACCTGGCACACTGTGCAGGCTGGGAGTTAAACAAATGTGCCTGCATTGTTGTAGATAAGCTACATTAGTCTCAGTTGGGTGCACATACACACATGTGCTCTATTCAATTCACCTATGTACTTATGCTTATATACCCCAACACGTTACAATACAAGACCAGAGTAAGACGAAACCGATGAATACTGTCTAAAGCCCTTCCCTCCTACACGGTCTTTTATGAACAACTGGGATTGCACAAGTTGACCTCTTGCAGCACTGAGAAGCCTGAGAACTATGAGGAGCTTAGCCTCTTAATTTATTTACCCAGTTTGCCCCGGGGCTTCAGAGGGAGACTTCCAGTAGGAGAACCAATAAAAGACAGGGTGCACAAACAGTAAAGTGACTTCATCCACCAGTAAAGTGGAGGGTGATATACAGAGGCCAGGAGGGGTTAGAGGAACTCAGCATGTGAGGTGAAGCTTGATGGACTTCTTTCGTTTTTTATATGTTCCATGACAGCTGTCCTTTAAAGAGGATATGTTGCGCCCTGGCTCAAAAGGCCACAACAAAAAGGAGACACAACATGTCAACGGGTAGAAAAAAGGTGTTTATTTGCACAAACAGTTCAAATCAAGTACGGTGCATACTCATCAGAGCCGGGTGCCTGCAGGAGAAAACAGAGAGAGCACAGAGAGGAGCAGAGAGGCTCTAAATAGCTGCAGGACACCAGACCCAGGTGCCCTGAGTCACTGCAATCAATGCAATCACTGGAGCCAATGCAGCACAGACAGAACAGCCACACCCTCTCTACTCAGGGTTCATACACTTTCTCACCAATGACTTTTCAATGACTTCTCCATGATCTTTACCTAATTTTCCATGACCGAAAAATATTACTCTTTCTCAGCGGTACCACTGAAAAGGGTTTCTTTTAACATGGAACAGGAAAATAAGGTCTGCATATGAAACATGTTGTGCCTATCTAAAACAAATCAAATACTAGCTTCTACACGCTTAAAGCAACTGTAGTCAGGGATGCAAACTCATCAGGTATGAAAAAGGTGACAAGGAACCGAGCCCCCCGACCCCACAGAATATCGGCTTTAAAATGAGGAATAACAGGATTTTAGCAGTCAGATCAACTAAAGCAGCAGGTAATAATAACAGAAACGCTAAAGCGTCACATCTAATAGAAATATATAAAAACATTTATTTTAATTGTGTAGCAGTCAGTTTATAATTTTGGCAGCACTGTTGAGCATTTTGAAAATGTATTTTCATGCCTCTGTGCAAAGCTTAGCCTTTCTATCTTTATAGCCAGTGGTGTAAAGTAACCAAGTTCATAAACTCAAGTACTATACTTGGGTAAAATGTTGACATACTTTTGACTTTACTTAAGTATTTCAATGTTTTGCTACTTTGTTATTTTACTCCTCTACACAGGGCCGCCCCTCCCTACAGGCCAATCACGCAGGCTGCATGGGGCCCCGCCTTGCGCAGGGGGCCCCGCCCAGAGGGCCTCAGCTGCTGTGCGCAGTTCTCCGCTCAGTTCTCCGCACATCCCCCGTGAGAGTGAGAGGTGACAAGGGGAGCACGTCTGTAACCCGACACCGTTGTAATGTATCGACATCTGACCAATCACGGCTTTGATACGGCCACTAGTGCAGGTGAAGAGATGTCGGTGAAAAGACAGTTTCAGTCCGGCGCAAAAAACAAAACATGAATAAACTAGAGCATCACTCGAAGGTGGGTTATTGTATGAGTCAAATGTACAACTTGCGAATGTTGTATAAGTCAAATTACCAATTGCTGCAATTCAGGACATGAAGAAGGCAGTCTCTGCATAGCATATAGGCTAATGGAGATGCAGTTATTTCCAGCATTCTTTATTTACCATTCATTTAAGTATGTTATGCCTTTTATCTGCTAATGTACAGGAGGAAGAGTGATACACTGTCTGTCTAGTTGGCTTACATAACAGTTAAAGTTTACAGCCTAAAAAACATGGAGCATTTGTTCCCCTTTTATTCATTTTTATGTCAATTTGCACATTTCATGGTGATGCTCAGCCTCTCCCCTTAACTCCTAACAGTCATCATCATGTCCAACCCAGTCTCACAAAAAAACGTGTAATAACTACGTTGGTCCACAACGTAGGACGTAGTATATCTACAAAAACGCCTCTGAAATTGTAAGATGCCTACGTTTTTTTTCACCAATGGCTGGCTTCTATGTCACGTGATCTTCAAATTTCTCCCTGCAGAAAAAAAAACATGGCCGACCTTCGTTTTATTCTCGGTGTAAAATGCCTATTTTAAGGTTAGTTTGGTCATTAAAATGCGTTTTGATGTCATTTCATGCGAGAAATATGAGTTGTTATTTAAGATTATGTGTGCAGTGGGTGTACATGATCTTTAGTTTGCTAGTTATTACGAAGATTACTTCAGGAAATTGTGTCCATTCAACGTTTTCATTGTTACCAAGATGGTTGCCAGGGACGCTGCTATCGATATTATTTCTGTTATGTTGTGTAAAATGGTGTTATCTTTATTGCTACCCCCTTCCCCGTCAATGTATAGTGTTGGTCCACAGTGCAAACGTATTAGTTATTAGCTAGACTTTTATTTAGCATCTCAAAACACATGTAAACAGCTTCATGCCCGGGAGGCGAAGATCGGCAGTCCGGCTCACTAAAATGTCCGTGCAGAACATTACCCATGAAATGGGATGGGACCACGGCAGACTGTCCAAAACTGGATTTGAACGGGTCCACCCCGTCCCCCCCTCCCCCACCCCGTCCCCAGAACTACACATGCTGGCACGTCTCTACTGGGAATTGTAGTTTTAAAAGACGTTTTCATATTTCCCATAATAAGTAGTTGCCAGTATTAAACTGTGTACATCCCTGGAGGACAGAGGGTGTCGTTTTTCTCATACTGATATTCTGAACAATCTGTGCTGTTGCATTTGCTGTAAAGTGTCTCTACTGTAGGCTAATTTTATTATATGTACAGCACTTTGGCTCGACCAAAAATCGTTTATAAATGTGCTATATAAATAAAACTTGATTTTATTTGATTTTGGAGGTTTAGGGGATAGGAAACACTCAAATTTAAAAAATATAATTAATAAATGGGTGAAAATTGCTTGTGCCCAATGGGCAGCATTAATATATACCCACACGACAGCTAAGGTCAGAAGAGCTTTATTTAACAGCTGGTCTTATGTCTGTGACCCCTCCTGTTGTTCATTGATAAGCCTGAAACATGCACTTGTCAAGGTTCAGAGGCACATTTTGCAAATCTGGCAGTAGCCATCGATCAGCTTAAGATAAGATATACTTTATTGATCCCAAGTTGGAAACATTTGCGTTACATCAGCATGTGTATAGTTGTACATATGCAGTGGTGTTTATTTGTAAATCATTTAGTATAATCACACAAATTCTGTGTTTTATATTTAATAATTCTCTGTTCTTTATTTATTGATTGTTCAATACCTGACAAGGCCGGAGATGAAAAACTTGGGTCACAGGTTCCTCAACAGTGCATCACAAGACATCTTTCAATATTTGTGTACCTCCACCATTAAATTGTCATATTCTGCACATTTCTTATACTATCTACATCTTATAAGAGTATAATACATATGTATAATATCAGTTAAAATAAGTGCTTCAACATAGTTAACATTCCTGGAGGTATACACAACGTTTTACATTCATTGCATAACTACACCATTTGTGAATATGTCAATAAACCTTAGAAAATCTTGAAAGGGATGTGCAAAATAGTCATTATATACAGTCTTTAATTAACTATTAGTAGAGAATAACGAGTAATGAATATACTTTATAGGGATTCTATTAATGTCTAATAATAAAAATAATGAAATTCAATAACATGCTTTAACCACTAGGTGTCCCTTTATATCAGGTGTGCAAGTTTATGGTGTAAATACAGCCTATCTACCAATTGGATCAAATATAAAAGTCAGCCGAATTAGTGTTGATACTGCAAGGAGATGTATTGTGTGAAAATAAATGTAAGATGTTGTTTAATTACTGATATATTTATGATCCATGTCACGTTTCCAGTTCATCATGTTTGTCTCATCAGGGCTCTATAAATAGAGAACTACAGCAGATATGTAACATTTAATGCAGCCGAACCGTGTATTACAATGCCGTTATGTGATGACTTTCAAAGAGAAAAGCAGTGGACCAACACTAATAACGGTGTTGGTAACGGAAAATTACGTATCTATTGTGGTGATTGACATTATTCACCCACGGATCTATGGGTTAGGCCAGGGTATTGTTCTGCACGGACATTTTAGTGAGCCGGACATCCTGTCTCCGCCGGTCCGATGTGTTTTGAGATGCTAAATAAAAGTCTAGCTTGTACCTTTGATTTTGTTAAACTAATAGTCCACAGTGCAAACGTAGGCCTAACACTATACATTGACGGGGAAGGGGGTAGCAATAAAGATAACACCATTTTACACAACATAACCAGTGCTTGAATTGGAATGAAAAAGGTGCCAGTACTCTAAAATCAGCAACTTTTTCAAGTCAATTTTATATATACAGCCCACAAACAATAATTTGGCTACTATAATGCTGGTGGGTTTGTCTCTTTACTACTGTATATTTTAGAAAGGTTCACTGTACTTAACATTTTTTATGATAGGCAGCGGATATGGCTAAAGCTCAGTAAGGTCAATATTAACTGAAAATATAGCAATCATAGTCTAGATCTTCTGCTGAAGACACATGAAGCAGAGACCTTTCAGGTGAGAGCCCCTCTGGTGGTGTTCAACATTAATGACAAGGAAACAAAGCTCTGGTCAGAAGCATTTTTTATAAAAAGCTTTAACAAAATTAAGTATTTCTGTACATTTTGAATGCAATCTAACTTTCCGACTCAGAAAACGAAAAACGAAAAAGTGCCAAAAGTCTTCTCACATGGCTGAGCTGCTTTGCAATATACTTCACCACTGAAGAATACAAATATGTATAAAGTAAACTATGATGCAATCTAACTTTCCAACTCAGAAAAATGATAAAGAGCATGAACAAAGAACATGTAAAAACAAATGCAAAATTTGCACAATCTAAAATGAGAAACTGTAACTGCAAGTAACAAAGTCTGAGCCATGGTAAAGAGTTACATTGAACACCAAGCTGATCAGATAACTCCCTGGTTGGTCTGAAGTCCTTCTATCTCCAGGATCTGTACAAATCGGCACATTATGCCAAAAGTCTTCTCACTGGGTGAGCTGCTTTGCAATATACTTCACATTGTTAGAAAAGGCTCCAGAAGGCCTTGGGGACATCAGTATCAGGGGCTGGAGCTGGACAGGCTCTTTCATCAGCACTTCTCCTTCCCTTTGCCAGCCAGGACCTCACATACTGTTCCGGATTGAACTGTCCTAGTGATGGTCCATTACATTTAATGAAAACCAGGCTGGACAGTCGGCTGACCGAGAGAGCATTCCTTTTTGCAGTAAGGATATCGTTCATGCAGCTGAATGCCCGCTCACACTCACTAGTGGAGACAGCGATGGTTCGGACTGCTTTCAGTAGAGGCTCCATGGCAGCAGGTGTACGGGATGCCCTGGTTTCCTTGTATTCGCGAAAGCCCTGAACAGTCTCTCTTCTGTCCACTTTCAGCACTTCGCACAAACGTAGCACCTCTATGTCCCCATACTGTACGTCTAACTCCTCTTCAGGCCAACTTCCAGGATGGATAACTTTCATGTCCTGGATTAGCTGATTGTCCCGGGCCTCCCGGCCATGTAATGGGATTTCTCTTGTGCTGACATGAGAGGAGGTTGTGGAAGTCATTCTGTGTCTCAGATTCTCTACCATACTGCGGAAAAACTGACCTGCATGAATCTGTACAAGCCTGCCATTCTCACGCAGGGCAACACCCTTGAAGGACTTCTCAGCTAGAGCTGTATGAACTGTAGTCATGTGTGGGCCAGGCATGGTGACCATGGATTCAATAACTCGTATTTCTCGAGTTAAGAGCCTATCTGCTGTAGGCAGTGTCATCTCTCTTTTTTGGAGTTGCCGAGAGAGGTCGCTGAGCTCTGTGAGCGCATCGTACATCAGTCCCAGATTGCTGACAAACGTTGCAGATGTGAGCACATCATCCAGGCCCTTGTACTTTGCTCTGTCTCTGGAATCCCTGCTCGTGTCGTTTGCAGCATTTGTGAAGTGATCATGAAGCACTCGGTAGTTTTCCCAGACTGCTCTGATGCTCCTTTCACTTGAAGCCACCCAGCGGATGGACAAAACACGCCCTATCACCAGGAGACGCTGTCCGACTGCTTGCGCACACTGCGCTAACTGCCTCTGATTTTTGGGGGAGGCATGGAACAAGGAATAGAGTTTGTCAAAAAAGATCTGGAAATGATTGAGCCCTGAGACCTCCTTGACCACATCCCCAACTGCCAGCTCTAGACGATGATTGGAGCAGTGCCACACAAACAGGCTTGGGAATTTACTACACAACTGGGTAGCAACGCCTGTTCTCTTCCCTAGCATGACTGAAGCCCCATCACATGCAAAAGAAACGAAACACTGACCTAAAAAGTCCTCGTTAAAATCTCTTCCAAGACACTCCATTAACGCCTTTGTGATGTCATCAGCCGTTGTTCCATCCAACTCGATCAGCTCCCAAAAAAACGTTTCGGGCTCAGCATCAGCTAATGCTGAGCGTAGACACACAACAAGCACCGTTTTACCACTAATAGTGGTAGATTCATCGACCAAAACACAGAGTTTTCTTTGGTTTTCTGTAATGTCTTTTGCCATTTTTTTCTTCAGCTCATGAGCTATGTGGTCGATGATTTCGCCACAGGTTTTATTGGAGTGCAAAACCCTGCCCACGTTCAGCCCATTCAGTTTCTGTACATTCAAATCAATTGGCATGTCTGTGAATGGCCGGCTATGTTTGCCAATTTTATATGCCGTTCGAAAAACTCTGATAGTGGTGTCTAATTCAGATGTATGCATAGACTGCACTTGATGTTGAATAGTTTCACATGAAGCAGATGTAAGGATGTCAGCAGCTTTTACATGGGCTTGTGATTCTTTATGTTCTTTGATTTTTTTTCTCAGGCTAGCTTGTTGTTTGCCCTCGTCAACACCGACACTGCACACTCACCCCATTCAGTTGACAGTTTCAGTCCTTGTCCAGTGTGTATTCCCAAAGATTTGAGATCTCTGCATATCCGACATCCTAGCTTCTTATCTTTAAGAAGGAGCCATGCATTGGTCTTGCAAAAATATTGTACCTGGTCCGTTGTCCAGCAGTCAGGTGCATCGCTTTGCCCGGTGTTGGTGGTGGCAGTTGCGCCAGCAGTAGCTAACGTTAGAGGCTCTGGAGGAGGCGGCGGAGCTAGTGCTAATGCTAATGCACTAGAACTTGGAGCAGGAGGATCAACCAAAGAAAGCTCCCCATCAGACACAATTTCCAACACAGGCACAGCATTCTCTGTATTTGAAGTTTCTTCCGGCAACAACCGCTGTCTTTTTGCACTTTTATTAATCCACGCTAACATTTTAGAAATGCTAATTTGTGACGTGACTTGCTTTCCTTCTCTCGGGGGCGTGCCTGCTCTGTTCTATCACTCTACATAGCCACCCACTGGGTGGGAGTTGCACTGCATAAACACAACACACGTGCATCTAGGTATGTAAATTGTAAAGCATTAAAACATGGTTTTACTAACAGTTTTCAGTATGTTGTTACTTCGGCATTATTATTATTATTATTTTGAAACGTGTATTACTATTAAATCACGGTCAAATAGGTTAATTTTGACATAGTCGTTTCCACCACAGTATTTACATGGAGAAGATAAGCCCCGCCCCCTCTCCAGCACGTTCTGTTTGAATGACAGGAGTAAACAGCTGACAGCCGCTGTGAAACTCCAGCGGTTAGAGCGATGAGAATGTCCGTTCGGCACCTCATGACGCATCTACTGAGTACCGGGCAGCTGTATATATATATATATGGATGTATAATAAGAACGGCGGGAGAGTGTTGAGTACTGGCACGGTGCATGAGTACCGGAGTACCGCCAGCATGCCGGTACTGAGCAAGAAGTGCCGGTACTCCATGGGTCAGAACCAGAAGTGCCGGTACTGCGTACCGGTGAGTACCGGCCCAATTCCAGCACTGAACATAACAGAAATAATATCGATAGCAGCGTCCCTAGCAACCATCTTGGTAACAATGAAAACGTTGAATGGACACAATTTCCTGAAGTAATCTTCGTAATAACTAGCAAACTAAAGATCATGTACACCCACTGCACACATAATCTTACATAACAACTCATATTTCTCGCATGAAATGACATCAAAACGCATTTTAATGACCAAACTAACCTTAAAATAGGCATTTTACACCGAGAATAAAACGAAGGTCGGCCATGTTTTTTTTTCTGCAGGGAGAAATTTGAAGATCACGTGACATAGAAGCCAGCCATTGGAATGAATGGTGAACAAAAACGTAGGCATCTTACAATTTCAGAGGCGTTTTTGTAGATATACTACGTCCTACGTTGTGGACCAACGTAGTTATTACACGTTTTTTTGTGAGACTGGGTTGTCATGTCAACCACAACACAGATAAATACTGATAGAGATGTGTGTGTGTAGTTGTTGATACACTGCTGACAGAGGGAACTATAATACAGATTTAAGAAACATCAGTTTTTGAGCATGTCATAAGCATGTTTTGTCTTGACTATATTATAATAAAACAATATAGTATTTTTATTATTGAATTGATTATGATTATTAGTAGAAGTAGTTTATTTGCATTAATTATATTTTAATTTTTATGAGGCTAGTATTTGGCAGGAAATGCAGACATATTCACCTGTAAATGCATACTGAACGACATACATGCACATTTACCATTTACCTCACTGTATAAAAAAGTAACTGTTGATAATAATAATAATAAACAGGAATTATATTTGCAAACATGTTTTCACTCCTGTCGGTTGGGGGGGGGGGCCTCATCTCACAATGTCGCTTGGGGCCCCAAGTTGGCAAGGGGCGGCCCTGCCGCTACAGTTCAGAGGTAAATGGTATTTAATACCTTTAGTTACTTTACAGATCTGGATGAATGATGTGAAATATAATCAAGTGTTAAATCAGACTTTAGTTCCACCTGGAGTAAATCCACAAGCTACCCTGCAGTATACAAAGTAATTCAAACTAGCTGCACCTTTACCAGCTTTGAGAACACTTTAATGATCAATCATTATAGAACCCATTGACATCAGGACAGCAGAAAGCTTACACACCTTCCGGCGCAGACTGAAAACTCATCTCTTTTGACTCCACTTCGAGTGATAGAACTATTAACAAAGCACTTATATACTAATAAAGGACTGGCTTATCTAAAGCCAGTTGAGTAGCACTTGAAATGTTTTTGCTCTATGAAACCTGATGTACTTATATGATTCTGTTTTCTTCAAGTTTGTATTTTGTTGGTCGAACCCACTTATTGTAAGTCGCTTTGGATAAAAGCGTCAGCTAAATGCAATGTAATGTAATGTAATGTAAAACACATCATATATATTATTCTGAAATGGACCAATCTGCACAATGACTACTTTTACGGTCACTACTCTAACTATATTTTGATGAGAATACTTTTCTACTTTACAGGACTTTTACTGTAACAGAGTATTCCTACACTCTGATACTTCTACTCAAGTACAAGATCTGAGTACTTCTACTTTTATTCCAGTACAATATCTGAGTACTTCTACTTTTACTAAAGTACAAGATCTGTGTACTTCTACTTTTACTCAAGTACAATATCTGAGTACTTCTACTTTTTCTCTAGTAGGCCTACAATATCTGAGTACTTCTACTTTTAATCAAGTACAAGATCTGATTACTTCTACTTTTACTCAAGCACAAGATCTGAGTACTTCTACTTTTTCTCTAGTACAATATCTATTGGCTACTTATACAACCTCTGTTTATAGCCTATGAAAAAAACTATTAGAAAACGAAGACTAAAGCTAACGTTAGCAGATAGTGACAATGTATGCTAGTTAGCTAGCGCAACGATTCCTATTACAGGGTTGCCAACTTTGGGTACCTGGCTGGAGTGAGATGATATCATGGGTTTAATTACACATATGCGCACTAAATGACTGCCATCGTGTCAGTAGCGGGACCTTAGCATATATATATATATATATATATAGGATATATATATATATATATATATAGGATATATATATATATATATATAGGATATATATATATATATATATATATATATATATATAGGATATATATAGATATATATATATATATAGGATATATATAGATATATATATATATAGGATATATATATATATATATATATATTAGGGCTGTCAGTTGATTAAAATATTTAATCGCGATTAATCGCATGATTGTCCATAGTTAGTTCTATAATATTCCTCTAAGGTACATTTAGAACAGATCAAAAATGTGCGATTAATTTGCGATTAATTGCACATTTTTGATCTGTTCTAAATGTACCTTAGAGGAATATTTTTCAAGTTTTTAATACTCTTATCAACATATGAGTGGACAAATATGCTTTATCATTATGTCAGTGGTCTAAAATGGTCATACAACGGTGCCGACAATATTATCGTTTATCGCAATAATTTCCGGGAAAATGTATCCAACAAAATTAATTATCCTGAGAGGCCTATACATGAAACACACGCACACAAACAAATCTACAGACTTACTCCAAACTGCCAAATATATTAATTAACACACTCTCACTCTCATATACTCTTTGACTCTATTTTGGCCTATAGTAGAACAATAAGCAGCAGACTTTTACTTTTTATCATTTCAACTGGATCTTAGATCTGCGCATGCGCAATACGGGTCGGGGATTGACCAAGCGGCTCCCACTGCTCTGCTGTCTGTTAACGTTGTTAAAAGTGGTGGGGGCGGGGAGGGAGCGAATCGACAGCTTGAGCAGCTGTCAACTCTTGTTTTTGGCTTGAGAATAGTTTGGGCAGCGTGAGAGCGTGAGATTGACAGTGAAAGCGTGTGTCACACGCCATATGCGTGAGAGTTGGCAACCCTGCAATTATTATTATATATATTATATTATAATTATGATACGATAATATTGCGACAGAAAAACGTTTCAGTTTACATCACGCTCTGCCGCTCCGACAGGGAGCTCTGCTCTGAACACCTGAACGGCCCGTTCTAACAGCTGTTCACCAGCGGTCCAGTCGGTGCCACAGTGACGGCCCGTCCACACAGCAGCTTTGAACAAATCTTGAAAATCTTGGAGCTGGGCGTGTCTGACAGCTTGGGGATTTTTTGCGAGCAACACGACCAACAACCAATCACATGAATCTCCCGCCCCCGACATACAAAGCAAAAAAAAAAACGGGGATTTTATGCGAGCAATATATATATATATATAAACTCCCCAAACAGGCGAAAACCTACCAGTTTCACCCACTGTCTCTGGCACCTCCCTCCATGCCTGGTTCCTCCGGTTTGTATCCCGGTAAATAGTCTGGTCGTAAAGAACCGGGTGATTTGCTACCGTAATTTCTCGTTTGGAATATGAGGAAATGAACTGCGGTCTGGCTCTCCCTGCTTACACGCGGTTTGATTGGCTAGCGCTTGAACTGTCAGATTTGCATAAACGGATCTGATTGGCTGTCGCTTGCAGCTCAGCCTCAAAAGTTGAACATTGTTCAACTTTGGAATCCTGAACATCCTGGAAATCTTCGCCTCGCCCCCCCACAATGCAGTTCGGCGACAAGCGAGGGAAAGTGACGTCATCCCCATTCAAAGTCAATGGGCGGAGACGCGCTGGAAGCGGTGGACAAATCGTCAAAAGCTGCTGTGTGTACGGGCCGTGACTCCGGACCGCACAGTTACTGTTAACGAACGCACCGTAGGTAATGTAGCTGCTGGAGTTACGGCCCGTCTACACTACAGGCGTCAAAAAAGCTTGAAGCTGGGCGTGTCTGAAGCTTGGCGATATGTTTGCGACCAACAACCAATCACATGAATCTCCCGCCCCCGACATACAAAGCAATAGCAATGTTAAAACGAAGTAAACTGGATATAAACTCCCCAAACAGTCGAAAACCTACCAGTTTCACCCACAGTCTCTGCCACCTCCCTCCATGCCTGGTTCCTCCGGTTTGTATCCCGGTAAATAGTTCTGGTCGTAAAGAACCGGGTGATTTGCTACCGTAATTTCTCATTTGGAATATGAGGAAATGAACTGCGGTCTGGCTCTCCCAACTTGCACGCGGTTTGATTGGCTAGCGCTTGTACTGGCGGGATTTGCATAAACGGGATTTGATTGGCTGACGCCAGCTTCGAGCAAGGGAATACACGCCTATCAGCCAGACAACGATAACTGGAACAAGAACACTCGTAATAGTCACAGCTGATTTGGGTGAGGAGTGAGTGGGCATTTAAAGTGTGGCGGGAGATGCTGAACTATGTACAGCTGCACGTTATGGAAGGGTCAGCTGACTAAAGAAGGGGGGGGTGTGTCTTAAAGGGCCAGTGGCGGCCCAGCCACGTGAAGAAATGATCTGACAGCTAATCCAGAAAACAGTAGCGCCGGCTACAATCTGCCCCCAATTTTGTTGTATTGGCGACCCGCCGATATCACCCAGTACTATAACAGATGATTAGTTCCAGGGTCTACAATATGCAGCTACCATACTACTAAAACCAGGGACCCGAGAGGTTACAGACCCAGGTAGCCTAACCTCTGCTACCTCAGGCAGGCTATGAGGGTTCGAGTGTTGACCCGCTGTTTTCCGAGCTGTTCTCCTTGGGGGCTCCGTCCCGCTTCCTGAAGCCACTGCGAGGGATGAGTTTAGAGGATAACTATTAGAAGTGGCTGGTGTTATCTGGAGCGGTCTTGATTCTTCACCAAAGGACCTGGTCACCACAAAGAGACCATCACCCGCTTCTTCCTCAAGCGTGTCCCTGCCCATAGCCACGTGGTCCTCACTCTCAGTGGGGGCATTACTGGGGTCCTCTCTTGCAGATCCTTGAGGGCAAAGATTAGGAGGTACAGGTTTGATCATACATCGATGGAGGTGTTTCACTTTGTGGGGATCGTCCAAGGGGGTCACGGAATATGTGGAGCCCCCAGCACAGGGGGCCTTGATCACCACATGGATGACTGGGCTCCACCGGTCCTGGATTTTGACTCTTCCTCTTCTGCTGTGGTCTCTCACGTAGACCAGCTGTTTTTCCTGCAGGTCGCTGGCATTAGCTCCAGCGTCATGGCGTTCCTTGCGAGAGTTTGCAGCTTTCTCCATTCTCCAACGTGCCCCGTCGTAGGCCACCTGTAGTCGTTTTTGATGCTCCTGGACCCAGGTTTCAACTCTTCCATGGGAAGGTTCTGGAACTCTTCCCAGGAGGAAGTCAACAGGTAAATGAGGCTCCTGTCCAAACATAAGGTAGTAAGGGGACTCACCGGTAGATGGTATGGTGTAGTCCGGGTTTTCTGAATTTCGTAGAGTTCACATAGCTGTTGAATAAGGGCACTCTCAAAATGCCTACCCTGGTTAGAGTGAAGACAAGCGGGCACTCCAAACTTGTAAAACCACTCTGTCACCAGAACATGTGCTACTGTTGAGGCACGTTGGTCCTTCGTTGCTACAGCCTGGGTGAACTTCGAAAACACGTCAGTCATTACAAGGACATTTTCTTTGCCCTCTTGCGAGGGTTCAAGGAGAGTAAAGTCAATTGCCAATATCTGATTGGGTTTGGAGGCCAGGAGGTGGCCCATGGGTGCTTTGGTGTGTGGTTGAGTTACCTTGGCAAGTGTACAGCGCTCACACTGCTGGCACCACTCTTTGATGTCTCTGTGCATGTGGGGCCAGTAACATCTTTGTCGTACAAGATCCGTTGTCCTCTCCATCCCCTGGTGACCATGACCCTGGTGTAGCTGCTGCAGAACCTCACTCTTCAGACATCCTGGAAGGAGTAGTTGGTAGAAGTCCTCTCCTCCATCTGGCCTCCGGGTACGGCGATACAGCAGTCCATCCATCTGGGTGATCCTTTCCCATTGCCGACACAGCTCCAGGACCTGGGGAGAGAGGGTTGCTCTGTCTGCCCTGTCTGGGCGCTTGTGGCTTTCCCAGTACTGTAAAAACATCCCTATAACTGGGTCAGCCATCTGAAGAGCAGCCAACTCAGTGCCTGAATGTGATGGAAGGGCAGAAATGGCAGCTTGGATTACCAGATTATGGGCCTCTGAGCTGCAAGGTTTCTGCAAGGCCTTGGGAATGAATGTCCCTGATAGGGGCAGCTCTATGACCTCCTGGGGTGGCACAGGGTGCCTTCTTGAGAGTGCATCAGCGTTAACGTTGGCCCTGCCTGACCTATACCGAAGGGTGTAATCAAAGTCTGCCAACGCCGCGGCCCAGCGCTGTTCAGTAGCCCCTAACTTTGCTGTATTCAGGTGGCTGAGGGGGTTATTATCAGTCCAGACAATGCATTTTTGGCCCTGCAGGTAGTCCCGGAATGTCTCTGTCATGGCCCACTTTAATGCCAAGAACTCAAGCTTCATGGAACTGTAGTTGGACATGTTTCTTTCTGTGGGTTTCAACCCACGACTGGCATAAGCTACAGGTCTCACTTTTCCGTCCTGCTCCTGCGAGAGAACTGCTCCTAGACCGCCATAACTTGCATCAATTTCCAAAATGAATGGAAGGGAAAAGTTTGCGTAAGCCAGGACAGGTGCACTCACCAACTTTGCTCTGAGATCCTGGAAACTCCTGTCACTCTCTTCAGTCCAACTGTCCCCCAGAGGTTGCTGCTGCTTCCGGCTGTGGGTCCGTTGAGCTTCTGCAACTAATCGGTGAAATGGGGCAGCAAGCTTGGCAAATCCCTCCACAAAGCGCCTGTAATAACTAGCAAAGCCCAGAAAGGATCGTAACTCCGACACAGTAGTGGGGCAGTTCCAGTTTGCCACTGCAGAGATCTTATCCGGATCTGTAGACACACCATCAGCAGAGATGACATGGCCGAGGTACTTTACCTCCTTTTGGAAGAATGCACACTTGCTCAGCTTCACTTTCAAGCCCTCTTGCTGCAGCTTGTTCAACACAGCTCCCAAACCGTCCAGCTGTTCATCCACTGTGGAAGAGAAGACGACAACATCATCCAAATACAACAGTAGGGATTGACAGTGCTGGGCCCCGAACATCCGCTCCATCAGTCTCTGAAAGGTGCTAGGTGCGTTACAAAGGCCAAATGGCATTCTATTGAATTCAAACAAGCCAAATGGTGTGCAAAAAGCAGTTTTCAGTTTGTCTTTTTCTGCCACAGGCACCTGATGGTATCCACTTGCCAAATCCAGGGTCGTGAACCACTTTGCTCCTGAGAGTGCATCAAACGATTCCTCGATCCCCGGCAATGGGAAGGCATCCCGGCGCGTCTTGCTATTCAGCTGCCGGTAGTCGACACACAGGCGGATACTGCCATCTTTCTTCCGAACTATGACGATTGGAGAGGCGTAGGGGCTGCTACTCTCTCGGATCACCTGGCTGTCTAACAACTGTCGAATATGTGCCTTTACTGCCTCATACTCTGAGGGGGGTACTCTCCTATATCGCTGATGGACTGGTACCTCGTCTAGGAGGGGTATCTCATGGGTAATTAGGTCAGAGCACCCCAAATCACCATCATATGTGGCAAACACTGTCTCATACTGCCTCAATAATGACCGGGCTTTGACCTAATCTGCAGGAGGGAGTACTGACAAGTCTACAGCTGAGATGGGGTCTACAAAGAGGGCTTCTGAGCCAACCTGAGAGGATATGGTAGCCGTGACCTGCGTCATAGGGGGAACAGACACCTCAGTGATTCCTTTTGGTGAACTCACAATTTCAGCGGGGCTCAGCGTACCAACGGGGGTGCGGGGGTGAAGGGTAGCATCAGTAGCACTTACATTTACCACTGGAATATAGGCTATCCCTCTCACTACTGTGACCATGGCTGGAGACACTAGCACACCTGCAGGGAGATGGCTTTTAGCAGTGAGTGGCTCAAAAAGACCGGCACCAGTGGCACCGAACCCACCCTGCGGACATGTGGTGGCAACTATCTTCACTGTACCAGCAGGAATGCACACTGGTCTCCGCCCCCTTACCCTGACCATGCCAATTGTAGGGGTGTTTGTCTCTACCTGATGACACTGCTGGAAGGCTTTGCGCCAAGGGGAGGAAGGTTGATGAACAAAAGGGAGGTCAAACAGGGCAGCACCATGCTTTTGAAAGAGCTCATTGTAGCATTCTTTGATCACATTCATACCTAGAATACCTGGCACCTTAGGCTGGGGTAAATGTGCGGGGGGGTCCTTAACGACCAGAATTCCCCGACTAGGGACCACTTTGCCCAAAACTTCTACATCAGTCTCTAAGTAACCAACATAAGGTATTTCGATGCCATTTGCTGCATGGAGTTCAAGCCAATGACAAGAGTTGAGACCTCCCTGAAAATGCTGGGCAAAGAAACTCTGAGTGATAGTGGTTACCATTGAGCCGGTGTCGAGTAAACAATTAATCTCCACACCGCCCAGGCCAACAGTTACAGTTGGGCAGGACCCTAACAACTTTGAGACAGCGATGTCATCCTCTGAGCCAGGAGCATTCCCTTCTGAGTCATGGCTCTGCAGACCAGAAGGCATTAGTTTTCCGCCGGCTGCTGAGCATTGGCTGAACCTAGCCTGGGGGCATAGGGCTTGGGGTTTTGCTGAACACGCTGATGGGGACAATTTCTAGCAATATGCCCTGGCTGCTGGCAGCGTCTGCACACTACAGGGGCATTTGGAGTGAACTGTTGCTGTCTAGGGATATTTTGTAGCTGCAACATATTCTGAGAGAGCTGGTTAATTTGTTCTTGCTGCTTTCTCCACATGTCTTTTAACTGAGCCATATCATCTTGAGCCAGGGTCGGCGTCATGGGGGGTCATTCGCGGGCCATGCCCCCCCAAATGAGTCACTGTGCCCCCCCAACGCAGGGTGGGCAAGCCTTGTCACTTTGCCGATTTTTTTTTTTTTTTTTTTAATCATATAGGCTTAGTGAAAACGTTTCCACTAAAGGTTTTTTGTGTGAAATACATCAGAAATAAATAATACAAATATAAAACACAGCCTGAGGTGTGCTCACTGCTGCTCTCTGATTGGTGTGTTGCTTGACCAATGACCCCCGACCTTTTTTTTGTTATCATTACGTGGCTGAGTGTTTAGATGAAAGCCCAGTGGCGATCTGTTAATCTGTTACACTGATTATACAGTAAAGCCATCAAAAATAATATGATATACAGTACAGTACAAGTACATGGGTCTCTGTGTTTCATTCAAGCTCTGTGTGTGTGTGGCACGAGCCAGGGGCGGATCTAGACAAATATTCATGGGGTGGCAAGAGGGTGGCAGGAGATTTTGAGGGGTGGCATTCCCTGACAGAAGTATATGCTGATTGAAATCGCAATCATATCAATCAATTAGGGGTGTAACGGTACACGTACCCGTACTGAAATTATTCGGTACGGGCCCTTCGGTTCGGTACACGTGTGTACCGAACGAATATAGCGTTAAACGTAAACAATTAAGAACAACTTTCTGGAAGTAATCTCAGGTATATATCATAGAGCGACCAAGTCATTTCATTGGACGAGAGGCATACTATGAGAGCTGGTCAGAAGGATGCGTTCAAATGTAGTGAGTAATTTGAGGAACTGTCAAAATGGCGAACGCAGATAAAGTTGAGCTGAAAATCCTCCAGCATCATTGAAGTCTCCGGTTTGGGAACATTTTGGTTTCGCAGTTACGTACAAGGATGACGGACAAAGACAGGTGGACCGAACCAAAGCTGTTTGTCGGCATTGTTCAACTAACATTGGTTACGCGGCTGGCAATACATCACACTCATTTGAAAAGGCATCACCGAACGTGAATATCACCGGTACCAAAAGAAAAAAGACTGAAGTGCAAACCCAACTCCCACTAGCATTTAAGCCTCCACCACTCGCAGAAAGTTCAGACCGAGCCAAAGCTATTACAAACGCCAAATATCCTTATGTTGCCATGGTAGCAAAGCGCTACCTGGCTGTGTCTGCTACCTCTGTCCCTAGAGAGGGTGTTCTCCACAGCAGGAGACATTGTTAGTGCCAGCAGATCTGCCATTTCAGCAAGCAATGTGGACAAGTTCATCTTTCTTTAAACAACATGAAAATACAATGAAAAGCAAGTCCTAATGTCAAGCCGGCTGCTTAGGTGCAGTACAGTTCAAATACAGATTATTTCAGTTCATCGAAATGCTGCACCTTAATGTTTATTTTACTATATTTTGTATTTATTTGAATACATTAGTCACAGTTTAATAATAATTAAAAACAAATATTTAATGTTTTGTGATAATTTTTTCTGCTGTACCGAAAACGTACCGAACCGAACCGTGACCTAAAAACGAGGTACGTACCGAACCGAAATGTTTGTGAACCGTTACACCCCTACAATCAATGTTAACTTGGAAAGCCACAATATTAATATTTTAACTCAATCACATAGGTGATATTATTGTGGCACATCAGTAAAGCCTTACATATAAGGTGGCAGACGTAATTTAATGAATTTTAACTGAACAATAACTGAATGAGTTTGTCTCACTCTTAGACCAGCAGGGGTACCAAATATATACAGACTGCTGCAATAAGTACATGAATTAACTGTCATCGATGTTTGTCTGAATGAATATGATAATATTAACAATCATATTATTCCTATCAGCTGTCAATCACTGTTAATAAATAATAATAATAATAATAATAGATTTAATTTGTTAGCGTTTTTACAGGTGCTCAAAGACGCTTTACAGATATAGTGAGGAACTGCATGATTCACAGATTCATTTATTATTGAATAAACTATATTTTTTGGAGGAGTTAATGATGAATGTTCATCAAGATGCTAGCTCACCCTCCTTCAAATTTGAAAAACAAGTAATTATATCATTATTGATATACAGTTACAACCTTGACTTTACATCAGAAAGAACAAACATTAAAGAAGTGACTAACTGCATCAGTTAGGGTTAAAAAAACGTGTATTCAGCTAAAACATCGCTGCAGTTATTATCCAGTGGAAGGTCCTTACCTACTGGCCTAGTTAAATCAAAGTGGTTACTTTCTGTTGGCTGGGCAGTGTAGTTTTACACACCGTCTTATTTTACTTTCTCAGGACTTAAAACTGTTTTTTGGGGGCAGACCCCCTCAAAGAAAAAAATATATACTCGCATACAAGGTCATCATCTTAACAGTTTGTTATTCTCATCGAGTCATCCGTGAGCAGAGCATCAAGTTGACATGTCTATTACAGCTGAATGCGGCGATTACTATTTTGTTCAGCAAAACGCCTCACAAATGTATTAAGATCAACAGCTGTAGTGCGTTTTGATTCAATGCTGAGTACAGCCAAACTTGACATTCTCTTCTCTGTCATTGTAGACCGCAACTACCTCATTCCTTCAGTGCTTGGGTCCGAAAGGCTTCTCGTTTTGCGCCGTCCCCACCTTCAAGTGAATTCGCCACCAATCATATTTCCACTCTCGCGCCAGGACCGGGGGAGGGGTTACATGACGTGCATCTTGTGCTGCATTCACTTGCACTCGGACATTAGAGACTTTCTCTCATAAATGTCCGATGAGCCACAACTTTTCTTTCAAAACAAAGATGCCAACTGGGGTGGCAGCTGGGGTGGCAAGGCTATTGTTTAGGGTGGCAGTTGCCACCCCATGCCACCCCGGCAGATCCGCCCCTGGCACGAGCGCATTTTGTGAGTGCACGAGCGGTAACGTGGAATGTTGTGGTTAGCATCTGGTTAGCTAGCTATGCTAACGGATATAAAGGGCTGTTTCTACACCAAGGTGGAGGACAGTCCTCTCCTGTCAGACTGAGAGGATCTTATAACGTCAGCTCAGTGAGGTAAGGACTCTCAGTGTTTAGATAGTTCACTTTAGTGTAAGTTATCTCAGTGGGTCTCAAACGGTTTGGTCACCATTTATGTAAGTATTTTCGAGGAATACCTTTATATGATCATTATAGTTATTAAAGAGAGAATAAATGAAAAACGGGTATGAAATACTATAGGACAGTAACACAAGAATACAGTTTAAAAGGGGAATGATTATTGAAATATCCATTAAGAAAAAGTAAATCTGTTTACAGTTGTGTTTCATATGGATGTTGAGAGATGTATCCATAGATCTCTTCACTTTGCTCTCAAAGTGCACCAGATTGATGCATTTAACTTCAATATTTTAAAAATAATCTTCCCGGGGGAGCATGCCCCCAGACCCTCCTAGAGGAGGTTAGGTCCACCCCCACCTAAAACATGTTCACATGGATAGGATACTAAATACATTTGCACACTTTTTATATGATGGCCTATGTCCATATCAAATCAAATCAAGTTTGATTTATATAGCACATTTTTCAACGATTTTTGGTCGAGCCAAAGTGCTGTATATACAGTATAATACAAAAATAACCTACAGTAAAGACACTTTACAGCAAATACAACAGCACAGTTTGTGCAGAATATCAGTATGAGAAAACGACACCCTCTGTCCTTATATGTTTCTGTTTTGGTGGTCGTGCCACAACCGTGCATGTATGCACAAGTCATAGGTGCACTATACAATAGCACTACACCCCTGCAATGTGTGTGAAAGACAATAGACTTTACAGCATGTTTTTTTAAATTGAAGTTGCGTTGGTGTTTGTGTGTTGGTTGTTGACGGCAGTGTGTGCCCCCCCTTGGTAAATGATTGCCCCCCCATTCAAGTTGTTCTAGAGCCGACCCTGTCTTGAGCCTTATCATTAGCTGCAACAGCCATCTCACCCTTGTCCTGGGAACCTTGGACTGCACAAAATGATGGCACGGAGTGACTTCTCTCTCTCACACTAGGTGACTGGCCCTCCTGTTCCCATCTAAATGCTTCGGTCCTGACATCGAGTAAGGTGTAATCTGGGTGCATGCGAACCAGGCGTTTTAACTCTCTACGTAAGGCAGGTTCCAGTACATGCTCTACAAATTGGTCCCTTATCAGTACAGCTGAATTGGTCATACCTCCGGGGGTGCTTTTAACCACTTTCTCCATGAGGCAGAAGAGGGCATGGGAATACTCCTGGAGGGATTCTCCAACTAGCTGCTTTCTGGAAAATAAACTCTCTTGATAAGATTTAGAACAACCATACATTTCTTGCAGAATAGTTAAGATTCGTTCTGGATTTTCGCGTTCACCTTGTGGCCGGTACCTAATCTCCTCTCTAGCCTCACTTTCCAGATGGTCATAGATAAAGCAAGCCTGATCTAGAGGAGAGAGGTACCGTACAGCACAGCCAGGTCTTCAATCCCGCAGCTAGTCCGCTACCGTTTTGCCCCTTACCTCTACACAGCCTTGTCTATTTATGCCTCAGAAAAGAAATACTTAAAGCACTGAAAAAAAACAAAAAAACAATTGTATCGTACAAAAGAACTAGAAGCACACGTCACTGCTTTATACCATCCTGCCGACAACGCCAAAATGTGACCTGCCCCACCGGGGAGGGGGGGCTGCGATAATAAAAGGGGGTTAGGATACTTAACGCTAACCTGGGTTCCCCAATACGAGCCCTTAGGACAAGTCACGCAGATAAGAATAAAAGGATGGACAGGGACGCGGCCTCAAGTTCAAATGTTTACAAATGTTTATTATATAAATAATCAAGTAAAAGTTCAGTAATATAAAATGCAGATTAAAACGTATTCAGCGTTCCCAGTCGACACACCTAAATCCCAAATCTAAAATAAATGGAGAAAGGAGATTAGAAATTGTATAAAGATTTATATGAATGTCCTTCAATGTACATACAATTAATCTCCTACCACTGATGCAAACGCATTCACTCAATTATCACCTCACTGACTGGACACCTCCGCAACGGTGATTCTCTACACAGTCTCTGCTGGGGCTGTCAAGAAGCCTGGCGTTTACAGGCCACATGTTAACAATTTAGTGGTACACTGAATGTTACAAGTCCTAACAGCAGCTTCACATACCTCGTATAGGGGGAATACACGCCTATCAGCCAGACAACGATAACTGGAACAAGAACACTCGTAATAGTCACAGCTGATTTGGGTGAGGAGTGAGTGGGCATTTAAAGTGTGGCGGGAGATGCTGAACTACATACAGCTGCACGTTTTCCTTATATGGAAGGGCCAGCTGACTAAAGAAGGGGGGGGTGTGTCTTAAAGGGCCAGTGGCGGCCCAGCCACGTGAAGAAATGATCTGACAGCTAATCCAGAAAACAGTAGCGCCGGCTACATTTGCGAGGAGGTACTGGCCTGATGGAGGAGGACCAAGCCTGATGGAGGAGGACCAGAGCTGATGGAGGAGCCCATGCTGGGCATAGCTGATACCAACTGCACAGGCCTAGTCTGTCACTTTATTTGACTAAATGTGTTTACATTGAATAGGTTTACACCTTCTGTCCATATGTGCTTTTTATTTAAAAAAATTATTCACATTTCAATAAATTGTATTTGCACTCCTTTTGTCCATTATTCTTACTGAAAATGTTAGATTACACATTCACATCTGACTGAAGATTGGCCCCATGTATTTGTGACGTTGCAAACTCTGCGGTACAAGGCACAGGTGATGTGAAGCTCATAAAGTGAGGCAAATAGAAATAATCAGCTGATGGGAGTGTAGATGTGGAAATAGGTGCATTCGATCAACTGACTGTGTTTTTTGCCACAGTTTATAAGCCTATAACCATACCTTCTCTGAGGTGCAGCGTCACAAACAAATGATGGTCCTAATAAAAACATAACATACATTTAGTCGTCAAAATGACTTGTCTAGAATAAATTATGAACAAGTTTAATAAACTATGAATGTGTCATACTCACTTAACGGGAAGAAACTACGCTAACGACAATATGAATTTATTTTACCGAAACCAAACACAAGTCTCACAAGAAGCTAAATGAGCCCTGAGCGAAAAAATGCTAACGCACTAAGCACAGAACTCTAGGTATAAATCGATCTATATACTTATCGGATCTGCACAAACAAGCTTTTCTAGCAAGCTTAAATATAAGTATCATCACTGAGCGATCAGAACTCGTGACAGGGGAAGCAAAACCAGACAACACATGACGTAGCTTTAGGTAGCAAAAAACTGAGATATGCTTACCTTCCCTTAGCAAAAAAATCTATAGAATACTATAGAAAGATCTATGGACGAATTCTATAGAAATGTTCTGTAGAATACTACAGGATTTTTGCGGACATAGTATAGAAATATAACTATAGATTCTGGGAAATAATCTATAGAATACTATAGAAAGATCTATGGACGAATTCTATAGAAATGTTCTGTAGAATACTACAGGATTTTTGCGGACATAGTATAGAAATGTAACTATAGATTCTGGGAAATAATCTATAGAATATAGTACTATAGAAAATATATACTGTGTAGATGGTTTTTTTGTAGAAAATAATCTATAGAATCCTATAGAAAAACCCATGGATGCTTTCTATAGAAGTGTTCTGTAGAATACCATTCTGTAGAAAACTATAGAATTAGTGACCTATATTCTATAGAATCTGTGGATATTTCTATAGAACTTCTTTGAGGAATACTATAGCATTTTTGCAGATATTCTATAGAATTTACCTATGGATTTTACTATAGATTCTGCAAAATAATCTATAGAACAATCTATTGATGTTTCTATAGAATTTCTGTAGAATATACTGCAGGATAGTGGCAAATATTCTATAGAATTCACCTATGGATTCTACTATAGATTCCACCAAATAATCTATAGAATCATATAGAAAATTGCTATTGTTTTCTATAAAATTGTTCTGCAGAACAGTACAGGATTGGTGTAGAAATTCTATAGAATTAACCTATAGATTTTCCTATAGATTCCATAAATAATCTATAGAAAATCCATGGATGTTTTCTATATAACTGCTCTGTACTCTATAGAATAAGCTCTACAATATGAATGGACAATACAGAATCTTCTATAGCTAACACCACATGTGTTGTGACATTATATAGAATATTGAATTATATAGCAATGCCTGATATTGAGTCACATACAGCTATATATTTGATACATGTTTTAGAGAATGCCCCACAGTAATTATGTGTTACATGCCATATAATAGACTGAAAAACAGAGTAGAGTACTGCAGACTCCAATGAGTTGTTTGTAACAGACTCACACTAACAATAGCTATTGTTATGTCACTTAGCTTTAATCTCCAGTTGTAACAGATAATTAGTTACATAACAAAAGTGATCAACGTATACATACAGATGCAGTCACAGAAATTCTGGAGCATTTACATCAGAATACAATAAAAATTGTGAAGCATGGCAGTGAGTAAAATATGTTACTATCCAAGCAAATATAAAGTACCTTAAATAAGCATGTGTGTTAAAAGTACCAAGATTAGAGCATACAAACTGAGCATAAATGTAATAGAACATTGGGCTATATACATTTATTATTTATATTTATTTATTATATCCCAATATACAAGGTTTAATATAATATTGTTATGCCGGTAAGCTACTTTTTCGCAAGTTATGCGAATTTGGGCCAAGAGACCTTCTGGGATAATGAAATGAATGATGAATCTGTACTCTATTGGCTGGCGTCTGGAGGTGTTGCCACTTTCCTCGCCGAGACCACTTTGGCAGCCCCATTCAGTTTCTGGCGGATGGCCAGCCGTACCTCCATGTCCGTCTTGGTGGCGAAGATTTGTTTTGCTGCCGCTATAACAGAATAATATATTGAAATTTGCATTAAAGCTATTCACCAAAGAATATTGATTCATGAGTAATAAATCAATCAATTTTTTTTAATGCAATGGTTAATATAAATAGTAATTTAATCAGTACATGTATTCATATTATAATAGATGGTCGATTTATGACTATATATTACTACACAGAAACTCTACAAATAGTTCACTTAATTCCCAGCATCACAACATTGTTTTCCACTACACTACAAAATATGTATAACTACCATGTACTTGGAAGATTTCAACTTGCACATGATTTCAATATAAATCTACTTTATTTGCCAAGTTGCATCATACTCCCACCTAACACACTACGTATATATGACGTAGTGGTTAGGTACCGTTTAGGTAATGTCTTGAAAATACGTAGTATTTACATAGTACATGTTTATGCACGTACTTCAGCAACGTTAGGCCAACTACGTAGTTATATTACGTTGTGAATACGTAACAAGGACACGTAGATGTTTATTTGGTGATCTGAGATTTGTTTTTGTACATATTAGTTAATTTTAACGTTATTTAATTAATGCATAGAAGCAATTTTCTCCATAGAACAAAATTATTAGTTTTTGTATGTGTATGTGAAAATTGTGTGAAAACTAGAATACATTTTACTAAAGTAAACTGAACAAGTGTGCACACTGCACACAATGTATAGAGCAGTTGCATGGCGGTTTGGCAGTTGGAATCTTTGGTACGATCTTTGTTCAGATTTTGCGCTTTTACAGCGGGAACTACGACATGTCTTGATAAAATATGACATGTTTCTTTAATAGTCATAGAACATGGAGGATATGTGAAGCAAAGTTTAGCACAAAGTAGAAACAAACATTTGCAGGGGAAGCCGAAAGGTCATGAGAAAGTGCCCATTTGGTAATTTCACTACGTAGTAAAAAAACGTATCTGGCAGTCCAGAAATTCTACTAAACCACTACGTTGTAACTACGTAGTTAATACGTAAATTTGTTAGCTGGGACTATTGCTACATATCAACAAATCTTACCAATTATTTCAGCAACCTCTTCTTGTGGAATGCTGTCCTTCCTCTTGCCAGCATCAGACTCCTTACTGGCCTTGTAGCCAGTAAGTGAGTGCTTGGCCATGTACTCTGTGCAATACAGGCCATGGAGGAGGTCATTGATGAATTTCTGCAGCGAGGTGGTCGAACATCGCCTAATCTGCCACTTTGCTATTGGGAACTGCAATGAAATCCAACAGCATAATATTGTATTTTATTAATTGACTGTGACAAGTAACAAATAATAATAATAATTAAAAAAAATATATATATATATAATAATAATGTACCATCTAATATCCACACAGACTGAAGCAGGTATTACAATTGATGATATTGGAGTTTGCAATCGGAATTTATGCTGCTATAGGTTACAGTAGGTGGATGATATTGGAATTTCAACGTATATTATAATGGTGATGGCGAAATGGATCTTTAGGCCACCATTTTGCACAATCTCCAGGCCAATTAAGAGATCTGGAATAATGAAATGAATGATTAAACAATTCTCTACTCTTTTGAATTGATCTGCTGCTGACGGTACCAACCACTTCGCCACGGAGGCTCAATTTTGATATAATTAAAATTGAATATACAAATTGACACAGGCACTGCACCATGACACTAGTCCAGCTGATGGGTTTGGAAGTAATACATCTGGAATTCTCTTCCTACTTAGCGGAAACATCAAATTGAAAAGATAATTCCTTACCTTTTTTGCTGATGGGGAACCAGCAACCGATGCATCTCCATCATCTCCATCTCTGTAAGGCACGCAAGGTAATAACTAATTAACTTCACATCCCAATAGTATGCAGTGTTTGTTAGAAAAATGTGCTCACAACCCTTTTGGCGCTAATTTTATATTTTTTGTGCATTGCTCAGCGCTGGATATTCATATATGTATTTCAAATAATATGTATTTCATATATGTATATATTTAGTTCATATATATATATATATATATATTTGATATATATATATTCCATTCATATATGTAGGCCACGAGTGCATTAAGGTCAAACGTCGACTAGTCGCCTGCCGCGCCGAAAGAGTTAAACAGAAAAAGCTGGTTTGTTGTAAATAATTAAACACTGCATGGCCCAGAGACATGTACAACCAAAATCCAGTGTGTACTAGAATCGTTACAATTATAACAGAAGCCCAAAAGACAGTAATAATTATTCATAAAAAATTTAAAACTCATTAATTTACCTCAGTGTACTTGACTCTCGATTGAAGGGACTTGGAGGTGTCCTCATGGGCATTGTCATATCTGGCAGCTTTGGAGCTGGCGTGTGACATAGCAGCTCCAATTTGGCAACAACATCTCCAGCGACTGGAAATATTCATTGGCACATTTCAGACATGGGTTCGAAGTACATATTTTTTCTAATGTAAACTTAAAACATATTCATAAACATTTTATATATAAAGGTTTTGGAACACAACAGCATTCAGTTTTCATGCATTAGCAGAAATAATGCAAATCACCCATCCTCCATGTTTTGGACTGCTACTGCGATCAGACCCGCCAGACTGTCTTCCCCCCAATGTAATAAAACAATTATTTGTAATGCTGAATAAGTGAAATTGAACACTTACTTTTGTTCATTCTCAATGACGCCAGCAATGTAGCTTTCTCCTCCTCAAGGATGTCTATTTGTTGTTGAAGTAGTTTGCATTTGCGGCATTCCTGGTCGGGATGCGAACATGCGGCTTCGGGCGGTCCACTGTTGTCGTGGCTGTGTGAATACTTTTCCTGCAAATAAATATTTATTAATTATTTAAAACTAGGTGATGTTTCTTTTTGCCCATGGCATGACACAATTTTGGGTAGACATACTTACATAAATACATACACACCTACATACATAAGCGAAGTACAAATAAAGGTACCAGAAATGTTGGTGTTTAATGGTGTATATAACCAAATATAATGGTGTCAAACGGCACAAAAGTTATACTTCTTCTATATGTGTTACCATTACACCCTGCAATACCACTACGCTGACAACAATGTAGCCATATGCACGAGTATCAGAATTTCAAAAACCACTAGTCCTGCTGGCGAGTTGTAAATTATCTTGAAGTTCTACCCTTGTAAATAGATATTGTATATATGTTTTTTTATTTATTGGACCGCGGACATAAAATGATAATACATAGTACATAACATAAACAATAGTGAGTTGCATGCTTACTATTGTATTGAGAGTACACTCCACTTAGTTGAGCTTATATATATATATATTTACCTTCAGCTGTTCCAATACCGATGATGTCATGCTGCTCATTGTCTTCTTCTTCTTGGCAGCGTTTGAAGGTGGTTTGGGAAGGGATGGTTCTTCCTATAACATAGAAATAAATGTATTGCCTTATATATATGCAACTTGTCATGGCTGATGAATATAAGTTATAAATAGTGAATATAATGTAATATGGTGAAATGTTGCTATGGATTAACTGATTTCCTCAAAAGCTAGACACTATATTAACTGTATCTCACTTCCACAATTTAATTAAACAGGCCGTTAGGGTACGTTAGATGAAACCCAAGCACCATGGCAGTACACTCCTAAAACTAGGATGCAATTATAAATTATATATAAACACGTTTATTAAACTGCCATATACTGCATATGACTGACAGTATGATGCAGACAAACACAAACCACCAAATCTAAAATGGAGAAATGTAAACAAATTAAATTACATCATGGTCTTCGATGTCCGAGAGCTTCCTCTTCGGTTCTCTCTTCCCTCGGCCCAGTTCCGGTGACTGCAGCTCTGCACTGCCTAACCGCACAAACTCGTCCCTGTGCCGCAGAAGCTGCTTACGTTGAGCTGAAAAGAACAATAATAATATAATATATACAGGAGTGCCTATATATGTACATACATCGATCCCGGTAGTCTGAGAATATAGACATTGCAGTCTAACTGGGACCCTCAGGGTGCTTACAAATATCAATGTTTCTCACCGGCTAGCACACACACTTTTTGTCCAACATTTGTTTCTTCTAATTATTAATTACCACAAAATGTACTGGACAATTTACTCCATTCCCCGTATACTACACACGCAGCCTCATCTATAGCAAGCTTTATAGGATTATAGATCTAGTCCATTCCATTCTATTGTGGCGCCTCGTTTATTTAGTCTTAAGTCAATTAAGACAGTTACATGTAGGTAAATTCTTGCACAATACTTCAATATTACTTGTTGACTGCTTATTTGTGTAATGCAGCAGTCGGACCACACACTAATTAGATTTTTTGG
The DNA here is from genome assembly GCF_902827175.1 of Gymnodraco acuticeps. NCBI lineage: Eukaryota > Metazoa > Chordata > Actinopteri > Perciformes > Bathydraconidae > Gymnodraco > Gymnodraco acuticeps. Next base: position 2,493,310 of record NW_022991451.1, read on the forward strand.
AATTAGCTAAAGTTATTTGGCAAAACAAGTGCCCCCCCTAAAAATGCCAAATAACTTTTTCCAGACACGCAAGATATGTGGGACTTTTGGTTCCATGATTCAGAGCAGAGATTGATCTCAAAAGATTCAGAGCAGATTCAGATTGATCTCAAAAGTGTGAGTAATTTCCGATATTATAAAGCTCATATACTATTTCCAATATTATTTCATAAAAACGAAGCTATGAGTGAGGATACATTATTTAGACATAGCTCTATTAAAACATCTATAGATAGATATATATTTATTGTGTGGATTCTGCTTACCTGCAAACTTGACCACCTTAGCCAGCGACAATTGGATATCGCTCCCCTCCACTCCGCCTTTGGGCCACGCCACTTTAACAACAGTTTCATTCTCCGACACGGATTCCATTGTCAAAGACGAAGGCTCTTGGATCCACGAAACCTTGCCGATGTCAACCGCATTCTCATTAAAAAAGTCAAAGAGAGCGAAACCCATTTTGTTTGCCATCTATATCTATTCCACAACTAGTTATTGAATCTTGGTAAAGCTGATACAACATACAAATAGAAAAATCAGTGATAATGCGTTCAACTTCAAAATAAATATATCTCCACTCTCCAGCGATCAAAAATCCCGCTAATATACTGCATTGAACTCTGGGTACGAGGTTTCGAATTGTCCAATCACATTTAGGGTATGTCCCGATCCACTTCTTCCGGATAAGAGCTACGCGCTCATTGGATGATCCACGGGATGACGTAATTCCATTTCCGGTTCATTGAGTGTGTGCTTGTAAACTTCCAGTCTACGTTAGAGCGGGAGACGCATACAAGGACTTCTCAGCAGATATCGCACCACGAAAAAAAAACGAATGGCTCACTACTCAACTCAACGACTAACACTCTTTCAGAGGATATGTTGGAAATGCACACATCATATATATTTTTTGCACTTACTTTCTGGATATTGTACATCTGTTCATCTGTTATATAAACTAGCATTACTTAAATATGCAGAGAATAATTGAAATGTTTAAATATGTATTTTTCCCCCTGATATAACATCAACCTATGTTTTGTAAAAGTTTATTAAATGAATCTGTAAAATGTTATCATATTGTGGATTTATTAAATTATGTATTTTCCTTTGTTATTTATGTGTGCGTTTGTTTTGAGGATATAATTCATTACCTAAACATAGTATGGTATAACTGCTTTTTGTAATGAAATATACAATTGGTTTGGGAGCAAGAAATCTTTTAATCGTTGTTGCCCAGGCTTGCCGAAATGAATGGAAACTTATCTCCCGATTATAACATTGTGTAACTTGCTGCTGTTAAATACCGTCAAACTATGTGCAATATATACTTTATATACATATGCCATCTTTAATAACTGTAATACCGGGCTGCTAAATCCTAAGAACTGCAACAGGATTAGATTTGTAGATTTGATTTGTTTTTTATCTGTATTTTTGAAAATCTTTTTTTAGCATATTGTTTATTATATTATAACTTAGTACATTTTAATGCATGTAAGATATGCAACACTAAGCTTTCCTGCTGTAACGCTGCAAATGTCCCCTCTGTGGGACTAATAAAGGTATTCTTTAGATATTTTGCACATCCCTTTCAAGATTTTCAAAGGTGTATTGATCTTATACACAACTTGGGTCGCAGGTTCCTCAACAGCGCATTACAAGACATCTATCAATATGTGTGTACCTCCACCATTAAACTGTCATATTCTGCACATTTCTTATTCTATCTACATAAGAGTATAATTAATGTGTATAATATCAGTTAAAATAAGTGCTTCAACATAGTTAACATTGCAGGAAAGCAATATTTTAGACGTTAAGTATACTTTTTGTCACCATGATACAAGAATTGTATGGAGTACAACATATGTCCTACAACATACACACACTGACACATCTGGCCAATAGTGTGCGGCACTGGGGTCCACTTTGGTCGTACTCGGCATTTGTTTTTGAGGATGCCTGTGGAAAGCTTTTGGATTTGTTTTCCGGGACTCAGGCAGTGCAAATGCAAGTCTTCCGATATTTCTTTGCCAGACAAAAACTGACACTGTATGCAGAGGAATATATGGAACAAATGTCCGATGAAGCTGGAACTTTCTTGTGTAGAATGTTGAGTAAAACAAAAAATACTCAGAAAATTCTCCAGATCCAGCCAAGTGTTAGCGTCTTTGGTACACCACGTATCAGACAATTCACTATTGCAGAGCGATTTGCACTGCAGGAATACCAAAATGTTGTACATTTTGGTTCTCTGCTGTCTTGTTACACATGAGCAATCATTGACAGTAAAGTGTATACAAGTTCCGCATATTGCGAAAATCTAAAGCGAGACAACTCTGTAATCCTATTGGATAATGGGGACTGGGGTAGAATTCATTCATTGGTAGTGGTGGACAACATATGTGGCTGCATTGGAGATTGTAGATGTGATAGACTCTATGTATTCTACAGGACATTGGTCCCAGAAGCTCCACAGTTCCGTGCATATGATAACTTTGTAAAGTGTGACACTGCCAGTGATACTGTACTGGTACAGACCTCACTGAGGTTGTCTGCAGTACCAGCCACGAAGATTGCAAACAAAGGGGTGATGATGAATGTAGGTGACAGGATGTATTTGTGCAAACTCCCGAAGTTTGAGCTAGACTAGATATAGATGTATTTTGTATTTAGACTGATGAGTTCCAGTTTACCGTCTTTCTCACTGTAAATAACTCTTATACACTGTACAGGGTGAACCTTTCATTGTAATAAATGCATTAATAGTGACTCTACTGTTTTGTTTGTTTGTATCCGCATATAAGCAACAATGAAGTCCGTTCAAAATTGTGCAAATATATGGATATCCAGCATTTGGTATAATAGCCAAGTACTGGTATATCTGCTGTATAGAATAGTATTTATTTGGTATAATTCTAGTTCTGTAGAATGATATAAAAAATCTACAGATTATTAAATGCGTTTCATAAAATGTTGTGGATCACTGTTTTTCTCAATAGAATTCTATAGAATACTTTATCATAGAAACTTGTTTAGATAGGTTACATAATTTAATTGGGCACATAATCCAGTATACATTTGTAAAGATTTCAAAGGGATCTACCCGTACAGCTTTTGCAAAGCAGCTCAGTTCCACAAAATGATGTAGATTACTATGATTTTCTCTATTCCAATTTAAAGACGAGTTTTATATCATTCTATAGAATTTAGTATAGGTTGCACCAGAGAGAAAAATGTTTTCTTTGAATGCTATAGATTTCTATAGATTTCTACAGATATGTCATGAGTCGGTTCTGTCCTATAGAATTATTTAGATTGTTATAGTTTTAATTATAGAAGTTTATAGAAAAGTACAAATGTATAGTATTCTACAGAATGATCTAGAGATTTCTATAGATTTCTACAGATATGTCATGAGTCGGTTCTGTCCTATAGAATTCTTTAGATTGTTATAGTTTTAATTATAGAAGTTTATAGAAAAGTACAAATGTATAGTATTCTACAGAATGATCTAGAGATTTCTACAGATATGTCATGAGTCGGTTCTGTCCTATCGAATTCTTTAGATTGTTATAGTTTTAATTATAGAAGTTTATAGAAAAGTACAAATGTATAGTATTCTACAGAATGATCTAGAGATTTCTATAGATTTCTACAGATTTCTTTAGCATGGCGACTATGTTCTATAGATTTCTACAAGATTCTATAGATTTCTACAAGATTCTATAGATTTCTACAAGATTCTATAGGATTTTATAGATTTTTTTGCTAAGGGTTTTGCTGTTATTCTGATCAAAAGTTGTGTTCAATGGCATTACAACGAAAAAAACGCTGCTGAAGGTTAATCCAATGTGTCTGTCACTTGATGAAAATGATTGATACGGAAACGGAGTTTTCATATTAGCTGCCAGAGTGTATTTTGCTAAATCTCTCTGAGAAGGTCACATTCTATGGAAGCCTGTTTGCGCCACAGGAAGAAAAAAGAAAATCCTGTAAGTCATTATAATGACTTAGTTATCTCATTATATTGACTTAGTTATCTCATTATATTGACTTAATATCTCATTATATTGACTTAGCTATCTCATTATATTGACTTAGTTATCTCATTTTATTACATGGCTTAGTTGAATACTCGATTCTGATTGGTCAATTCAGAACACGTGACACGTTGTTAATACCGAACAGACAGACCGCTGTCAAGGACTTATTGACCGTTGTTAAGGACGCTCACATCTTCAGAAAGAAGTCCGGTCGATTTAACTGTATACCGTTGGACCGAAAACTGGGACATGAAAAACAGCGCAGAAGTAACGGGGCAGAAACCCTCCTTTTTACGCAACGGTCCAGACATAGACATCAAACGGCAACACATATTCAGTTGCCAGTTACTTTGGCATTAGGGCAGGGATATCTAGATACTTTCCAAGGTTTGACATAATGAATTGTGCTACTTTTAAAGCAAGGAGCGATGTTTTCAAATCTGTAATAAAAAAGCTCCTCAAAAACGCAAGCAGTTCCTACCGTTGGCTTTTCAAACTGACAAGAGACGCTCTAACTGTTTTTTCAAATGTAACAGTTTGAAAAGCAAGCAAACTGTCTGATTGTCTTTAGTTTTCCGCTGTCGTGTGATAGCAACATGGAGGATTTTAACATTAATTTTAATATATTTGGAGAGCACAGTAATTTGGAGTAATGGTTAGTGGCTGATGAGTCCCCAGTGAAGAAAAGAAAAAGACAAGAGGGACAAGAAAACAGCGGAGAAGTAACGGGGCAGAAACCCTCCTTTTTACGCAGCGGTCCAGACATAGACATCAAACGGCGACACATATTCAGTGTGCAGTTACTTTGGCATTAGGGCAGGGATATCTAGATATTTTCCAAGGTTTGACATAATGAATTGTGCTACTTTTAAAGCAAGCAGCGATGTTTTCAAATCTGTAATCAAAAAGCTCCTCAAAAACGCTATCGAAGCACTTCCTGCCGTTGCTACGTTAGTTCAAACGGTAACAACGGACTAGTTTTCTTAGCGGATGCATGTCAATTTAAATCAATACAACTATTTTTTAAATCATAAATAATTTTCTAAATCCATAAAAGCATTTCAATTAATATTGGGATTCATAATGTTACTTTGTTGAGAATGTGGCCATGTAATAAGCGGGATAATGTGCAGCAACTTGGTCATTATGGGGAAAAGAACACCTTCATGCCGATCTAGATCCCTCCGCTTCGCGTCGGGCTCCTGATCAGCCTGTCGGTGTTCTTTTCCCCATAATGACCGCGTTGCTGCACATTATCCCTTACATCAGTGACCACCAACCTGGCGGCCCGCGGGCCACATCCGGCCCGCCAGACATTCTTATCCGGCCCGCACGACAGGGGTGACTGCGGCGTGGTTACTGTGTGCAATACCGGAGTCCAACAGAGAGGCAGCAGCTGCGGGACAGTAGACTGCGTACTGCAAAACCTCCCCTGCCTTGAAGAAGAAGTGATCCTTCTTTGTGAAGAGTCTGGTTTGTGCGCTCCGCACCACAGCAGCAGCCCCGCTGCGACAGAGTCCAACAGAGAGGCAGGAGCTGCGGGACAGTAGCCTAGAAGCAGGGTTGGGTTGTAACGGAATACATGTAACGGCGTTACGTAATCAGAATACAAAAATCAAGTAGGCTAATTCAGCTGTAACGCCAGCTGTATTCAGCTGGCGTTACATTTGAAAAACGAGTAATCTGATTACAGTTACTTTCGTAAACCTGAAGTGAATACATTTTGGAATACTTATTGGTGGAAAAATGTCCTCACAAAATGTAATATTCATTACCGGCAGAACTGTGTGCACACTGCACAGCGCTGCAGCATGTCTGTGAGCGAGAGAGAGATGCAGCGTGTCTGTGAGGCCCCGCCCCCGCACGCAGATGAGAGAGAGATCTCTTTTAAAATATATTGAAAGTTAGAAAAGAGATGGTTAGATAAAATGTGCAAGATAACGTTTATGTAGCATTTCTTTATTGTCGAAATGATGACATTTCATAACGGGATCAAATCAAAGTGAATGGCCTGCTGCTGCTGAATGCATGGGTCAAGTGACTGGAAAACGTTTTAAAAGTTATAACATCGTTTCAGATAATAAATAATAATGATAATTCATTCTATTTAGGGGCGCCTTTCAAAGCACCCAAGGACACCTTACAATTCATAACATATTCTAAGGAAAGGTTTTAAGTCAGTACAAAGAATGCAGTCCGGGTGATGTTTTTTATGTGGGGTGCAGATGAGAGGGAGCTGTCCAGAATGACACCAAGATGTTGTGTTTGAGTTCTTGATAAGCCATTAAAACAGTCAAATACGTGTCTCCTGTTCACCAAAACATACCCATCTGTTATGGAAAAATAAAGTATTCTAAAAGTAATCTGAATATGTTAAAGTAGACCCGATTCCAACGTTTAAGACACGTAACTGTAACTGTATTCTGATTACTTTCAGAGCCATGTATTCAGTATTTCGTAACTGATTACAGAACACTCAATGCACCTTTTTTTGCTCTTGCCACACACTTCATGAAGGTATCATCTACTGTTAAAAAGGTAACATGTGAAGTAATGTTACTGGTATAGGCCTAATGTTAAATAGATAAACGTTAAATATAGCATGCACCGACTCGAGGTAGGCCTAGGTGTCTAACGTAACTGTATTGCTATATTTCGTGTATTGTTAGCTTACTGGGTTTGACTGACGTATTTATAACATTAAAAACTCCTGTTCAGCAATTTCTTTACAATAATGTGCGTGAGTACTATAGTTGTTGTTTTGCTGGTGTTAAAAGATAAACACAGCTAACTGCAGTTAGCATGCAATTAATACTGTGCTCCAGGTTCGCTTGGGCATATGGCACTTATGCATAACTTGAAGCGGATCGAAGACTCGGAACGATGCGCACTGTATGGGTCAATTAATTAGGGAGAGTTTTTGCTTTTGACTACACTTTGACAGGATTCGTACCGTGGACGCATATAGTAAATGGAGAAACGTTTCAAACAGGTCAGCTCAGCATTCTGTGGCGAGCAAGATAATGTGCATTGATACTGTGCTAGAGAATAGGTAGCTCCACCATGGTTATTTAAAATGTGTTCAAGCTTGCAAATGTCCGTTTACCTATCCATAAGCCATAGCCTACGTTAGGTTCTTACTCGTCAATTAAATATATTATGAGTTCAGATTAAGGCGTTGTAGACTAGCCTTAACACTAGCCGTGACACAGCTGCTGCGGGCTCCTGCGTTTCCATGTGCAGTGCTGCCGGAGTGCACCGGGACGATACTACAGGACATTTATTTTGTGAGGAATAACATTTTAAATTCACATAAGCGAGCAGCAACTGTGGTTTTTAGCATATCTTATGAAGGTAAACAGTGGTTGGCTGTCCGCTCTGCGTCCGTGCGCTCTGCGCGCTGGCGACACTTCTCAGAGGCTGCAGGTTCATCATTGTTTCTGCCTTCAGTTCACATGCTGCAGAGAGTTCATAAAGACATATGAAACCGCTTCTAACACTAGAAAGCAGCCGTAGGCAGCTAATTCTGTAAGAATCCCCCACATTCAGTCATATATCAACGTAGACTGGTTTACTCACTATCCTGCTGTGCCAATTCTGGTTAAAGAATTGTGTGTTAATTGACAGTTGTTACAGGGCCGTTTCTCAAGTCTGTCCCTACTATAGGCCTAACGTGAACTTGTTTCTCATGCGGTCTCAATAAGACATGTCGTGTATATGGCTGTGGTTTCTGAATATAATTATAATGCCATGCCGTGCTCCATCTGCTCTACTCGAGATAAAAACGTGTTTCTGCAGGAGACATGATGGAAAATGAATCCTATTGGAGAAGCTTTCTCCTTTGGCTTTCAGGTGCTCCAGATTTTGTTTCCCAGCCCATCTGCAATTAGATGGTTTGTGCCTATTGTCTTGTTTTCAGGATTAGAACAGGATGGCATATATGGCAAAAGGAGACTAAATTGTAAAATTAGCAGATATTTTAAATTGAGTGCTGAATTCATTCATACAAAACTATATTTACAGTATGCATACTTCATTAGCTCATTCAACACTATATGGCTGCATTATCAAATGTCGGCCTGTACTATTGTTAAAATAGCAAAACCAAATTGGATATACAATATACCTCATGATTTTACAATACAGAACAATGATGTCACTTGAACCTTATATACTTTTCGGTTTACAAAGTAAACACTGTTGGCCCATTCAGGCGCTGTCACAGATTGTAATGCAATAGAGCACTTCATAATAGGGTTTGACTGCAGTTATATACTCTAAAGTAAACATGTCCACTTCCCTTACAAACTCATAGCTCATCTGTAGCTCAAATCTCTTGTTGTGTATGCTTTATTTTTTATGATAACTGCTAACTACTTGTAATGCATACTCACAGGATGGATGCCTTAAGTGACTTCTTGAGGCAGAGAAATGTTCCAGAGGAAACAATAAAGATCTTGGAGAATGAGAAGGTACTTAATTGCATATGCATAACCAGTATATCAGCCAAACTGTTGTCCCTTTCATTGTTTCTTCAAAATATAACATGTATTAGGTCAAACTTTGTAAAACCAATCATTCTGAAGTCGTAAATAATTAGTTTGATAATGGTTCAATAATCAACAAAACATGTTGATATGTTTGTAAAATAATAAACAAAGCACAAAAAGTAAGGAAATGTGATGTTCCTCACAAATGTGGCAGCATTTGAAAGGTAAATAAACAGGCTTTCCAACGGTATAAGATGTAATGCCAAGAAGCATTGTTACAACAAAGAAATAATCTACCAAACACAAATGTCCTTACCTTTTTTGCTATGTTTAATAAGTGCTTACCATAACAACAATGTTTTATAACACATCTAGTTACCTTTTGTCAAACATGAAATAATCATTATCAAATCATTTGTAAATGGTGAATAAGTAAGACATGTTATGACCTGTCAGTAAAGTTATTCACAGGCAGGTAAAAAGAAGGGGCCGGAACTCCTTCTTGGTAACTAATGTGGGTCAGAGAAGGCATACCATTGTCGCCTACTTTACTGTAGTACACAATATAAATGGACCATTTGCATATGGACCATATGAAATGACTTGGTCATCAGTTTAGAAGAGGTTTATGTTATTTTTTGGGGAGAAGGTATAGAAAAATAATCCACATTGCCCAAACAATTCACACATTATTACCATTATTCATAATTGTATAGATGTGTACTAACACATGGAATAATTTAGCAGAAGCTAATTGAAAGTATAAACTAGTATGCATGAAAAAAGTCTTAAAGTTAACAATATGTTATGACTTCTGTACTCACATTTTTTTTTTTTTTAAATCTTTTTATTGGCTTTTTGACAGACTGTCACGATCTGTCTTTGTGGTGTTTTGTCTTGTCTATATCTGTTTTTGGTTTTCTGTCTGCGTTGTGTTTTGTATTGTTTGGATTTGTCTGCGTTGAAGGAGGCACGTCAGGAGGTTGCTCGCAAGCCCTGGCTCTGGAGCTTGTTGCCCGAGTGGCTTAGGGTTTTTAAAAAAAATCTTTTTATTGGCTTTTTGACAGACTGTCACGATCTGTCTTTGTGGTGTTTTGTCTTGTCTATATCTGTTTTTGGTTTTCTGTCTGCGTTGTGTTTTGTATTGTTTGGATTTGGCTGCATTGAAGGAGGCACGTCAGGAGGTTGCTCGCAAGCCCTGGCTCTGGAGCTTGTTGCCCGAGTGGCTTAGGGTTTTCTCACGTAGCCCTGAGTACCAGGCTTCATGTTCTGACCCTTTCCTGGGGTCTGGTCTGGCGTTTGGAGGTCCACGAAGCCTCCAAAAGACTCCTAAAGGACGAAAGGCCAGGGTTCCAGCGCCAGTTCCGGCTCCAGTGCCGGACCCAGCAGCCATGGTTCCGTGCTCCAGTACCATCCCACATAGCCATGGTACCGTGCTCCAGTACCACCCCACACAGCCATGGATCCGTGTTCCGGTTCCTTGCCCAGCAGCCATGTTTCCGGCTCCAAAACCAGCCCACACAGCCATGATCCAGGCTTCAGCTCCGGACCTTACAGCCATGTTTCCGGCTCCAGAACTGGATCTTACAACCGTGGTCCCTGCACCAGAGCTGGCCCATACAGTCATGGTCTCGACTCCAGCACCTCGTCTCCTGCTGGCTCCCCAGCCGACGCCAGCTCCCCGAGTCTTGTCGGCGTACCGGCCGACTCCAGCACCTCGTCTCCTGCTGGCTCCCCAGCCGACACCAGCTCCCCGAGTCTTGTCGGCGTACCGGCCGACTCCAGCACCTCGTATCCTGCTGGCTCCCCAGACGACGACAGCTCCCCGTGTCCTGTCGGCGTACCGACCGACACAAGTTCCCTCTCAAGTCCCCTCTTGAGTTCCTACCCGAGTCCCCTCTCCAGTTCCTACCCGAGTCCCCTCTCGAGTCCCCTCTCGAGTCCCCTCTCGAGTCCCCACTCCAGTTCCCTCTCCAGTTCCCTCTCCAGTTCCCTCTCAAGTCCCTTCTCGAGTCCCCTCTCAAGTTCCCTCTCCAGTTCCCTCTCCAGTTCCCTCTCAGGTCCCCTCTCGAGTCCCTTCTCGAGTCCCCTCTCGAGTCACCTCTCAAGTTCCTACCCGAGTCCCCTCTCGAGTCTCCTCTCGAGTCCCCTCTCGAGTTCCCTCTCGAGTTCCCTCTTGAGTTCCCTCCTTTAGTCCCCTCTCTAGTCCCTCCTTTAGTCGCCTCTCTAGTCCCTCCTCTAGTTCCCCTCGCGAGTCCCCTCTCGAGTTCCCTTCTCTAGTTCCTCCTCTAGTCCCTCCTCTAGTTCCTCCTTTAGTCCCTCCTCTAGTGTCTCCTCTAGTCCCCTCTCGAGTCCCCTCTCTAGTTCCCCTCTCGAGTCCCCTCTCGAGTTCCCCCTTGGTTCCCCTCTCGAGTCTCCTCTCGAGTCCCCTCTCGAGTCACGTCTCAAGTCCCTACCCAATGTCCTGGTCCGTTGGAGGTTCCACTGGTGGTCCTGCCAACTCCATGACCTGTCCCGTTGGAGGCCCCGTCGACTACTCCTCTGCCGGGGGTCCTACCAATACGTATGTCTGTCCCGTTGGAGGTCCCGCCGTCTACTCTCCTGCCGGGGGTCCTGCCAGCTCCTTGTCCTGTCTCGTTGGATGGTCCCGCCAACTACTCTCCTGCCGGGGGTCCTGCCAACCCTTTGTCCTGTCTCGTTGGAGGTCCCGCCGTCTACTCTCCTGCCGGGGGTCCTGCCAACCCTTAGTCCTTGTGCCGTTGGAGGCCCCGCCGACTACTCTCCTGCCGGGGGTCCTGCCAACCCTTTGTCCTGTGCCATTGGAGGCCCCGCCGACTACTCTCCTGCCGGGGGTCCTACCAACCCCTTGTCCTGTTCCATCGGAGGCCCCGCCATCCTTCTGTCTCGCCGGGGGGTCCCTGCCAATCCCGTGTCCTGGTCCTCTTCCGTGGGGGATCCTGCCGAGGCCTGTCCCAACTAGCTCCGGTTCCTGTCCGGCCGACACCGGGTCCTGCCCGGCCTCCGGAGCTCTCTGGTCTTCACCCTCGAGCCCGGCCCCCTGAGAGCCGCGGTCTTCGCCCTCGATCCCAGCCCTCTGTGAGCCGTGGTCTTCGCCCTCGAGCCCGGCCCCCTGAGAGCCGCGGTCTTCGCCCTCGATCCCGGCCCTCTGTGAGCCGTGGTCTTCGCCCGCGATCCCGGCCCCCTGACTCTTCCTGCCGCTGCCCTCGTCCTCGTGCCCGGCCCCCACCTTAGACTCTGCCTTGCCCCCGGGCCGTCTGCCCGAGATCCCTTCCTGGTCCTCTGCTGTGCCTCTGGGCCTGTCAGCTCAGTCCCGTCCTCCTGACCCCCTCCACCCACCCTGGTGGCCTAGTGATTTGGTTCCTACCTGCTTCACACACCGTGACACAGACATCACAATGGCAATACAGTAGGTACACATGTATACAGATTGTAGCGCTCCATTTCAGATGCCTACCCGTGCGGGTCTGTTGATCGGCCCTGGGTGGGCCCCTGCTGAAAAGGAAAAACCCCCCCGCAGGATTTGAAACGCCCCCTTGATAAATACATTTAATTATAATGAAACCAGCTGCAATGGATCATGGATCCACCAGGGGGAGCCGTGATTAAAAAGCTGCCACACTGGAACCCATGTGAAATAAACAGCTGATCTACAGGTATCTGATATCGCGGATATTTGTTAAGATCCATATGTCACGGATAGGATCATATTCTGTGCTAAATAAGAGACATGTAATCACTTACTAAACATCTCCATGTTTTTATTTAACAAAATAATGTTTAATTCACGTTGGCGTAAGTACAAAACCATCGCTATGTTTTTAGATCAGGAAATGCATCCAGGCTCAAACAAACGATTTTCAATCATCATCCTCACGATCATTTAATGTAGGCTATCATATGTTCGCGAGTTGAAATTAATGCACTAAATTTAATCCACGTGAGTTTACAACAACAAAAATAATCGCTTTGTTTTATATCACATCCGACCGGAGGAAAATGCAGCACGGGTCTCACTACTGATCATCCTAATCCCACGGGCAAACAATAATATGTACAGTGTTAATAGTTTACTGTATTATTAGTATTATTAGTGTCTAATATTACTGGGGATTTCGGAATGGTAGCCTACTGGATTTTGATTTATTGTATCGGCTTCATATCGCAATATATTCCCGAAGTCTGAAATGCAAAAATGTCCCACATTAGGGCAATTCACCCTACATTTAATCATTCATACAAAATCATATTTCGTTTATTTTTAACGAAATAAATGTGGTGTAATCCACATAATTTACTGTGTTAATTGTTTACTGTAGTATTGTGCACATTACTTTTCGCTGCTTGTTGCACCTGGTTAGAAGCTAAACTGCATTTCGTTGTCTCAGTACCTGCAATATGTGCAATAACAATAAAGTTGAATCTAATCTTGAGCAGGAACAAATGTATTTAGGCTACTTAGTACATATCTGACATAAACGATTAAACACATTTGTGCATTCTTTAAACCGAGTCCGGAGGTGGCGGCACATTAAAGTGTGCACCTGATTGTTTAACTTGAAGGTGCCTAATGACATTTAATCATTCAAACTAAATCATATTTCGTTTATTTTTAACGAAATAAATGTGGTTTAATCCACATAATTTAGGCCTACTGTGTTAATTGTTTAGTATTGTTTAACTTGAAGGTGCCTGATGTGAACATTTCCAGAAGAACTCTAGCTTGAATGGCCTTTGTATGTATACAGTAGGCCTAACATAGGCGGCGCGTGAGGCTCAGGTTTGGGAAGGCTAAATAACTTTTTTTTTCATCTTACGCTGCCCGCCTCCGGCGTCTATAGAAAAGAGATCAACTCAGTGAAAGCACCATCTGCTGACCGATCAGAGCTCAGTGTGCGGAGTTTAAATCTATCAAGTCATATTACAGGAAAAAGGAAATGCAGTTTAAACTGCCGTATGCAGAGAAGACGCCGACGTGTCGCACTTATCATTCATATCACACTGACATCACATCATCAATCAGATCATCGATCACACATCGATATCACAATATTTCCTTATCTGAGTCAGCTTCTCGAGCCGTATCTGGCCGTACAACACTTAGTTACATTGTCACATTGTATGCAGACGTATTATTTTAAGCAACACATTAAGTTGACGAAACACTCAACTCAAATGTAATAAAGTCAGATCCCCTCGTGTTTTAGATGGGGCAGTATAATAAAACTGTTGTACGCTTTCAAACACTCGGTAGTTTATTTTTTAACGAGTTGTTCTGTATTCTCCTTGCAGGTGCAACTATGTGGCTTGTATCCTGGATTATATGTTTAAGTCATCATGGATGTTTAAAGTTCATATTTGTCTAATATTAGTTTACTTTTCATTAATGAAGTATGATGTTGCGCTGTCAGTACACTTGTCCCTGTTTGTGATTGGTCAAATGTAGCTAACCCCGCCCCTTTCACGTGAACGCGTTCTCAGCTGGAGAGAGAAACCCTGGCTTGATTTACCGAGTTGATAACCAGCGCCGTAGGACCGTTTAGCGAGATCTTGTTTGTTAGGGTTAGTTAAGATAACTCAAGCATATCCAGGGTCTGTTGAACTGGCTTCGTGGTACAGGGCACAGGTGGCTGCATAGCAGCGCTACTGTCAAAGACATTATATTTTTATTTTACCAGGATGCAGTTACACAAATATTTGGGAAGGCTAGCCTTCCCTAGCCTACAGCACCCGGCGCTCCTGGGCCTACAGTATAGCCCAACCCAGAGCCATATAATAGAAGAGTTATGACATCTCCGTTCACTCCAATGGACCACTTTTTTACAGCAATGGCGGATCGTGGAGCCTCTCAATCGTTCCCCGGAAGTTAGCGCCAAGGCTAGCAGAGCTGTGGAGTTGCAGCATAATAGACCGTTCGTGACGGACTTTTAAAGGTAAGAAGAAGTTTAAAGATTTATATTGCGGATATTATCAGTACATCTGATTCAATTGAACATGTGTATTAAAGGATGTCAGTGGATTATCCCTAAATCAGTAGATTTAGGGAACGTTTACAGATAACAGATCAAGCTAGGATACCGAAGCAAGTTAGCAACACACGTTGAACAGCCTTTTAATTGTAAATTCCGTTCTCTTAATGTCTATTTGGTCCAACGTTGTTGAATTAGAGAAGAGGGGCTTCTAAACGGGATTGTATGCGGGGGTGGAGGGAGTTAAATATTAGATAAATATAACTTTGGTGCGTGTAAGAGTGAGTGTTTTTAGCAGAGCCATATTGTGTCCTTGTGATTATGTTGATTATTACCTGTGTGTATAATGTTGCAGCTCAGCTGATTTTGGATTGATGGCAAAGGGAGAGGAACTTAAGTGAGAGTGAACACACAAGGTAAGTTTAATACTACTGTTTTATATAAGTAAGCATACTAAACATGTATTATATCACTGTATTATATAAGTAATCTTGTTAGTAACCTACTGTATGGCAGGTGGAGGGGCAGTGATGTTACAGGTGGAGGAGCAAAACTGCAAGACTGCAAACTCACAAGACAGAGAAATCGAAGTTTGTTCTCCAGAGAAGAGGTTGATTTCACTTCAATTTTTTCATATTTTCTAAAGATGTGGAAATGAGACAAAAAAAAACTTGAGAGCTGTAACCAAGACAACTGTAACAACATGAGTAGACAGCCACCAAGGTTTTTCAAGTCCCTCTTTTACTCCATTTTGCCAACCCAAACTTCCAGGTACATGACGGGACACCTTGCTTGTTTTTGTTGTTTGCGCTCCTCTGGCAGGTAGAGGGCAGTGATCCCTTCCCTTCTTCCCTCAATCTTTGAGACTAATGTAAGTAGAAGACATGGCACTGTAAATGTTCGAACATTTAACATATTATACCACTTAAAAATAAGAAATATTACTTTTGTTACTAAGAGTTCATACTTATTATACCTGTGTCACCTTTCACACTATCGCTGTGATCATGAGCTATGGGCTTTGTAGATACAGGTCCCGGGGTGAATCGTGGTGCAGGGGCCCTTCTCTTTTTGACCACAGGGTGATGCACGAAGATGGTGGGTATAGCCTCTGCTCTCAGCCTAGTCTTGCCCTTTTTTGTCTTGACAAACTGGTCTGCATCAAAATGTGCCTGCGGAGTGACTTGAGGTTACTTCACACACAGAACAACTCAGTTTTGTCTGCCCTCATACATATTCCATAGTAGTTGAATACACAGTATTAGGAAACACTTTATACTTACTGGACATGTTATACTCATTACATACTGTATATACAATATGACCAAGAATGTGAGACAACTTTATAGAAATTCATATCACATCTGTTACTGATGCCATTTGTCATACTTTGTTAAACTCACAAATAATAAAGTTCCATAACTTCAGTTGGGAACAAAGACCACACCTTATCTCCCCAAGGCAATTTCCCATCCAATAGGCTATATAGGTGTGTATAACCCTTTTTCTTGTCTGTTTATCCCTCTTTCAGCACAAGAACCAGAGGGGGATTCAATGGAGCCTGAATACCTGCACTGAGACCCTCACCCTGCACCCTGAGTCTCAACTCTCAGTGTTTTTCAAGCCTTTCCCTGTTTTTTGTATTAAACAAAACATTAAGCTTTCCCAATGGTGTGGTTTTCGTTTTGTGAAAAAGTGCAAATGCAGTGTTTGTATATAAATCACATATTTTGTTGCTGTTGGTCGTGAAATTGCTCCTACTTCCTCCGCTCTGTGTCAGTGGGGAAGCTGTACATTCGTACTCCTTTCTCTGAGCGATTGGAGCATCCCCAGGCAGCACAGCAAACCATGGTGGCGACTAGGAGGCAGCACAGCAAACCAGGACAACAAGGAGGAAAAGGCACAGACAAACTGCATGATATGCTATTCAATGTTTATTGAATTCCATGTATTTGCAATGGATGTTCCTAAAACAACACATTTAACATCATCATCATCATGCTGCTGCTGCTAGTCCTTTGGTACCTGTCCTTTCTGAAAGCCATAAAGATGACATTAGTCATTTAGATAACTTGTGTCCTTAATTACCATGGGATTACTGAAACTACCATGAATTTAAGAAAATGGTAGACATTAATCTAATCTGAATTTTAAAGCATTACTTTAGATCCCCTCCCTCTAAATATATCAATAAACATTAGAAAGTGATGCTCCTGACTACCATACAAGTTTAAGAAGATAATATTGGTTTTAAAGAATTCAAAGCTATACATAAACAGCAACAGGCTCTTTATCCAAGGCACTGTTAGCCTAACATGTAAACTAGTTGTTCACACTAATCCTAATATTATCACTTAATATTAGCTAATTCTATTTTATTTTTTAAAACATATTGATGTAAATACATACACATATCGATTTGTTGTATAAATATTGCAAATCAAAACCTTTATTCACTAATAATTACCAAAAATCGTAGTTCTATCTCCTGTTATCAATGCATTCACATTGCCCGCCATGAACTTCCGGGGAACGATCCTCTTCTACATGAACCACGTGACGATAACCGTTTTTGGACTTCTGTTGTCGTAACTCTTCTATTATATGGCTCTGGCCCAACCATGTACACCTTCCTTTTTCCCCGTCCAAAGTTTGAATTGGATAAAGGTAATGGTTATCGATGGTGCTTTTATAGCCTATTGTATAATAACTGTGTGATTTATATTGCTTTTCAAATGCATATGGCCACCCATTTACACTGCTCTTCCCGTCAAGAATATGAATAGAACTTAGATAGATCACTTTACATTTCTGCAAATTAATTTTTAATCACACACGTCTCCCCGTCCCGAAAATGATAAATAAAATAAAAAGAGGAAACTATTTTCAAGTTCAGTTTTCAACGTTTTATTTAAAATGACTGACATAACACAGACACCATGCTGTAGGCCTATCTGCTGCGGAAACCAGGACGAGCTATTTCGGGATCTGTTTTTCTGGGGCTCCTCAGTCTCTCATTTACCCGGCTCCTGATTAGGACACATCCTGGGGATTGTGTTTACAAACATTGACCAGACCGTTCACCAGCCCCCACCCCCCATGTTGCCTATGCTGTCCTGTGTTGCGAACTCTTTGTTTAAAACGAATTGGCCATCGGAATGTGTGGAGGAATTCTCCCAAGGGTCACATTCCACAGCTCTCCCCCCCCCACACTCCTGTGATCTCCCATCCCCCAGTCTGTAGGTTTGTGTTTGCATATGTCTATGCCGTAATTCCTACTGGTCCTCTCACGCACATACATTCTCCTTACAGTATACATACATAGGCTATATGAGTCCGTGTATCTACGGACCATTTGTTTTTCTTTATTAAAAAAGTAAACGGAAGAGCGTCTGAGAGGCGTTTTTGCCCTTTTGCTTGTTACCTTACTAAATGGTCTGATGGTCAGTGGAGCGAGGGGGGAGGCCCGCGAAACTCGCGGAAGTGATTTCAAAACAAAAAGCACTCGTTTGCTTGGAACAAAGAAAACGGCCAAGACACACATTGAGTCCAGAAAATGAATGTTATTAAGGGCTGTAAATATAATAAGCCTGTGTCTAAAATTGACAACAGGCTTATTATATTTACAGCCCTTAAGATACACTTTTGTGTTTAACAGCTGACCACTACCATGACATACTTTGTTTTAGTACATTTCGCATGAGAGCAAAATGTATAAATATGAGCATTACATTATATGAATATGAGAACAACATGCATGAATGTGTGAGTGACAATATATGAATGTGTGCATTGAAATATGATAATATGAGAGCAAAATGTATGAATGTGTGAGTAGTGTGTGAGAGTGAAAATGTATGTATGTAAAAGGAGAATATATGTGTGTGAGAGTGAAAATGTATGTATGTAAAAGGAGAATATATGTGTGTAAGAGTGAAAATATGCTGCATTTTGAATGTCCGATAGTCCACCATTTCCACCGGAAATATCAAACATTTAATAAAAGTGAAAAACAATGAACAAGACTTAACGTATTCATCATAATTAATTATATTTATTTCGTTTGGATGTAGGATTTTTGACTTTGTTTAGAGCAGTGATCTTCTACTATATGAACATTTTGGACCCAAAATCACACAAAAAAACGTAAAAACAGATTTTGAAAATGATATTATTTTTCATATGTAACACAAACATACACAACGAAACCATTTAAAAGCTGGAAATATATACATGGGATGTCACTATGATAATGTGAAAGTTTGATTGAGGTAGCATGGGATTTCATTCTGATAAGGCAAAAGTGTTATTATAAATATAATACAAATATATATATATACACATTATGTACAAAAATCAGTTTTTTCTGTCTTTATCTGTGCCACGCTTCAAAGCAGTTTCTGTCAATACGACACAGAGGGCAACCAGTGGCATAGCGGAGGCCCCCGCACCCCCCGTGGTGCGGGGGAGCCCCGGAGCTTAGGGGGCCCCGCCCCCACTGTAGGCTATCCTCTTAGATTTCGTAACGCGGGAACAGGGTGCAGAGGGCGGGGCCCCCCCCCTCCCTGCTATGTTGCGCTGCCTACAACAGTGTATCATTATAATTATTTGCTCATCTGCGATAGGGCTAGCCGGCTGATAACTAATGTTCATTGGCAGGCTGGGCAGCGTTCAAAACAAAGCGGGAAGCATTGCTCATATAAATAACGTTAATTAGTTGCGTTGCCGGTAAACATGAAAAATGAAGCGCCACTATCCAAGCGGTGCTCAGAAAAGCAAAATGAGAGCGAAAGCCGAACAGGAGAGGGCAAAACTACCTAAAATAACGTCATTGTTCCGGCAGGCAGCAAAGGTAGACGTAGACTCTAACGTTACTGCAGATAGACCGCTAGCAACCCCCCCCCCGGCCCCCGGCCGTCAGCTCCGAGTCCAGGCAGACAGCCCAGCAGCCCCGTTACAGCCGAGCCAGCTAGTCGTGCCTCGCGCTTCGAGACAGGTTAGACATTAGAATAATATAAAGTTTTATTCGCCATAACCAGTATGCTACAGGTTACATTGGAATTGGAATCTAATCCGTTCATTTTTGCAGGTCAGCAAGAAGTCAGCTGTGCCCCCTCCGAGGCCAGTTCAGACATAGGCATAGACAAGGCTGCCCAGCCAGCTAGCCGTGCCCCCACAGACCCCAGCAGCCCCGTTACAGCCGAGCCAGCTAGTCGTGCCTCACGCTTCGAGACAGGTTAGAATAATAGAAAGTTTTATTCGCCAATCGCCATAAACAGTACGAGTCAGTATGCTACAGGTTACATTGGAATTACAATATAATCCGTTCCTTTTTGCAGGTCAGCAAGAAGTCAGCTGTGCCCCCTCCGAGGCCAGTTCAGACATAGCCAAGGTTGCCCAGCCAGCTAGCCGTGCCCCGACAGTGACAGCAGCTCCCACCCACCCCAGGGACACGTTGGCCAGCGACAACTCTGTGACTGAATACCCTACTGATAGGGGGAAATTCCCTGTAGATTTAGAAGACGATGATGTTAAACGGTACATTCTGAATAACGGGCCATGCAAGCCTGAAGGGCCATTCAAAAGGGATGGGAAGGGAAGGTGCTTTTCAAAAGAGTTCTATAACAAAACATCCAAAATTGGATGTAGAATTCCACGAAAGTGGCTATGTTACTCGCCATCTATGGACCGGGTGTACTGTGAGCAGTGCTGGCTGTTCGGTGACAGACCGTCTGCCCATCACCTCCACCAAGCGTGGAGAATAGGAATAAATGATTGGCAGGGTCTCTCTAAAAAGATTAAGGAACACGAATTCTCTCGCTCTCATTTGGCAGCATGTGTCGTGTATGATACGTGGAAAAATAATCTGACCATTGACGCGCAAATATCATCTGAGTTTAAGAGAGAGGTGGGGTTTTGGACCGAGGTCCTAACCAGAATAACTGATGTTACACTAACACTGGCCTCTCGCAACTCTGCTTTCCGGGGTCACAGAGAGAAAATAGGTGATATAGATGATGGTAATTTCTTATCTACCATAGAACTTATGGCACGTTATGATCCAGTTCTGCAAAGGCTTATTGAAAGCAAAAATAACGTGCACTACCTAAGTCCTCAAACTCAAAACGAAATAATTTCATTGCTATCGAAACAAGTGCAGGACACAATCATTACAGACATACAGAATGCAGAATTCTATTCGATTATAATGGATACTACCCAGGACATTTCAAAAGTAGACCAACTGAGTCAAGTGTTCAGATATGTTACTATAGCAAATGATGAAAATGGAAACCCTACAGAGGTGAAAATAAACAAAAGTTTTTTGGGCTTCCATGCAGTCACAGACCAAACTGCTGCAGGTCTAGAGAGAGAAATTCTCGAATCGATGGAGAGAAAGGGGATACTACTTGGGAAGTGCCGCGGACAAGGATATGACGGGGCTAGCAATATGAGTGGCGTCTACTCCGGTGTACAAAAACGCATAAGGGATAAAGAGCCCAACGCAGTGTACATTCATTGTGCTGCTCACAATTTAAACCTTGTACTCAATGACGCATGCCAAAATATACCTGAGATAAAAGACTTCTACGACACTGTTGAAAGGCTATATGTATTCTTTAGTGGAAGCATCAAATGATGGGAGCTTTTGGAAACACACCTCTCAGTGCCCAAGGCTGGCCAGCCTACACTGAAGAGACTATGCCCGACACGATGGGCATCAAGACAAGACGCCGTCCAATCATTGCGGTTCCGTTATGCTGACATTATGCAAGCGCTAACTAAGATAGACTTGCTCTCCAAAAAAAGCGAGGAACGTGCCGAGGCGACTGGCTTGAAAAAGGCCATGAAGAGCTTTGAGTTTGTTGTAATGACTGTAATACAGGGCAAGGTCCTTGAAACAGTCAACATTGTGTCCCAAGCTCTCCAGCGCAAAGACGTGGACCTCTTACAGGCGACAGCAATGCTTGGTAACGCAACCGATACACTTGCCCAACTCCGAGGAGAGTTTGATGGCTTAAAAGCGCACGCGCAAGACCTGGCATCCTCATGGGGTGTCCACAGTCTCTTCAAAGACAGACGCGCAAGGCGCACAAAGAGGCACTTTTCAGAGCTTTGCGAGGATCAGCGGCTCCAAGACCCAGGGGAGCATTTTAGAGTGGCGGTATTTTACGCAAATATCGATATTGTCGTTGCCCAACTCAAAAATCGATTTGTTGGAATGAGCGAAGTTGCACAGCGATTTTCTTTTCTGCTTCCCCGCGAACTTTTGCGCGCAACAGACAAGGATCTGTCTGAGTCCGCAAGTGCTTTATCAGGCCAGTATAAAGACGACCTGTCAGCCGAGTTTCCTTTCCAGATCCTGTCCCTCCGTAATGCTCTTAGGCCTACTATAAAGAAAATTGAGCGTGGAACAATCAAAGACCTTGCACAAACCCTGCTCATTGAAAATCAGTCCATTTTGCCAAGTATCCCCGATGTTGCCACAGCACTGAAATTGGTTTTAACTATACCCGTGACTGTTGCCAGTGCTGAGAGATCTTTCTCAAAACTTAAATTAATAGAGACATATTTGAGGAGCACAATGTCGCAAGAGAGACTGTCTGGGTTAGCAGTCCTTAGTATTGAGAGCCGACGCGCGCGCAGTATAGATTTAAAGACTGTTATACAGGACTTTGCGCAGAAGAATGCCAGGAGACGTGCTCGTATAAAATAATAGGCCTACAAAGCAGCTCCTGATTGCATCCTCTTTGTAGCCTATATAGGATGTGTTTTATTTGCTTGTTTTTTGTAGGCTACTTTTCTTTTATACAGAATGTTATGTGAACCGTTCCGTTGTGTGAACTCCAATGATGATAGGCTATAACGTTCTACAATATACCTTCATGTTACAAAAAATACACAGCCACTTGTTTGTATTTGTCAATTATGTTTCAATCAGATGTATATTATTATACAGTTCCTACTGACCTTACTGTTTAAATCAGATGTATCTATACAGAAAGTTCCTACTGACCTATAGGCCTACTGTTTACAAAAGATGCCTGAAAAAATAAACATTTAAAAAAGTGGCCGCGATGTCTATCCCATGTCACTCTATTATTGATTTAGGGGAGGGGGCGGGGCCCCATGGTCCGACCTGCGGGGGAGCCCCGAAATATTGCGCAACGCCACTGAGGGCAACAGCACAGGTTCCTCCTCCTCCATGTCAAAAAACAAGCTTAAAGCTTGACTCACGTTCAGAGTTCTCTTCATCATAGTTGAATCTTCAAAACTCTAAATCTATCTAACTATATCTAAATTCTCAATGTTTGTCTGTCACTTTGCTTCAATCGCAGTCTCCCGCCATCTCTCTTCGTCTCCCGCCGCCTGTCTTCGTATATCTTCGTCTCTCTCATTTCCCGCCGTCTCTCTTCGGTTCCCGCCGTCCCTCTTCGTCTCTTTTCGTCTCGTTTCGTATCACTCCGTTTACCTGATTACCTCACCCCCTCCCTGGTAAATACATCCTGTTGAGCAGAATCTACAGTTTCCAGTATTTTCCGTTTCGTAAAATTATCAAATACGGCGAAGATATTAAAATATGTGCTTCCATTATTCATACTTCTGAAATATATCTGTATTAACTTTATATCATCGTATGTCCGTGTTTATTTGTGTCTGTTTATTGGGTCTTTTTGCATGAAACAAAGACTGGCATATAGTTTCAAGCCAGTACTTTCGACAGAAATACACATACATCCTGTTGAGCAGGATCTACAGTTTCCAGTATTTTCCGTTTCGTAAAATGATCAAATGCGGCGAATATATTCCAATATGTGCTTCCATTTTTCATACTTTTGAAATGTATTAACTTTATATCATCGTCTCTCCGTGTTTACTGGGTCTTTTTGCATGAAACAAAGACTGGGATATAGTTTCAAGCCAGTACTTTCGACAGAAACACACGGCAATGCTGTCCGGACTGTTGTTATTATGCGGCACAGGTCATGTGATCTGATCACGCCGGCGTGACGGTTGACTCCAAAGGGTTAATATTAAATACATATAAGTATTTTTACAACTTGTATTTAGAAATACTCTGTTGTAATTATTGATGCATAAATGTGTTCATCCATTCAATGTGGCATCTGCTATAATGGGGTTAATGTATGATATTACTTAATAATACAATACATTATAATATATGATATGATAATTATATTTTTGTTTTATTCATTTCTTATTTCATAGTTTCTCATTATTATTATTTTTATCACTCATCTTATTTTTGATTTTATTAATCTGTGTGAATCTGTGCTGTCCTGTTTTTCACTCTCACCCTGTTGCTGTTTGAACTACTGAATTTCCCCACGGGATTAATAAAGGTCCATCTTATCTTATCTTAATGTATAAGTTGATTTACTTCAATCTACTGTACTGTGTAAAAACACCCCAACAATATTACAAGAAATATACTGCATAAAGCAAACTATATACTTTATTTGATCTAAAATATTGATGTTTTTTCATTATAGTAGCTTGTGAAAACCATACAGTAACAAATAAGTGATTGAATGCTACAGTATTCAGCAAACACAACTGCAGAGCTGTAAACATTGCAAACAGTTGTCTTTGTGTATTTTGTGAATGAAGCGCCATCTCATGGTTAAATCCTGTAATTGAACAAATGGGGAAATTGGGCAACGCCCTCTAGCAATTTGGCAACACCCCCAGCCGCTGGCATCCGCTGGGCTTTTGACTGGGACACACCCACCTGAGTCTGATCTGGAGTGCTTCATCTGTAGAAGATAGTCTGTAGGAAAATTAAATAGTTACCTCACCCCTCCCTCCCTAACACCCCCCACCCTCACCCCTATGGGCTATGATCACATTATTAACAAGACATAAATCAAAAAGTTACAAAACATAAAATATGCTGGAAGAGATATAAGAACTTCGGCAGAATTACCATTTTAATAAGATTGACACGGCCAACAAGGGATAAGGGAAGGGAAGACCACCTAGATAGATCCGATTTGCATTTAGCTAAGAGTGGTTGGACATTTTTGGGAAACAGATCTTTAAAGGAGCTGGTGATAGATACCCCCAAGTATCTGAAGCCGTCTGATGCAATATTAAAGGGAAAAGCGGTTGGGGGGAGTGTCTTCGCCAGTTGGTTTACAAAAAATAGTTAGCTCTTTTGGAGATTTAATTTGTAGCCTGATAAACGACCAAACTGCTCAAGGATTGACAATATAGGAGGATAGAGAGGACACAGGATTGGAGACGTATAGGAGAAGGTCATCCGCGTAAAGGGAAAGTTTGTGAACTATACCATGGCGAGTGATGCCCTCAAACCCATTGTGGCCTCTGAGCCATATAGCTAGAGGCTCGATGGCTAAATTAAACAATAGGGGAGAAAGCGGGCAGCCCTGGCGTGTCCCACGTTGGAGAAAAAAGAAAAAAAAAAGAGGGGTAGAAATTACATGAAATACAAAGACCAATAACTGAAAATTACATAAAAATACAGGTGCTTCTTCATGTTAATAGTCAGTAAAAATAAATACCAGGGAAATAACGGTACTGGAAGTTACATGAGGAAACAGAGAAGACAAAAAAAGTAATGGTCAATGTATTGGCGAGATAAGGAAAGGGGGAAGTGAAGGTCTCTCCTACCCCCCACCGGGTTCACTCACACCTCATCAGCATCAGGGTTGATTGTAAGGTCATTGATTAGCAGTAGTAAGGGAGTCCAGGTCTTATGAAAGAGTGTCAGGGATCCTTGTAGTGAAAATCATATCTTTTCGAGATTAATACACTGTAATAGTTCCTGTATCCACCTGTCATGTGTGGGTGGGGAGACGTGCTTCCACTTAAGAAGAATGGAACGCCTGGCCAGCAGGGTTGTGAAGGCGATGACCCGCTGAGTCGTGGTGGGCATGTTCTGTGTTGGGGGGATGCCGAACAAGGCAGTTAGAGGGTTACGGGGTATGGGTGTGTTAAGGGCCTGCTCAAGGGTTTTGAAAATACTAGACCAGAAGGCATTCAGGCTGGGGCATGACCAAAACATATGTGTGTGATTGGCAGGAGATTGCTTGCATCTGTTACAGGCATCGCTTCTAAGAGGACATATTTTGGCTAGTTTAGCATTTGTAAAGTGAGCCCTGTGGAGCACCTTACACTGCATTAGACCATGCCTAGCACAGATAGATGAGGTTTGCACCAAACGAAGAATGTCCCTCCACTTACTGTCAGATATGTCTACACCCAACTCACCCTCCCAGGACTCTTTTATAGATGTAGTAGAGGCTAGGTCAAAGGAGGCAAGTTTTCCATAAATAGTAGATACCAGCCTTTTTTGGTCACAATCAAGGGTGAGAAACTGGTCAATTCCTGACTCAGGGGGGCGGTTGGGAAAATGGGGAAATTGTTTTTGAGCAAAATGCCTAATTTGGAAGAAGCGGAAAAGATGACTGTTTGGCAGGTGATATTTGGCTGACAAGGATGCAAAGTCAGAGAAAACCCCATCCTTGTAAAGATTACTGATTGTGACAAGCCCGTTGGCAGCCCACATTCGGAAGGTGGGGTCCGAGCAGGATGGAGAGAATGAGTGATTATTTAGAATCGGAGCTTGGATTGAGGCTCTGTGTAAGCCATGTTGCCTTCTGAATTGAAGCCACATCTTAATAGTACTGGTAAAAATTGGGTTGACTGAGATTTTGTGCGTCATTACGGGAAGTTGGGAGCAAATCACACAGTGTAAGGAGCTAGAGGAGGAGGAGATCTCCATGTGAACCCATGGTGGGCTGGAGTTAGGAGTCTTGGGGCCAGTCCAGTAAAGGAGTCGGTTAATATTAGAGGTCCAGTAGTAGTGACGGAAGTTCGGGAGTGCCAAGCCGCCCTCCGACTTGGGGAGCTGAAGAATTGATTTTTTAAGACGGGCGGGTTTGTCATCCCAAATGAATGCATTTAGTTGACTGTCAAGACAGGTGAAAAAATATATATTGATGCAAATTGGGATATGCTGGAAGAGATATAAGAACTTCGGCAGAATTACCATTTTAATAAGATTGACACGGCCAACAAGGGATAAGGGAAGGGAAGACCACCTAGATAGATCCGATTTGCATTTAGCTAAGAGTGGTTGGACATTTTTGGGAAACAGATCTTTAAAGGAGCTGGTGATAGATACCCCCAAGTATCTGAAGCCGTCTGATGCAATATTAAAGGGAAAAGCGGTTGGGGGGAGTGTCTTCGCCAGTTGGTTTACAAAAAATAGTTAGCTCTTTTGGAGATTTAATTTGTAGCCTGATAAACGACCAAACTGCTCAAGGATTGACAATATAGGAGGATAGAGAGGACACAGGATTGGAGACGTATAGGAGAAGGTCATCCGCGTAAAGGGAAAGTTTGTGAACTATACCATGGCGAGTGATGCCCTCAAACCCATTGTGGCCTCTGAGCCATATAGCTAGAGGCTCGATGGCTAAATTAAACAATAGGGGAGAAAGCGGGCAGCCCTGGCGTGTCCCACGTTGGAGAGGGAAGGTAGACGATTGAATGCCATTTGTGTTTACCGATGCAGAAGGGGAGGCGTATAAAAGTTGAATCCAAGAAATACATTTGGAGTCAAAGCCACATTTTTCTAAAATGAAGAACAAGTAGCTCCACTCCACCCTATCAAAAGCTTTTTCCGCATCGAGTGAAACTATGACTTCAGGGACATTGGACGGGGGCGAGAAAATAACATTAAGTAGCCTCCTGGTATTGAAGAAAGAGTGTCTCCCTATCATAAAGCCTGTTTGGTCAAGCGGAACTATAGAAGGTATCACGAGTTGGAGGCGGACGGACAAAATCTTAGCCAGTATTTTACAATCAACATTTAGGAGGGAAATTGGTCTGTAGCTGCCACAAAGAGTAGGATCGTTATCCTTCTTCAATAGTAGAGAGATGGATGCCATGGATAGGGTTTGAGGTAATCTGCCTTCTTAAAGGGAATCATTATACATCCTTGCTAGAATTGGGGCCAAAAGAAACGAATACGCCTTGTAGAATTCGACTGTGAAGCCCGTCCGGACCAGGGGATTTCCCATTTTGCATAGATTTGATGGCTTCCTGAATCTCTAAAGTGGAAATGGGGTCCCCCATTCCGCCTATGTTAACTACGTCAATTTGGGGGAAAGTTAAGGAGTCAAGAGGATTTGGGTTTATTGTGCCAATTGTGGGGCATTCAGAAGTGTACAAATTATTATAAACTTCAAAGAAAGACTTGTTTATTTCAATCGGGTCAGAGACTAAATTGCCTTCGGGCGACTTTACTTTGGGGATTAATCTGGAGGCGTTAACTGCCCGAGCCTGTTGAGCCAGAAGCCTCCCAGCCTTGTCCCCCTGTTCAAAAAAGCGCTGTTTAGTTTGCCTCAGTTGTCTCTCCGCTACGCTCGTCATTAAAAGGTCATGTTCCAAATGTAATAATATGCGTTTTTTATATAAGGTCGGTGAGGGGGAGGAGGAATACGTTTCATCAATTCGGAGAAGTTCTTCCAAAATTGCCGACAGCCGAACCCTTTCATCCTTTCTTAGTTTGGAAACATACGATATAACCTGCCCACGAACATAGGCTTTGAGAGCCTCCCACACTGTTCCACAACTTACATCAGCAGTGTCATTAATTTCGATATATAAACGAATCTGTGAATTAACAAAGTCCTTAAACTTGTCATCTGACAGCAGGTGGGAACTAAACCTCCACAACTTAGCGGGAGCAACACTAAGAGGGAAGTGGATGTCAATTGATACAGGAGCGTGATCTGAGGTGGCTATAGGATGGTATTGACACGCGCTGGCAAGGTGTAGCAAGCTGTCATCAAGCAGAAAAAAATCTATTCGCGAGAATGTGTGGTGGACATGTGAGAAAAAAGAGAAAGCTTTACTTTGAGGGTTTTTAAATCTCCAAGGGTCTGAGATTCCTAATTGTGCTGCATAATTTGAGACTACATTAGCGGATTTTGAGAGAGTGCCAAGCTTAAGGGATGACCTGTCGAGGTGCACATCTTGAATCAAGTTAAAATCTCCACCCATGATTATGCGGTGATTGTCTGCGTTCGTGATTTTAGCAAAAAGGTTCATAAAGAATTGGTCATCATCCCAGTTGGGTACGTAAACGGAAACCAAAATTACAGGCATGCCCTGCAAGACACCTGAAACTATGACGTAGCGGCCATTATTGTCGAGAATAGTAGTTGTTGGTACGAACATCACACTCTTGTGAATAATAATGGCAGCACCTCTGGCTCTACTAGAAAATCTTGAGTGGAAGTAATGGCCCATCCACGCCCGCTTGATGCAAAGGGTGTCAGACGTTTTAAGGTGTGTTTCTTGTAAAAATATAATGTCCCCTTTAAGATGTTGCAGTCGAGTCAAGACCTTACCAATTTTAATAGCTTTGTTCATTCCTCTGGTGTTCCAGGAGATCAGGCGCACATTTCTGCCAGCAGTCGTCATACTGTTAGTCATATGGGGAGTCTAATGAAGGTGGTCTGAAACCGTTGTGCTTCCCGAGGACTGAGGGGAGAGGAGTGGTGGGGGGGAAGAAGAAAACCGGGGAAGGGGAAAAAAACAGTACAAAAAAAACAAGCGAAGGCAAAAATAGACAAACCATAAACAAAACACAACCCATAAACCCAAATGTGACCATACCTGGAGCATCCCAAATACAAACCTTGTCTGAGCGCTATAGCTCAAAGCTCAACAGCTGAACTTATCTTCCGGGGTCCTGTTCTCTATACTAAAAGCGGGAAGCCCATTGTAACACGGAAGAGTATTAAAGTGAACCAAAAAAAAAATAGCCAGCCAATATAAGCATAGCAGAGGGCAATAAGGCACTGACATAGATCTCAAGTAACATACATAAAAAAAAAATAAGGCCCAGAGATCAAGTAAAACTAAATAAAATTGCACTTTAAGGGTTAAAACCCATAGAAGGAATCAATTCAAACAGCATTCAGAACAGTCCAAGTACTTGGGTCCCATGTAGTGTAAACAGTAGCAGGTGCATTCATGTTCATTGCAATATCAGCACTAGGCTCAAACTATCAGTGCAAATACCAGAGTGGCTAAGGTGCATGTACAAAAAGTGTCCATGAAAGCAGAATCCGAAAAAAAAGTAGTAATAGTCTCTTACTAAACGTCCCATCAGACGCAAGAGTTATCGGCACCGTTAGTGCTAGTCAGCGTCAGGACGAATGGATACTATGTAGCCTTTAGCCTCTGCCACCGAGGAGAATCTCTTCTTACCTCCCTCCTTCGATACGATAGAAAGCCTCGCAGGGAACAGCAGGGCTGGCTTGAGCCCTAGGTTGTAAAGCTCCGCCATCACCTCTCGGTATTTGTAGCGCTGTTCCATCACTTCGGGTGTGTAGTCCTCGTAGATGGCGATGGGCATACCTTGGTACTGTAGCTTGCCTCTCCTGGTCCGGGCCTCGCGGATCATTTTCTCCTTCTGCTGGTACCTGTGGACGCGGATGATGACCGGCCGTGGCCTTTGCCCCGGCTTGGGCTTGTCGGTGAGTGAGCGGTGGGCCCTGTCGCACTCCGGCGGCGAATCAAGGACGCCCTCACCAAAGACCTCCATCAGCAGCTTTGGGAAGAATGTCGAGGGATGAGGGCCCTCAATGGATTCTGGCAAACCGACAATTCTTATATTGTTGCACCGGCTGCGGGACTCGAGATCAGTGACTTTGGCCAGCAGTTTAACATTGCTGTCCGTTAGCGTAGCACAAGTAGCCTCCAGGGCTAACATGCGTTCGTCCTGCAAGTTAGCATTGGACTCGAGCAAAGCAATTGTCTGCCCGTGCACGGTTTGACACAGTCGCTTGGATTCGGTCTAGTTTTGCTTCGAGAGTTGAGATGGCAGACTTAAAGTCGGCAGAGAGAGCTCTACGGTGGTCTTCAAGGAGGCCAGCCATGCCCGCCATGCTGAGATTGTTGCTAGCTAGCTCGGGGCTATCGGTCCTGGCGGTTTGTTCTTTTTTGTTGCTTTTCGCCGGTTTGGACGGCATACTACGGTGGCGTTGTGAGTGGAATAATATTAATGTTCACTTAATGTAAGTTAGAGAAGAGTTATGGGCTTCGGAAAAGTTACAACACAAAAGTTTGCGGGAGCAGAACTACGCACGTCTCTACTCCGTCATGCCCAACCGGAAGTCCTTCTGTACTCACATTTTGTAAATAATGTGTAAATGTATTACTGAATCATTTGGAAAGAGAGCAAAACAACGTTTAATAACACGTTAATGTGTTACATATCATTGTATATCTTTCTCACCTGTTTCAAACTGCCTACGCCCAATCTAAACTGTGCACCATGTACACATACAAGTTTCACTGCTGTTACAAAGGAAAAGCAATAATTAAATGCATCATGTATTAGTCATGAGCCATGCTTTTGGTAGACCCTGAAAGTTACAAGACATAAAAATGTAAACATCACTGATGTGAGCTGGCTGACTTTACAGTAATTGATGAAAAATAAGAATGTAATCACGTTGACAGTCTAGCAACAGAAATAATATGCCTTCAAATATATTCATTAATTTGTCAAATGTGACATACAATTATATTTCTATTTTAGATGGCTTTTTTATTTATTTACATTTAAAATAGTGCACATATTCATCAGCTCTTTCAATTTTCCATGTATTCATATTCATTTGTATATTTATTTACTTAGTTTAGCATTTATTCACGATCTTTTTTAAATGTAGTTCATGTATTTATTATTATATGTATGAATTTAATAAGAAATTACAGACTGTAAAGATATTTGTATGATGAAGCAAAAAAAAGGCCTAAAAACAAAATACATTTGAAAAGAATGTCTAAAGAAAGGAAAGTAACACAGTTCATTACCGAATATGGTTGTGGAGGCTTTTTTTTCTAAATGGTTTATACAGCCACAGGAACCTAATACACATCCATAAAAACTACAGAGTTTCTATTCCATTTTACCTTCTTCCCATTAAATAACATAAACCTCTGCTGATTTGATGTCTAAGTCATTGCATATAGCCCATTGTGTGTGTTTATTATGGTTCACAGGGTACACAATGTATGCGTCCTATGAAACACATGGAATTGCTAGTCTCTTTTTTACCTGCATGTGAGTACTACGCTGACTGTAAATCTTATTGGCATATGATTATTTCATGATTTACATAAAGTGTGAGATGAGTTACAAAACAATTTTGATATGTTAAGCGCCGAATCATTTACAAACATATTTAAATATTTTGTTGATCATTTGTTTATTATTCAATTAAAGCTTATAAATCACTTCCAGTTGATCGTTATGAAAACATTTTAACCAATGATAAGCCGATAATCAAGATTTCTCTTTTAAAACCATTTTTAGATTGATGCCAGCACCATACAGCTGATGACAGATGAAGACTTAAAGACTTTTCTGCCATCAGATGATGATCGCCTAGCAGTGTTGGGATTTTGTAGGCGAAAGGAATACAGTCACAACAAAACTGGAAAATCAAAGCTTTTTGAGCGCTTGAAAAGTAAATTGTCCAAAAGAAAACCCAATGATGAAGGGGAGAGCAGCAAAAACAGGATCAGTCTTCTTCTCTTGGTGTTGCCACAGCCATATATTTTGAAACGATCAGCTCGGATATGGTATTTCTTGAGAGCACAACTGAGGACAACTTTGACTTTTCTCTTTATCCCTCAGGAAGTGGATATGAGGATGTTTTGGAGAACAGCAACATTGTTTTTATAGGAGACATTGGTGAAAATGAGCACATTAATTTGGATGATACACTACCTCTTTCCCCATCAACAATGCCATCCAGTGAGCATAAGAGAATACTGGTTGTTCACAGAGGCCAGGTACTGCGAGAGCTCATTGCACATTTCTGTAATGAAGAACTTCAGGAGGTCGACTTCAAAATCAAGCTTGTGCTGCCGGACGGGAAAGCTGAGATGGCATATGACGATGGAGGAGTCGTCAGAGACTGCCTCTCAGAATTCTGGAAGGAATTCTATGAACAGTGCACTATGGGCAACACATTTAGAGTGCCTTTCCTCAGGCATGATTTTGGAGAGAAGCAGTGGGAAAGTGTCGGCCGTATCATTGCTTTCGGATGGGCAAGGGCAAAATATCTTCCTGTGAAGATCGCGCCCGTCATATTGGAGCAAGCTTCCTTAGGGTGTATCAAGAGTGATTTGGTGGAGAACTTCTTACAGTACATGCCAGAATCGGATCGTTCAGTGTTTGAGTCCTGGTGATCCGATTTTGACAGTGTGGACCAAGAAGAGCTTTTGGAAGTGCTGGACAACCACAGCTGCAGAAGAAGGCCTACAGCCAGCAATGTAGATGAAATCCTCAAGGAGCTTGCCCAAAAAACTCTTGTCCAAGAGCCTGCATATGTCATTGAACAATGGGCAAAAGTACTATGCACAGCTGGGCACAGCCTTCAGGACCTGCCATCATTGTATGAAACTCTACAACCAACGGCAAGAAAGGTTGTTAAGTCTCTCACCTTCCCAGAGTCCATCAATGTCCACCAGAAGGACATTCAAAAGTACCTAACGAAATACTTAAGGAATGCTGATATGCAGCATCTGTCTTGGTCCCTCAGGTTCTGCACAGGCTCAGATCTATTCCTGGGAAAGGAAATCATAATTGACTTTACCCAGATTCAAGGTTTTCAGCGAAGACCTGTGGCCCATACTTGTGGCTGCGTCCTGGAGCTGTCAATCCATTATGACAGCTTTCCTGACTTCAGCTCTGAGATGAACAAGGTGTTGGAGTCTAATGTGTGGGTAATGGACATAATCTGATCTGTCCAACAGGATCTGTTATTAGAGCAACTATTCCAGGCTGATGCCCCAGAAGGTTGTGAGTTCAATCCCAAATCATTCCTGCAGCAAATCATTCCTGCAGCAACTTGACATTTAATTAATTTGTTGTTTATAATCAGTGTTTCTTGTGTCTTTTTCATGGATGTGGATACATTGGGTAGGGGCCCAATGGGTGCAGGGGCCCATTAGGCCCTGGGAATTTGAAGAATCGTAAAAATACGTGTGGCTACTTGCCCACTACAGATGGGTTGGGCCGCGGTGGTTTCTTTTTTTAGTAATAATTTGTCCATGTCCACTTGTTCTAAAGAAGAACATGGCAGTTGACTGGCCCAAGTAGGTACAAATGTGTGTATTCTCGCCAAGTAGAATGAGGCTTTGTCTGGAAGTATGTGTGAGTTCAGTACACTCTAAATGCTATATGTGGGGATATGTGTAAGATCATTCCAAAATATATTTTGAAGATATCAAAATTCCTGAATCAAATTGTTTTCTTTCTTTATTTGTAATGGCAGTTTACAATGTTGCCAGTTGTTGTGCCTGTTAACATTACAACGGCTTTCATACTGTGCAGTCACATGTTTATTTTGACTAAATAAAAAGTTTGCTGATAGAGTATTGTTTGGTATTGCAGTATTGCTACTTGTACTTAGTTATTCGTCCATCGCTATAAATCAACCTTTATTTAAAAAATAAGAGGAATATAAATGAATGTTTTTAAAATGACTGAACACATGAATATTACAGCATGTGCCAAAAAAGTGCATACATTGATACAAAAGAGTTTATTTACATATTGGGAATAATATGGACATTATTAAACTGATACTCACTACATTGCATGATCTTCTACATTTTAGAAGATCATGCAACAACCGCAACAGGGTGTTTTAGAATCTAAAACACCCTGTTGAAGATGACCTATTAATGTACTATTCAGCACCACAGACTATAGAGTTACCATGCACACTTTGACTGATGCATGCAGTCACTGTCACAATCAAGCCCTTGGACAGAGGACTGGTAACAAGAGCAACTTCGAAGGAGCCTGCAAACTTTGCAAAGTGTATCTACCTGCAGGCCTACATTTAGGATACAATGAATATTTCAGAGCATATTGGTATACTGGTAGGCCTATTAAGGTGGCGCTTTTTCTCAAAGAACAAAACCATACTCTATTCCCCCAGCTCATCAATAATCATTTGTCGAAGTTTTACATAGAGGTCCATAATTTCATAAACATCCTCTGACATTGCCAGGCTGTGCGAGACATTAGTTCAATACATAGGTGAAACACATCCTCATCACAAGGATAGTCCTTAAAACAACAGTGTTCTCTACATGTTTCAACCTATGATCAGCTGGCTGCAAGAAACTCTGAACCCCATATAGGTCGGGAACCGCATACATTATGGAGGGACGACCATTAGGAGCCCGAGGGTTGTTGATTGTTCTTATGCGATGGTCATTCCAGACAGCAACAATGTGATCAAGCTCCTCCATATATTGGGTAGAAAAAGATTAAAAACGTTATATAATACTTTTTCTGTCTTTGCTGATAATAAATAGTTATTTAGGCTACTGTACCTGTATGGTATTTTGAAAGCAAAACTGGATCAAGGATTTGTCGAGGAAGCTGCCAACAAAATAGCCATCAGCCTTCATCTGGTCAAAATGGTCCATCCAAAATTGGGCGCATTCACTTCTCAAGGTGCCCCACCAGCGTTCAATCTGCTGATTCCCAGTACTTGGACCTAAAGTGACACACTCCATGCCATTCTCATCCTCAATGTTGTGCAAAAACTTTTGCATCCGTGCAACATCCGTGATCTAACCTTACTCTTTGTGGACAGCCATTGTTTTCAGTCACAGAATCTATAAAATAACCTGCAATAATACGAGGATCATTATTGGTTTTATATGCTTCCAGCCAGATCATTTTCCTTGAGAAGCCATCTTTGCAGCCACTTATGCATATGCCATAAGGCTTTAATTTGTTGTATCCATCAATGTGCCACACATAATTTGGCTCACGACTAACATACACACGCCGTCTCAAACGGTTACGTGCACGTAGGTCAACCCCATTTCCGTCCATCAGTCACAACAGTTGACGTACCGTTTCTCTGTCGGTAATCATACTGGACATCCAACATTTCTGGTGCATCCATCTGTAGCCATGCTGTTTGTCAGATGTTTGTAGCTGTTGTTCGATGAACGATGCCACTTCAGCTGCATCTGTCTTATTTTTTCTCTGCCAAAGCTTGTTCTTTTGTAGCTTCCTCTGTAGTGTCCGTAGGCTTAGTTTAATATTGTGTGATTCCTCCAAAACCACTAAAATGGCCTTATTTGTGAATCCGTGTCTAAAGTAGTCTTCAATTATAGTATCCATTAGTTTAGCTAAGTGTGTCCCACACACTTGCTATTGTTGCTTTGGTGTAAGGGATGAAAGCTAATTAAAAAATTGCTCTTATATGATAGTAAGTCATTTTAATGAGATAACTAAGTCAATATAATGAGATAGCTAAGTCAATATAATGAGATATTAAGTCAATATGAGATATTAAGTCAATATAATGAGATAGCTAAGTCAATATAATGAGATAGCTAAGTCAATATAATGAGATATTAAGTCAATATGAGATATTAAGTCAATATAATGAGATAGCTAAGTCAATATAATGAGATAGCTAAGTCAATATAATGAGATATTAAGTCAATATGAGATATTAAGTGAATATAATGAGATAGCTAAGTCAATATAATGAGATAGCTAAGTCAATATAATGAGATAGCTAAGTCAATATAATGAGATATCAAGTCAATATAATGAGATAGCCAAGTCAATATAATGAGATGACTTAAAAAATACAATGCCAATGCCAATGGCAATGTAAAAATACAATGCCATACAATACAATAAGGAGTACTCCTGCCCTGGTTCGCGTGCTGTTCAGATTCCGGTCTTGACAGCAGGAGAAGAGAGAGCGATCTAAAGACACAACGGGCTTATATGCAAAGAGAACGGGGAGGAGGTGTGCCGGATTCTCCTCCCATAGAGTCCATTCATTGGTTGATATAAAAGCGACGAGCCAGCAGAGGACTCACAGAAACAAGAGTCTTTTACCATTTAAGGTCAAACAGACGCATGGGGTGTACTTTCACACACCCACACATTTTGCAGAGACTTCCCTCTCTGTGGCCCCCCTCTCCCCTTAGTTCAATGTACACACAGTTTCACATACTTTGGTTATAGTTGACTAATACAAACAATATATGTACAACTTTAATATCAATAATAACAAGGAAAACATTACCTCTGCTCTCAAGCAGTAAAATAGTAGAATATCAGCCTCTATAGAGAACGTAAACCCATTTTCCCTTAGTTGTGTCACACGCACACTCATTTTCCTTCTTTTACCATGTAAGGTAACACAGACACATTGAGTGTCCTGCACGAACCTACATAACATATACAGAGAATGCACACTAATTTCAGAGATCTGAGCTATCTTCAAATAAGGGCATTCCCCTGCTCACATCTTACTTTAAATAATGGTTTTACTCATATTTCCAACTCCCTATTATTATTGATACAAAGTAATTAAACACACACATATATTTTAGACATGTATCATTCTAGCTACTTGGCATTCTGTGTTTAGATAAGAATGTGTCCTCTCCCCACATCCCCAGTCTCCTGTCATGCCAACCTGCTCCTTATTTCACATAAGTAATTTAAACACATTTAAGCCAACTACTGCACAAAGTTTTGGCAATTTAGTACTCACAACATGAAAGAATGAAACAGAAATAAATCAATAAAAACACAAGCACCAGTATAATTGAGCAGTTATGATACAGCCAGATGGCTACTGCAACACACACACATCCTACTCTGCTGCCTATAGCATATCTATATAAGGGTATTTCCTCTCTGTCTCCTTCTCCTGACAGGGAAGTTTTCACTTCTCATCTTTCCAGCTTCTTGTTCATATAAACTGCTACTATTAAATACAAAGTAATTAAGTACACACATGAATATATATAAAACACACTTCTTATATATCAGGGGACATTAAAATGAATATACCAAAAATTACACTGTATTAAACTTCCTGCTATAATATGTTAATTTAATTCTCTTCATTTCCCCCTTTTGATCTTATTTCCAAAGATCAACTTAAACAAGGCATTTGAAACATAACTACAGTCATTATTTTGTACTGTGTCTGTCCCAACTTTGTATATATCTATCAGAAACTGAGACCTAGAGTAGGCTACTTTAAACCTTTGGGAACAGCCCATCATACCAACTTCTTATGACAGTGGAGAGAGAGACCAAAACATGTTAAAAAACTGCGTCCTTGTCTGCTGAGTCTCCATACTCGTCCTCTCCCTCCGAGGCATAGGCCAACAGGGGCCTTTGATACGGAGGGGGAGAAGCAGCTTTGCCTTCAATGGTGGAACTGATTAGTCTGACACATAATGAGCGGATGCACGGCACACAACAACACCCACATTTTATTAAAATGGCCAAAAAAGTAGCTACAGAAATAAAAAGAGACATTATTAAACCCTTCCATTGACCAAACATGTTAGTAAACCACTCTTTAAGGGGATTGTGTATCCCTGATTGCTCATGCATAGTTTTAGATAGGGTACGAAGGCCTTCTAAGGCTTTAGTCACGGAACCGTCCGGCGCCGTGTTGTTGGGAATAAACGTACAGCACATATCCTTGAACATTGAGCAAACACCCCCTTTCTCCGCCAGAAGCATATCCAACGCCATCCTATTCTGCACAGCCATAAGGGACGTTGGACCCAATTGTTCAGCCAGGCCTTCTACCGCGTCCCTAGTGAGATTGGCCAATCGGAGTATGTTGTAATGTACATAGTTGATCCTTTCTACATTTTTGATAGGGGTAACAGGGAAGACGGCAGAGATAACTGGAAAACTTTCAAACCCTGCAGCTATTTGGTCAGCTAGTTTGTATTCATTAGGGACCCCTCGTGGAACTCCTATGGAATCGATGTAGGTGGGATAATTGAGGTATAAATCAAACGTGTTTCTGGTGTCCCTTTTAGCCAGTACATGTAGGGAGGCTTTAGGGTCCGTGGGCACCAGTTTTTCGCCTAATAACATTAGGGGGGCATGGAGACGCACCATAGCACACAATCCTTCAGATAATTCGGGGATACGGGTGTACAGGCGGTGGCCCCCACAATAATAATAGAGACCAGCCCTGGCCCAATGTCCTATACTAGTGCTAGACACGGTGTGGTTACACCAATCCGTAGGGATATTTCCTAGGTCAAAACGTGGAGATTTTTGGACCATGGTGAAACAGGTGTACCCACCGGCGCCTCTGCTAGGCGTGAATAGGCCTGTCCTAGTACCATTATCAATTGGAGGGAAAACCTTGGCCAGGGTGGTGCAGTTAGGAGGACTAGCCATCTTGGTCAGCTGTAACATACAGTTGTAACCCCAGGTATCTGTGGGAAACAGGGGCGCAGGGTCAGTGATTAATTGCGGGCGGGCCGTGGCACAGGCTAGGCATTCCCCTGCCATTTGTTCTTGGGCTGTCCGAGCCACCCATTTTAACCATAGATTGTCATCTGTGTATCCTGTGGCCATTTGGATGACGTCTAGAGGTTGAAGTTGGCTATAATCCCCCGTACATTTATTTGTGCATGTAATTTTAGACAGGTATTTAACCTTAGCTCCTGCCTGAGGAAGGTTTTGCTTTACCTTTGGTATAACTTTAATTTCGAAGAGGCCTTGTGGCGAACCCCTTCCTGCATGTACTGCGAGGACATAAAGTCCAGCGTCGGAGAGCACGACATTCTTTAGCGTTATGAGTACCGGATTACAAAACCTGGCGGAGCACGGAACGCCTGGGTTTCTCCTAACCACTTTCATTCTATATTTGAGGGATCTAACAATTTCCGCCGATCGGTAAGGTGGCATGTATCCCCAGTCATCAGGACCCGAATTTACTATGACACCGGCCCAGGACTCGCAGGAGCAACCGTAGGTGTATTTGACGAACACGTGAGGATCGCCTTTGATTATAACTGTACAGCCTTGGTAAACGTAAGGACTGCCTTTGACCTTATCTTGGATGCTTCTGTTATATACCGCTGGGGCTAAGCAGACGTATTTGGCTAGGTTGGAATAGGTCCTGGCGAGGTTTCCGCAGGGGGCAATTTTGCACAGGTCGATTTGTATTATTCCATCACTACCTTCTTGTAAAGAGAAGATTTGTTTAGGAGACATGGTGGTAACTACTACCTCATATTTGGCCCGTTTGACCCTAGTTACGGATTCATTTGGCGGGGGAGTGGAGTCTGGGTGGTCAATGAAATCACATAAGATTAAAATAATGGCAACAGTCACAGTAGAAAACAGGACTAAGCCTGTGAAACATTTCCAGTTCTCATACATGATTATGCTGTTAGCTCCAACTCTTCTAGTGTCAGTAAAAAACGTCTATGCTAACGTATGGTATTAAAACCCAAGTTATTAAGAGTGCTGTGGACCAATGGGTCATTCAACCTTGACTCTTTAAGCGTTAGAATGTACATACAGTAGGGCGAACAAATACACTATTATTCCCAATAGTATCTGTCTGTCTGTCTGTCTGTCTGTCTGTCTGTCTGTCTGTCTGTCTGTCTGTCTGTCTGTCTGTCTGTCTGTCTGTCTGTCTGTCTGTCTGTCTGTCTGTCTGTCTGTCTGTCTGTCTGTCTGTCTGTCTGTCTGTCTGTCTGTCTGTCTGTCTGTCTGTCTGTCCGCTCGCTCTGCCGTAGACCGGAAGTTTACAACCGCACACTCAATGAACCGGAAATGGAAATACATCATCCCGTGCAACTAGCCTATAAGAACTGGATACAGCGTGGGAGGCGGGGCCTCATTCATTCCTATGAGAGCTGCTCATTGGCGCATGAAAACAAAACGGCACAACTTTTGAGAGAGCGAAATGTCACAGATTACCCGTCATGTCTGAGAAGTACCCGTATGTGCGCTCATAGAGCATGCACAACTTTAACCACGCCCCCCAAAAGGCTCGTTCACATCAAGCACGTACATTTGCGTACACGTAACAGCTCCCCGCGTTCATGACAGCATGGTACTGGATTGTTATATGATGGATTTGATATTAACGAGGCGGCCGCAGCAGTTAGCAGCTAGCGGCTAGCTAGTAATTATGCTAAGTTACACATATTGAAGTAACCTGTGTTCCTAGTGTCCAGATATGAGTTTGCTTAAATATATCTGTATTTAATTACTTTGTATTAAATAGTAGCAGTCTGTATAACAAGAAGCTGGAAATATGAGAAGTGAAACATTTGTATTAAGAGTAGTGGAGATGTGAGAGATGAGATATCCTTATTTGGACACCACGTGACAAACATCTGGAAGGCATCAGAGTAAAATGTGTGTGCGTTCTATATATCCTATATATATGTTTTCTGTAAAGTTTTACTATTTCTCGCATTGCTGTAGGACTGCTTAAGAGCAGAGATAATGTTTTCTTCGTTATTATTGATATTAAAGTAACTTGCATGTATTACTTGTATTAGCCAACTATAAACAACTATATTTTAGACATATCTTAAAAATGCCAAGGGTGTGTGGAGCTGTGTGTATTGAACTGATGGGGGAGGGGGCTGGAGAGAAGGAAGTCTATGCAAAATACCTCAAACTTAAGAGACTCTTATTTCAGGGTCGCCTCGGCTGGCTCGCGCTGATTCGTTGCGACAGGCCATCGTTTTTGTATCTCCCAATGGATGACCCCTATGGGAGGAGCATCCACACAACTCCTCCCTTTCTAACTACATGTAGCCCTGTTGTGTTCTTGGTCCGGTCTCTTTTTCCTCCTGCTGCCAAGATAGTAAGATCTCCCAGCACTAGGAACCGAGCAGGAGTACTCCTTATGTTGTATTGTTGTTCTTTTACCATTAAAACAGATTATTGTTTATCCTTTATCCTGGTGTTTCGAATTCCTTCTTTTATAATTTGACCAGCTCATCAAGGGACGCGCAGAGCCGAGGTGGGCTTCAGACCACCGTCCTCAGTGCTCCAACACACATCAATCTTTATGTACTTTTATATTACGCTGATGTAACAGGATCTAGTGATATCCAAGCAACAGAGCTTCATTTAGCATGATACTTTTGTGGGTTGTACATGAAAACCACTTGGTAATATATAAAAATATACTGTATGTATTCTGAAGCCTGTTATGATTAATTGTGAGTTAAATCTTTATCTAAAAAGTAAAGCTGATGATGGATTACTGTGGTGGAGTTAAAATAACAATAGCCTATTTCTCTTTGAAATGTGATGGAGTAAAAGGATAGTAACTGTGATTATTCATGTTAAGTAGCCCACAAGTAACTAAAACATATAGTACTCGAAGGAAAGGTGTCAAATGTTTCCATAAATACCAATATAACACACTACAACACAGACTATAACACCCCTTGTTGTTAAATACCAACCATGTGTGTAAATAATGTAACAAAGTTAGCTTAATTAAAAAATA
The DNA here is from genome assembly GCF_902827175.1 of Gymnodraco acuticeps. Lineage (NCBI taxonomy): Eukaryota > Metazoa > Chordata > Actinopteri > Perciformes > Bathydraconidae > Gymnodraco > Gymnodraco acuticeps. The sequence continues at coordinate 2,535,270 of NW_022991451.1, forward strand.
ATTAATTAATGTCATATTTCAATTAGATAAATAAATACTTTATTTCATGTTATGTTATAATCGTTAAATATGGCATGATTTAATACAGTTTGTTTTACATGTTAAACCGATAGGCGTATGTGTTTCTTGTTTCTTGTAGCTAGGAACTAATGTTTGTTCATGTGCTGGTACTGCGTGTTTTGCTGTTACACAACTCAACGTGGGTTGACGTCTTTGTTTGAAGCTCTGCTGAAGTCTGTGACAAAGTTTAATGTGACAAAGTTATACAGAAAAGGAACTGTAAGATTAATCTCCTTTCACGACAAGCGGCCAACGAGGTATTTGTTTTATGTTTTCATATGTGTAGCACAATATGCTAATATGTTTGGCTATGTATACGTGTCATTCGGTGTTGTAGTTCTCACGGCGTAACGGAAGAGGGGAGGCTACATGATAAAAACTCCAATAAATAAACGCCCGTTTTAAAGAACCGACCTGTGTCTGTGTCGTGAAGAGAGCTACAATGTGTATATATTAGGGCTGTCAGTCGATTAAAATATGTAATCGCGATTAATCGCATGATTGTCCATAGTTAATCGCGATTAATCGCAAATTAATCGCACATTTTGTATCTGTTCTAAATGTACCTTTGAGGAATATTTTTCAAGTTTTTAATACTCTTATCAACATATGAGTGGACAAATATGCTTTATATGTGTGTTTATTATCATTTGAACAATGACAAATATTTGAATGAATATTAAACACAACAACCTGGAACCTCTCTCATACAATAATATACAATAATACTGTTGTGTGTGTGTGTGTGTGTGTGTGTGTGTGTGTGTGTGTGTGTGTGTGTGTGTGTGTGTGTGTGTGTGTGTGTGTGTGTGTGTGTGTGTGTGTGTGTGTGTGTGTGTGTGTGTGTGTGTGTGTGTGTGTGTGTGTGTGTGTGTGTGTGTGTGTGTGTGTATGGAGACACTGTGATGGATCGTTGGAGCTATGTGCAGCTCAAGGCATATGCTCGAATGGGAGCTGCCTGGACGCTGCAATCATGTTGCGCACTATCCGTGCTGAGTGTGCTGACTTTTCGTACATGTCCCACTGTCTGGCTACCTGCATAAAGTCAAGTGCTCAGCGAAATGTCGCTCCTCTGTTTTCATTGAAACAGCTCCTTATATCCGTTAGCGCAGCTAGCTAGCACCAGATGCTAACAACAGCAATACACGTAAGGTATGCCTCGCTCGCTCGCGCCACACATACACACACCCTCCCGGTCCTCCCAATGGCCAGTCGGTGCCTGCCGGTGAGCGTGGAAGTGTGGTCTGCCACAAGCGGGCGGCAGGAGCGGGGCTGTCAGCATCAGCTTGTAGATGGTATTTTAAACTCGATGCGCTCTGAAACTACGGGGCGGCCGAGGACAAAAAATACACATGCGTTAATCGCGTTAAAATAATTAGTGGCGTTATTAACGCGTTAACTTGACAGCCCTAGTATATATATATATTAGGGATGCCAGCGATTAATCGATTAATCGTTACAGTCTCCATAATCGATTATTATTTTTTTAAATCGATTATATTTTTTTAATTATTTTATTTTTATTTTTTTTCTGGCTTAGTTTCAACCAAAATATAGACTAATGCTAATAATAGTAATAGTATTAATAATTGTAAATGGCCATTGGTCACACCACCAGTTTGTTTTACTGTAAACTTGGAGGAAGCCTGCGTGCAGAGCAGACTGCAGCACGCTACACACCGACCCCGCCCCCACCCCCCCTCTCCCTCACACGTGCGACTAAAGATGAACAAAGCGGCAGGTAAAAAGAGTTCCTCCTCGTGGAACTACTTCGAACTTACAAGTCCAAAGGAAGTTAAATGCAAGCTCTGCGAAAAGACGTTGGTCTATCACAGCTCAACCTCAAGAATGCGTTTGCATTGGAGTGCGAAGCACGCCAAAGAGGTTACAGAGAAAGACGCAGCACAGCCGGCCATTACCAACTTCACTTCAAGGCCACGTCGTTGTGATGTCATGCGTGCAATGCATGTTTGTTGTTTGTACTGTTAAACATGTTCCAGTAAAGAAAACAACGGAATTCCTTTTGTCTGAGTTTTTCTTTTTTTCTCCCGCGGGGGGGGGGTCGGTCGATTAATCGATTATTAATCGCCAGGGCTGCCGATCAATCGATTTTAATCATGGTCAGTTTCTGGCAACCCTAATATATATGCCGCTAAAACTGCAATATATACCTGGCTGCTAAATCCTCAAAACTGTTACAGGATGTGTATTTTGTAAAACGTGTAACTTTTTTTTATTATAATTTCTTTTTTTTAATGTTTAATACTTCGTTTATGCATACTTTAAGTAACATCAGGATGTTTGTGGCTCTTTTCTGCTGTAACAATGTACATTGATTCTAATCTAATTGATATTATAAGACACGTTACAGCAAATACAATGGCACAGTTTGTGCAGAATATCAGTATGAGAAAACGACACCCTCTGTCCTTAGACCCTCACATCGTACAAGGAAAAACTTCCAGAGAAAAACTATTGCGACACTTGTTTTGTTTAAGATTATTTAGTGGAATGCTGTTGTAAACGATTGCATTGATCCGTACATCAATACCTTCACCCAGCTTTGCGGCCTCATATGAATGAAATAATCTTGTGGCTGGGAAAAATGTGAAAAAATAAATCTCACAAAGAGTGAGTTTCTGGTGTAATCATTATAATATCAAAGACAAGCACTTTTAACAATATATAAAATCATTCAGCAGCAGAGGTTGGGGTGGAAACAGCATTTCTAACTAAGATGATTACAATATTACAAGTTAAAAAAAATGTATATGTCCACTCAGGTGGACATTAAATATGCGTTAAAGTCTAAACTGAAAACGTGTACATTTGGAAAAAATGATAAATAAAGATGTGCAAACTTAAAATGACATTATAATAACTTAAGTATATTGATTTACGGCCCAAAAAGATACTGCAAATGAAGTATTTTCAAGAAGAACAGTAGCAGTAACAGTATGAAGTTTAGTTGAAATATAGCCAGTGATGCATGACGTCCACTTTAGTGGACAGGCGATTAATCATGATTTCCTGCAAACTTAAAATCAATACTTTGACAATTTATGAATTATATGATTCCTTAGTTGTTACTTGATGTCACCAAATGTTTATACCTGCAGGGAGCGCTTTCCATGAAAGGATTGGCAGGATATCGGCAGGTGACTTGGTCCATCTGGCTTTCTGTCGTTCATCTTGGTTTAGAGACATGTATCATGCACTTGCACTGACTTTCCACTGAGTAGCAGTGTATGGGATGATGCAATAGGGTCCTATGTAATGGCTAATGTGCAACTATGCCATCAAAACCCATGCATATACAAGAAAACACCTTTTGAAAAGCTGTCCACTGTAGTAGCCTCTATGCGTGAAAGGTTTAATAAAAAAAGTACATGGGAAACTTAAATATCCTGCAATATACCATTAGCAGAATAGGAACACATGTGCCAAAAAAATTCTAACATAACCAACACAAACTACTGGAAAGAATACACATGGAATATTTTCGTCTGTTACTTCAAGACCCCCCAAATTCAAAGTCTTAGTATTTGACCGTGTCTTGGATTGAGAAGGGCCTGATCCCTTCACTGCACAGTTCAAGGTTCAAGGTTTTTATTTGTCATACAAACATAGCTACAGTGTAGTTATGACGATGAAAATCTTAGGTCACAGGCTCCTCCAACAGTGCAACACAATAAAACAGATAAACAGAAAAATATAGCGCAGGTAAATAGTAAATACAAAAAGAAAAATATTTAAAAAATAGTGAAATAGTGCAATAAGAGTCTAAATGCAAGTTATTGGAATATGATATATTAGATAAATAATTTCTAAATAGCAGCCAGATGAATGTTATGGATGTTTCAACAGGTGTTAAACAGTCTTATGGCTTGTGGGATGAAACTGTCCCTGAGTCTGGTGGTTTTAGTCCTGATGCTGCGGTAACGCCTGCCAGACGGCAGCAGACAGAACAGTTTGTGGCTGGGGTGATGGGGGGTCTTTTGTAATCCTGAGGGCCTTCTTCCTGAGCAGCTCCGTCCTGGTGATGTTCTGTGCAGTTTTCACCACCCTCTGTAAAGCCTTACGGTTGAGGGCGGTGCAGCTGCCGTACCAGGCCGTGATGCAGCCAGTCAGGATCCTCTCTATGGTGCACCTGTAGAAGGTCAGGATGCTCTCTATGATGCACCTGTAGAAGGTCAGGATCCTCTCTATGGTGCACCTGTAGAAGGTCAGGATCCTCTCTATGGTGCACCTGTAGAAGAATAACGTTATTAGCACATTTTACAACTTGAGGACCGAATGTTTTTAATAAGGGCTATGCAAATGTTCATACTGGGTAGTTTATTTAGTTTAAAAAGATTATCCAATGATTTACAGACCACTCTTTCCCAATGTAAGTCAATGGGAAAAAGTGTTTCCGGGCCCAGCAACCTATGCGGAAGTGTAGTACCGCCGTTTGGCAACAACGATTATTTTCCTCAGAGTCCGGTGCACTTCCTGGGGGCTTGACACACACACGTTACCAAATAAGGAGTGAGAGTGACGCGTAGCCAAAACCTGAAGCTGTGATACACTCTGGTAGCTACCATTAGGAGCTAATATTAATTCTCCGGTTTTTACATAAAAATGGAATTATGGATGATCAATAATTTTTTCAAAGTGACAGACACATTGGATTAACCTTCAGCCACGTTATTCTCATTTTAATGCCATTGAACACAACCTTTGATCAGAACAACAGCTAAAGGTGAGCATATCTCCGTGTTTTACTGCCTAAAGCTACGTCGTGTGTTGTCTGTATTTGCTTCCCCTGTCGCAAGTTCTGATCGCTCAGTGATGATACTTATATTTCTATAATCTGTGGAATCTCAGCATGTTAGCTAAACTTGTTTGTGCAGATCCGAGAAGTATATCGATCGATTTATAACTAGAGTTTTGTGCTAAGTGCGTTAGCATGTTTTCCTCTCAGGGCTCATTTAGACCCTTCTTGTGAGACTTGTGTTTTGTTTCGGTAAAAATGGTTCGTATGATCAGTTAGCTGAGTCGAAGGTGCCCCAACTGTCCACAACTACAGTGGCTCACGAGGGACATAAAGTACTCTTGAGAGATATTTTCACTGAAATGAATTTGCTATTTAGACATAAAACCAAAGCGTTACAAATCACTAAATTCAATGTCACTTCACATGGATTTTGGACAGTATGACATTTGGAAAAGGAATTTGGAAGCAGCGTCCTTTGGATGGTCAGACAAGCATAAACACGTGAAACTTTCAACAGTCATCACATGTTTGGGAAATGTTGGGAAGGTCATCTGAATTACAGTTTGTTGTTGCTACAAGAAGGACTTTGAAAAGATTCATTTTGATGTTAGCAAAGTAGTTTGAATAATGAGCCAATAAAAGTAAACATTGGCACAGAAGCAGCACAGCATCTCAATAACAGTTGGTCTATTAAAGATAAGAGAAATTGGTTCAGGATTTATAATGTGTCCTATTCCCTTACCGACACGTCCTTTGCTCCCTCTGTTATCTGAGGAATGTAGATGACAATTACCTCGTGCTGTGACTTTAACACAGCGCACCACATGAAAGTAATGTCACATTCTCCTGATAGGGCGGACTTGTTGGTATGTGCAGCTGCAGTCCAACTGCTTGTTGTAGTAGTCACCACGCCTGACACGTGATGTGGGTGTGTCTGTTGACTCATAAAGGAAGCGGGTATGTAAGCTGCTGTCAACATACAGTTATCCTTCCAGCAGGCGCTCATCAGACAGCATCACGCTCCAAGGCTGGTGCCAAGTCATTTTTAACACTACTCATTCTCCTTCTGCGCTTCACTTCACTCAAATCACCCCTTTCTCATATTTCTGGAGCTCATTCTTCCAGTCTGAAATGTTGCAGAAAATTGGCGGCCAACTAAAACAGGATTCTAAATTTAGATGTAAGATTCACTGGATATACTTTTAGCTGTCTAGATTTGTTTCAATACAGCTCAGTTATCCGTTGGTTCAGTTCTATTAAATTAAGCCATTTGCTACACCCTCGATTTAATTCCTTTTTTAGGTTTGTGTATGTATACCTTACCTGTTTGATCACAACTGGCCGAGGACTTTTGTCCTGCTTTAAAAAGTCCCTCCCCCTATGAAATACATGTCGGTTTGCCCAAATTTGGACAGCGCATTGGGTGGGGTCAAATGCAGGTTTTATTACTCATCATGGTATTTGTTGGATCCTGCCAATCATTAATGACAGAAGAACACCAACAAGGTCATAAGGATCCCGGTGCGAAGGAAAAATATTCTGTTCCACTGCGTCCCAACAGCTAGAACTGTGGAAACAGCAACGTTACTTAAAGGTCCCCTATTATACTCTTTTTCATCAATATATTATAGTTCTCAGTTATATATAAAACATGTCTCTGAAGTGTTTGGCTGGAAATACCAAACAGATCATGCATTGTAGCATCCCATAAACCCCTCTGTTTCAGCCCTGTTACTTTAGATGAAAATAAGGAGCCACTCCCTCCCCACGCCCCTCTGAGAATGTGATTAGTTCAAAAAAACACAATGGTGCTCTAGGAGGAGATCAGATGATAAGGTGGGCGGGTGCTACCTTGGTTGGTTATTGGCTAATGGTTACACGAACCAAAACAACATTGACATCACAATGTGGGCAAAATCTAATCAGCTCATTTTTAGACAGGATGTTATATAAATGGATCAGTAAAAAAGGGGGTCTTTGTTCCTGAAACTTTCAGAATCTCTTTACACAGAGGGGACACATATTTATGTATAAAAGACATGAAAAGGTGGATTTTGCATAATGGGTGACCTTTACAATTACGGCATCACTGATCAAGGTTGTATGTAACTGTCCAAGTTGTTCACAATTTATTTTCCATTAACCAGTCCTGTTAGTGTTTACTTCCTGTCTGTCTTGTTCTGCTGTTCCTGTTTACTTCCTGTCTGTCTTGTTCTGCTGTTCCCGTTAGTGTTTACTTCCTGTCTGTCTTCTTCTGTTGATTTCTCTGACGTCCAGCTCTCTGTCCTCTCTCCTTCTCTTATTTTTCTTTTTTTTCTTTACTGGGGACAGATCATCCATCATGAATCCAAAGTGTTGTGCTCTCCACAAATATAAAATGACCAAAAAGTATTCCATTCCATTTCTGATTAAAACTAATGTTTGTTGTCAACAGCTGACGTTGAATTGTCCGGACTTCTTTCTGCGGATTGATATAACTGCACAGTCCCTTTTATTCTTGGATCTCCTTAGCAGCCTTCATTAGCGTAAATGAACAACTTCTGGAATGTCCAAATTGACGAATCAAATTTCAGTATTCAACTGCCATGTAATAAGGTTTTTTAAAACATATCTAGTTCGAAGACAGAATGAAAAACAAATATTTGATAACAACAGAGATGTCAGGAGTGATAAAAACCTGTGGACACACAGAAAACCAACTTTATTTCAACTGCAGAATGTTTTTTGTGTGTCAATGAGGTTATACTCTTTGTTTTAGTTGTTTACTCTGGTAAGCCAACACAATTTCCAGTCTGTGACAGTTAATCACACTTGCATATGGTATTGAGTACGCTACTCTGGGCGGTGAAGGCCAGCTGTTACATCACAGGGTAAAAGTCAGGGGAAACTCATGATCCAGAAGGAAGTGTTTTACGTAAGCAGGAACAGGTGATGAAGGGGCCCACGGTCAATAACATGCAGACTGACACAGTAATCATGGCTGTTGATGTGTCAGACCTGAGGAGGGAGGGGGCACAAGGGTTCCAATTATGAGTTACCTGAAAAATATTATAATCAATAAAGTAATCTGAGTATCACAATACAATTAATATAACCTGATTACTTTCAGTTACTTTTGGATTACTTCAACATCAAATGCAATGCAATTAAATACAAGAGAAAATAAATATCAATAGGATGTTTTTGACTTAAGTGTATTATGTAAGAACAGAACAATGTGGCCTTAGAAAAGAAGAAACCAACATATTTAGGATCAAAAATGATTTTATTGATAGGAAAAGCTGCCTTTCATGAAGCATATTCAGGCAGCAGCCTATACACCAGGGGTTGGCAACAGGCGGGCCGCGGTCCGGATCCGGACCCAGACGCCGACCTATACGGACCTGGACCTATAATCAATACATTAATAGGGGATTTTGACGAGGCGATTCTATTTTAACCGCTGCCGACTGGGGCGAAAGAGACGAGTGAGCGATACAGGGAGAGAAACACAGAAGAAGAGACGAGAGAGCGATACAGGGAGAGAAACACAGAAGAAGAGATGAGATCTTGCGAGGAGGAAAGTGAGTGAAGAGAATAATTAGCGATACAGGGAGAGAAGCGGAGAGGAGAGTGAACAGGCCTGTTAGCGGCAGACAGGGAGAGACAAATAATTACACATGGCGCTCTCCAAGAAGAGGAAAGTGGAAAGTGAGAACAAAGCTTTTAACCCTGAGTGGACTCATTCATGTTCATCCTGCCCACTGGGAGCACAGAACCAGTGTGTCTCATTTGTTCAGAGACCGTGGCGCTCATTAAAAGTGACAAAACACAAAGTGTTTGACCAAACATTCCCTCTCAAGTCAGAACTGAGGTCACAAAAAATAAGCAGTCTCAAATTAAAACTAAATATTGTTCCAGGGCAGGCTAACCGAGGCTAACCAATGAGCACCTGCATGTGTGTACAAGTAAGTATGAGAATGGCCCTGACACCATTTCAGCCCAGATCTAAACTCCTGGCAGGACAAGCTCCAGCTCAATTCTAGCACTGAATAAAAAAAGTGAGTGAGGGACTGCAATATAAGAGGGAAAGAAAGAGAAACTTTTAAACTGTTAAATTGTTATGATGTGTAAAGACTGATATTGTTCTGTAATCGGCTGAAACAGTTAATTCATGATGTGAAACGGTTAACAAAGAAAAAGGGAAACTCAAGCTGCTGCTACACTTTATTTTATTTAACTAAAATTAAGCACTTTTAAGATGCACATTTCAAAAGCTATTTTATTTATTTTCTCCTATTTTATTTTTAAATGCAGCCCGAGAGGAACATTACACATATCCACAGTATTTACTGTATATCTGTATAGTTCAATGTTAATTGACAATAAATAGTTGTTTTTGAATTGTACTTTCTTTATTTGATTGGCAGTCAGTTGTTGATTACATGCAGACGTTGATAAAGCTACAGGCTACTTCAATATATATCACACTAATTCATAAAGCAAGTTAGACATTTTGATGTTCCGGACCTTTACATGGGGAGATTTTCTCTAACTGGACCTCGTTGAATTTTAGTTGAATACCCCTGCTATACACCAACAATGAAACACATACTACAGTAAGCAATATCACTGAGCCAGTGTGCACAAAACCTGGACCCGAAAACTGGTACACAGAGTTAACGTTCTTTCTCTAGTAAATTCATGTCCCATAGTGGCCGATAGCGGACGTGGCCTCTCTGTTGTGTGTATTTATATGCGCATGTACACTTTTACTTGCCTAATGGTGTTTAAAGGCTTGGTCTATGTTTTTAACGTTTTCTTACTGATCTAAATAACTGCACTCTCGCAAGTCTTTAGAAAAACGTTCGCCTAGTGCAGGGGTCTGCAACCTTTTTGACCAAAAGAGCCATTTTGCTCCTTTTTCCAAAACATTTTTTTGTCTGGAGCCGCAAAACATATTTCATAGTTTTTTATTGTTATATCAGACAAAAACTACAGTTTTTTGCATTTATTAGGCTATTTATTACATGATATACAACTGATAACCTCTAAATAAGAAACAAATAACTCTTATAAGGAGAATTAAAAAATAATACACAGGCCTACTTTAAAATAAATTAAACACAGCCAGTGGCGGCGGGTCATTAGGGGCAGGTGGGGCACAGCCCCACCTAGTGTCAGAAGAAAGTATTACAAATAATGATTACAAAAAAATACTAAAAAATAAATAAAAAAACATATAAAATATATTTTAAGGTCATGTTTAATAATCTGATTCGTCTGTACATTTCTGTTTTAGTCTGTGTTCTTCTAATTAGTGTCTAGAGTGCCGTTTTGAGCTGTTTAGAGCCATGTGGGACAAAACCCGATCCTGCCCCTCCCTCTCACAGTCTAGGTGAACGGTGATTGTAAAAACTACACTGCGCATGCTCAGAGTATTTTTCTATTTAATGTGTGTGGCAAAAAAATAATGACCGTAGGGGCATAGTGCTCCCATCCCCACCATACGTCATCTCACATAATTCAGAATTGATTGGCTGTAAGTACTCACGTGTGCAGTGCTGCGAAACGTCACGTGTAGTTTGAAGAGGAGACGAGAGAGCAGCATATAGCTAACATCACCAGCGATTAAAAGAAGTAAAAAACTGAAAGAAAATGAATGAAGTTGACCATTTACTGGAGCACACATTTGAGACACTTAGTCTTGGAGAGAAACTGGAGGTAAAGCGCCTCGGTGCCCACCATCCACCGGATTTCCAAATGGTCCAGACTGCGGGCAAAGTTAAACGTGGGTTTAACGCTGAGTGGTTTGCTAAAAAGAAATGGCTAACGGCGAGCATCCAGAAGAATTCCCTCTTTTGCTTTCCTTGCCTGCTTTTTGGTGAAGATCAAGGTACTTGGTCGAGGACAGGTTACAAGGACTTAAAGCATCTTTCGGAGAGGACAATGAAGCATGAGAGCAGCAACAGTCATTTGGAAAATGCCGTAAAATTGGGATTACTTGGAAGGGTGAATGTTGCAGCTCAGATTGACAGCGCCTACAGACGCGGCATTGATTCTCATAATAGGAAGGTGGAAGAAAACAGGTACGTGCTTGGTCGGATCATCACCTGTATTAAACTGTGTGGGAAATGTGAGACAGCACTGCGGGGCCACAACGAGTCGGCGGACTCTCTGAATCCAGGGATATTCAGGTCAATTTTCGAGACAATGTGTGAGGGCGATTCCAGGCTTCAACGGCACTACGAAGCTCAGCTTGTTTTCAAAGGGACATCAAGCACCATACAGAATGAACTCTTTGACTGCATGTATGATGTGTACAGGGAGGAAATAGCCAAGCAAGTGGACAACACATCATTTGTTGCCGTTCAGGCCGACGAGACAACCGATGTCTCCTGTAAATCGCAAATGGTGATTTTGTGCTGCGATACATTATGCCTGACCTCACAGTTACAGAGCGTTTTTTGGAGTTTGTGGAAGTAAAGGACAAAACTGGTGTAGGTCTCTCTAACAGCATCAAGGCTGTTCTGGAACCCCTGAAGCTGAAAGAAAAGCTAATCGCTCAGACCTATGACGGGGCGGCCGTCATGAGCGGTAACGTGCGCGGGGTACAGACGGTGATGAAGGAGACGTACCCAAACGCTCAGTTTGTTCACTGCTACGCCCACTAACTGAACCTGACCCTGCAGCAACTGTGTTCAGCAAGGATGAGCATCCTGAAGGTGTTTTTTGCAGATCTAACTGCTTTTTCCACTTTTTTCTCCGGTGCTCCAAAACGTGTTGCAGCTCTTGCAGAGGCAACACAGAGACGCATCCCACGGCCACCGGCTGTGAGATGGAACTTTAAAAGCAGAACTGTGAACGCGGTTTGGGAGACCCGAGATGCACTACTTCAGTGTATGAAGCATATACGCGCACAACCAGGATGGGATGCGGTCACCATAAGTGAGGCATACAGCCTGTCAAAGAAACTGCGGGACCGATCATTTATGCAGCTCCTGGAGTTTTTTTCGTTGCTTATGCCAGAAGTGGATGTTCTATACAACACTCTGCAAAAACGAAGCATCGATGCACCTGGGATCAACAGCGCGCTCTGCCGTTTCAAGGAAAATGTTCAGAAAATGAGGCAGAAAACTGATGCATTGGCCGCCACTGCTCATGATGGAACAGACGAGCCAGGCCGACGAGTCAGCAGCACAGCGCCGGTGATGAAGGAGGCTTGTGACACAGTCATCTCACAGGTGGAACAGAGGTTCTCACAGAGTGACCATTTGATCGCTGCAAAGCTTGTTGACAGCTCATTCTTCCCACAGCATGTCCTGTCATTTCCTACACCTGAGCTTGACTGCGCCGTGAAACTGTGGCCTGCGTTGGGAAACAAGGAGAAGTTGAAGTCTGAGCTGACCACGCTCTACCGCCACAGTGAGCTTCACACTGGAAACACTGCCCTGTCTCTGTTGAAATCCATTCACGAGAACAACTTGGAGGAAACGTTTGCTGAGACTGTTATTTTGGTCAAAATAATAGTGACAACTCCGATGACGACATCCGAGTCAGAGAGGAACTTTTCCACCCTCAAAAGGATAAAGACTTTCACTCGCAACACCATGGGACAGCCGCGACTTAACGCATTGGCCATGCTTTCAATTGAAAGCCAGTTGATCCAGCAACTACAGGACTTCATCCCCAAAGTGATAGACACATTCTGTCAGAGGAAGGACCGCCGTGCCGCTTTTCTTTTCAAGTGAGCCTTCAGCTTTGGTAAGTTCATTTATGTCATATATTTTGTTGATCTTCTGTGTTTTGCCTCTGCTGGATCGATTGATATTGTGACCTCGATGATGAGTGTCTGTGTTTTCCTTATATTTACAGTCTATGGTGTTTTAATGCTAAAGCATTACGGTTGTTGTTATTGTTAAGAATTACTTTGTGATGGTGACCTTTACTCCATGTATGAAGGTGCATTACTATGACATCCCCACGCTGTGTACGTAAATGTATGCGCTCACAGTGTTGCTCCTGTGGTCTTCAGTATGTAATTTGACACTCCCCCTCTCTCTCTCCTCCCCCCCTCTCTCTGTCCCCCCTCTCTCTCTCCTCCCCCCTCTCTCTGTCCCCCCCCCTCTCTCTGTCCCCCCCCCTCTCTCTGTCCCCCCCCCTCTCTCTCTCTCTCTCCCCCGACCTCTTTCTGCCCCCCCAGTTTTGTACACCTAGAAACGCCACTGAACACAGCACACAGTCCTCTGCACATTTGAAGGAAACAAATATATTATTAAAATGGGCCCACTTTGAAATAAATAAAACATATAGCTGCACCCTAAACAGAGTTAAAGGTAGGGTAGGTAAGAATGGAGAAACCAGCTCGAGTGCGCTAGAATTTGAAAATACACAACCGGAAAAAATATGCCTCTTCCTTCAGACTTTCTTACAGAGCCCCTCCTCCAGTATGGGCTCAGAACAGTCTCATAATACACATGCACACAGAAGGATTCACACTTGTGTTTTTCAATGCACACACAAATGTGCTCCGTTTCATATACATGTAAATAAAATCCAATTACAGAAAAAAGTTGTACATATGTATTTTTGATCCTCACATATTTGTTTTCCATTTAAAACCTCTGCACCTGCGCAAAATGCGTATTTGAAGCGCTACGTCATGAACGCAAGACATCTACCCTCGTGGGGGCACACTCATGTGATTGGCTTAGAATTGAGGAGACATCTGATTGGCTATAGATAGAAAAAATTACAAGTACGAATCGGCTGACCGTCAGGGGAGTCTCAAAAAACCCACACACGAATGCACAGCGATCCGTGCACAGAAATCGGTCTGTGTTTGCAGGTTCAGAGGTTTTAAACGGAAAACAAATATGTGTGGATCAAAAATACATATGTAAGACTTTTTTCTGTATTTTGATTTTATTTACATGTATATGAAACGGAACACATTTGTGTGTGCATTGAAAAACACAATTGTGGATACGGAAATACAAGTGTGAATCCTTTTGCGGATCATGAAATACAAGTGTGAATCCTTCTGTGTGCATGTGTGTATTATGAGACTGTTCTGAGCCCATACCCCAACACACACGAACGCGCACATGACCAATGAGGGCACGAGATAAGTTTGTGCACAGATGGAAGGCTGACAGGCAGGTAGGCCATCCAGTTATTTTAGCCGGGCCGGCTAAAATGACTGGATGTGCTTTTTACAGCGCTACGGCTTCCAGAGATTAATTTTTGTATGTATTTATTGTCAAAGCATTTAATATATTCATTGCTATTGGGACGTTAAGAGCATTTCATGGAATATAACAAAAAGTGTTTTCTGAAATAAATTACATACCCCATTGAATTATGACTGAAGATCGTCAGCTGTCTTCCTCTCCCGTGTTGTTCCTCGATACGTAAAGGCTGCAGCACCTTTGACAACTTCTCTCTACATATCAAAAATACCGGTAAACCAGCATCGTTTGCTGTGAAAGCAGATAACTCTGTCCACACAGAATTAAATCCTGTATTCCTCCGGTACTTTTCTTTGATTTATCCATAGTTCGCTCATCGAGCCGGGGGTCAGGTTATTCGCCTCCAAGAAAAGGTGCTCGCACGGGACCGTAGCAGGATGTGACGCATATTTTAGTTGACCTAATTAAAACCGTTTTGTTTTTTATTTATGTGTCACAGTATCACCTCAAAATACAAGATACGAAACATTTTCAACCATGCAACAAAATATAAATAGTCCTACAAATACTTTTATTTTATTTCCTTCTTATTTTTGTCTAAGCTCAAGGGAGCCAGAGCAGAGGGCTTAAAGGGCCGCGGGTTGCCGACCCCTGGCCTAGTGCAAAGTAGATCAGTCCATCTGTCCAGGTGTAGGCGACACAATCCAGATACTCGCAAACACAGAGATGTCTTAAATTATACACTTGAATTTCTTTAAACAGACATAATGTCAGGATGCGTGGAAAAGGTAGGACCCAAAAGCAGTATTAACGAAAAGCGAGCTTTATTAAATAATAAAAGCTGTGGCAAAAAAGGCAGTATCCAAAATATCCAAAAACAAACGAGCAGCACAAGGAACACAGACCGTATAATAACATGGAGGGGAAAGAATGAACCGACATGGAACACAGGGGAAGACTAGACTAAATACACAGAAGGGTAATCACAGGACAAGACACAGCTGGGCAGGGGAGGGAGAAACACAAGGGCAACTGGTGAACACAATGAGACAATCAGACACACCAGGGAAACTAACGACAGGGAGGAGGACCAGACAAAACACAAGGAGGAAGACAAAACACAGAATGAAGAGACTTACAAAACCCATAACCAGACAGACAACACTAAAACCGTGACATAAACCTAGGACTGTGACACATAATGCATCAATGTGTTTGAAACAGTGCTTGTAGCTGCGGAAAACAAACTGACGAACTATGAGATAGAGGCCAGCATGATACTGGCTTGAAACCAAACACCAGATCAAACACTGTAAGTGGGAAAGTACTTTGGGGCTCTGACACTGGTTTATAGTTGTGTAGTTTGGATAAACCTAACTGGGCCTGGAGCAGTCTGACAGAATGTTGGAACAGTATCAACCGGTACAGGGAGAGGTGCATGCTGAATGAAGGCTGGACCAAGGCCAGGTAGGAGTAGGAAGATTCATATGGCACTAGTAGTGTATGAATATCTTTTATAATAGCAAACAATTACTGACAAGAAGCTGTCTGTGTGTGTGCTTCAAAAGAACATTGTAAATAAATGTCGACAAATATAAGCTTTTGCAAACATTTCATCAGAGAGCAAATAATAATTGTAATTAAAACTGCGTTCACAGAAGTGCGCGCAGTGATGAGCGGGCCCTCGCGTCCGTGCGCTTGTCGGGGAGGGCAGCTGGTCGTCCTGGCGTCAAGCAGACGTGCGCGAGTCCTCGGAAATGAGCGGTTTGTCATTTCTCTCATTTTCGTCTCCCAGACTCCCAGGTCCTCCGGCAGCGACCCAGAAACGGATGTCGGCGCGCCGTCTCGAAGGAAAAATATTTCACTAAAGGCTCGTCGAGGATCGATTATCGAGTCGAGAAGGCTGTCTGGAGGAGCCGTAACCGAGGATACACTGATTTAGAGGAGAGAGGAGTCCTCTGGAGGAGCTATAACGATAGTTACGTCTGTAACTAAGGTTCTATGAGTCCCGGATGACCGCCAGAGGCGGTGCTTTGGCACTGGATATGTCCATCGCGCGCATGCGCTGTACGAGTACCAATAACAACAAAGTCACCTGCCAGTGTCATCAGAGAATCTGTTCCCAGAATCTTCTCGCGAGCACACAAGAATTCTGAGTGACAGGAAACTCTGGCGGTCATCCGGGACTAATAGAACCGTAGTTACAGACATAACTATCGCTCTATTTCGTCCCTACTGACCGCCAGAGGCAGTGCTTTAGCACTGGATGACTTATACCAACCATGTCATGAAGAAACCAAATACTCACCTAGCTGGAAGCAGCGGAGCTTGGCTCCTCCTCTCACTACTCTTTTTAACCTCTCCCTCAGCACAAATGCAATTCCAAAAATATGGAAGTCAGCGTATGTCTTGCCTTTACTAAAAGGAGGGGAGGCAACTATTTTAAATAACTATAGGCCAATCTCTAAATTGTCAGTTCTGGCGAAGATGCTCGAACGCCTAGTGAGTGAACAAGTAAAGGAGTTTTTATGTAAAAATAACATCCTGTCTAAACAACAGTCAGGCTTCAGAAAGCAACATAGCACCATCACTGCGACAATGAAAGTGGTGAATGACATTACGGGTATTTTAGATAATAAGCAGAGTTGTGCAGCTCTATTTATTGACCTTTCCAAAGCGTTTGATACCGTCGATCATTGCATCTTAAAGCAGAGGCTACTCAGTATTGGCATATCCAGCCATGCAGTGGGGTGGTTTGTGAACTACCTCTCTGAAAGGTCCCAATGTGTTCACTTTGATGGGCTGTCTTCTGAGTGGTTAAACATTGCTAATGGTGTTCCTCAAGGTTCTGTTTTAGGTCCACTTTTATTCTCCATCTACATCAACAGTTTAGGTGAAAATGTGGATGAAGCTACTTTACATTTCTATGCGGACGATACCGTTATGTACTGTGCAGGTCCCTCCATTAAGGAGGCTGGTGTTAAATTACAGGCTGTTTTTAACATTATTCAGACTCAGCTCTCTGAGCTTAAGATTCTTTTAAATGTTGATAAAAAACCAAGGTAATGCTATTTTCAAAAGCTAAAAAGACACCTGAGCCTGTTTTAGATATTGTTACTATGCAAGGTCAAGTACTAGAAATGGTTACCTGTTATAAATACCTAGGTATCTGGCTTGATGATTGTCTTACTTTTAAACTTCATGTCAATAACCTGCTTAAAAAGCTGAGGGTTAGGTTAGGTTTCTTTTTCAGAAACAAGTCCTGTTTCTCGCTTGAGGCCAGGAAAAGGCTAGCCACTGTGACCTTTTTACCTGTGCTGGAGATGGACTATGGTGATTTGTTGTATTTTAATGCACCTGCCCATTGCCTGAACAAGTTCGATAACGCCTATCACAGCGCACTGAGATTTGTCACAAATTGTAAAGCACTTACTGTATGCCAAGGCAGGTTTGCCATCACTTACTGTACGGAGGCTCAGTCATTGGTACACGTTTATTTATAAAGCTTTGTTGGGTGCATCACTAAGCCACCAGGGTGGGTGGAGGGGGTCAGGAGGACAGGACTGAACTGACCGCCCAGGGGCACGGCAGAGGACCAGGAAGGGGTCTCGGGCGGACGGCCCGGGGGCAAGGCAGAGTCCAAAAAGGGGAATTCGGGCGGACGGCCCGGGGGCAAGGCAGAGGACCAGGAAGGGATCTCGGGCAGACGGCCCGGGGGCAAGGCAGAGTCCAAAAAGGGGGACTCGGGCGGACGGCCCGGGGGCAAGACAGAGTCCAAGGTGAGGACCATGGAGGGGCGAAGGCAGCGGCAGGAAGAGTCAGGGGGCCGGGCCCGAGGGCGAAGGCAACGGCAGGAAGAGTCAGTGGACCGGGCCCGAGGGCGAGGACCGCGGCACTCAGGGGGCCGGGCTCGAGGGCGAAGACCGCGGCTCTCAGGGGGCCGGGCTCGAGGGCGAAGACCGCGACTCTCAGGGGGCCGGGCTCGAGGGCGAAGACCGGACAGCTCCGGAGGCCGGGCAGGAGCCGGTGTCGACCGGACAGGAGCCGGAGCCGGTGGGACAGGTGTCGGCAAGATTCCCCACGGAAGAGGACCAGGAGTTGGCAGGACCCCCGGCAGAAGAGTAGTCGGCGGGGCCTCCAACGGCACAGGACAAAGGGTTGGCAGGACCCCCGGCAGGAGAGTAGACGGCGGGACCTCCAACGAGACAGGACAAAGGGTTGGCAGGACCCCCGGCAGGAGAGTAGACGGCGGGCCCTCCAACGGGACAGGACAAAGGGTTGGCAGGACCCCCGGCAGGAGAGTAGACGGCGGGACCTCCAACGGGACAGGACAAAGGGTTGGCAGGACCCCCGGCAGAAGAGCAGTCTGCGGGACCTCCAATGGGACAAGGCATGGAGTTGGCAGGACCCCCGGCAGAAGATCAGTCTGCGGGACCTCCAACGGAACAGGACATGGGGTTGGTAGGACCCCCGGCAGGTGAGTAATCAACGGGGCCTCCAACGAGACAGGACAAAGGGTTGGCAGGACCCCCGGCAGGAGAGTAGACGGCGGGACCTCCAACGGGACAGGACAAAGGGTTGGCAGGACCCCCGACAGAAGAGTAGTCGGTGAGGCCTCCAACGGCACAGGACAAAGGGTTGGCAGGACCCCCGGCAGGAGAGTAGTCGGCGGGGCCTCCAACGGGACAGGACAAAGGGTTGGCAGGACCCCCGGCAGGAGAGTAGTCGGCGGGACCTCCAATGGGACAGTACATGGATTGGTAGGACCCCCGGCAGAGGAGTAGTTGACGGGGCCTCCAACGGGACAGTACTTGGAGTTGGCAGGACCCCCAGCGGAACCTCCAACGGACCAGGACATTGGGTCGGGACTTGAGACGTGACTCAAGGGGGAACTCGAGAGGGGAACCAAGGGGGAACTCGAGAGGGGACTCGAGAGGAGACTCGAGAGGCGAACTAGAGAGGGGACTCCTGAGGGGACCAGAGGAGGAACCAGAGGAGGAACTAGAGGAGGGAACTCGAGAGGGGACTTGAGAGGGGAACTAGAGAGGGGTCTCGAGGAGGGACTAGTGGAGGGACTAGAGAAGGGACTAAAGGAGGGACTAAAGGAGAGACTAGAGGAGAGACTAGAGGAGGGAACTCGAGAGGGAACTGGCGAGGGGACTCGAGAGGGAACTTGAGAGGGGACTTGAGAGGGAACTTGAGAGGGAACTGGAGATGGGTCTAGAGAAGTGACCTGAGGAGGGACTAGGGAAAGGACTAGAGAAGGGAACTCCAGAGGGGACTCCAGAGGGGAACTAGAGAGGAGACTCGAGGAGGGACTAGTGGAGGGACTAAAGGAGGGACTAAAGGAGGGACTAAAGGAGAGAGAAGAGACTAGAGGAGGGAACTCGAGAGGGAACTGGAGAGGGGACTCGAGAGGGAACTTGAGAGGGAACTGGAGACGGGTCTAGAGAAGTGACCTGAGGAGGGACTAGGGAAAGGACTAGAGAAGGGAACTCGAGAGGGGACTCGAGAGGGGAACTAGAGAGGGGACTCGAGGAGGGACTAGAGGAGGGACTAAAGGAGGGGACTGGAGAGGGGACTGGAGATGGGACAAGAGATGGGACTAGAGATGGGATTAGAGATGAGACAAGGGAATTGACTAGAGGAGGGACTTGAGTAGGGACTAGAGAAGGGACTAGAGAGGGGACTAGAGGAGGGACTTGAGATTGAACTCGAGAGGTGACTCGAGAAGAGACTAGAGAAGCAACTTGAGAGGAAACTGGAGAGGGGACTAGAGAGGGGACTAGAGAGGTGACTATAGGGGAACTGGAGAAGGGACTAGGGATGTGACTAGGAAAGTGACCTGAGGAGGAACTAGGGAAGGGACTAGAGAAGGGACTATGGCAGCTGGGGCCGGGACTGGGTCTGGAACCATGGCTGTTGGGGCCGAGATTGGGGCCGGGACCATGGCTGCTGGGGCCAGAACTGGGGCTGAAACCATGGCTGCTGGGGTCTGTACTAGGTCTGGAACCATGGCCGGAAACATGGCTGCTGGGGCCTGTACTGGGGCTGTAACCATGGCTGCTGGGGGCTGAACTGGTTCTGGAACCCTGGCCCTTTGGGCTCGTGCTGCCAACCTGGCCTTGCGACTCCTTCCTTTAGGAGCCGTTTGGAGGCTCCGTGAACCTCCAAAGGCCAGACGAGTACCAGCTAATGGCTCCTGGACAGTAGCAAACACTGGGTGAGAAGCAGGGGCTGACGCCAGACGGACCACACCAATGCGTGTGGTATCAAAACGGGAGTTGGGAGGCCTGGGGCTGTCAGGCAGGGGATAACACACCGTGAGAAAATTCAAAATCCTGCCCGATAAGAACTTAACCAAGCCTGGCTTCTCCATCGTAATCCGGCGTGCCTCTGCCAGAACAGCCTCTCGCTGCTGAACCCTGGACGCTCCCAACCATCGATACGAGCAGTCATCCAAAGTAAAGGAAAACTCCAATAGCTCCTGCTCAAAGGGATCTGCTGGGCCCATATTTAGGGTCGGGTTGTAATGTTACGGTGTTCAGGAAGCAGGACCCAAATGCAGATTTAAGTGACAAAATAATTCCTTTATTTCAAGGCTACAAATCTCCAGACAGAACAGAACACTCACCGCAGTTTACTCACAACACAAGACAACCCGACAAAGAGAGACAGAAAACCCAGAACTTAAATACACCCAGGACTAATCACATAAACACGAGACAGGTGAGGAGGGAGGAGAAAACACAGAGGTACCAGGTGAACATAATCGGGGAGGGAAACAGACAGAAAGCAAACAGGCAGGAAACGGGGGTGAACACTTTACAAAATAAAACAGGAAACCCAAAGATAGAAAAAGACAAGAAAAACACCAACACAGACAGATCCTAACACATATTATATCTGCTCTCTGATAACACAGAGAGTTGCAAGCAGCTATTGTCTGAGATCTGAGATGTATTATTGTTAGATGTGCCAAGAGCAAGGACTGTCTTAGGTAAGCCAGCTTTTATGTGCGCAGCTCCACTTGCTTGGAACAATCTTCAGCAAGAATTGAAACTGAGCAATCTAATTTCTCTGCATGTTTTTAAAGCTAGGCTAAATGAAATGCTCGTTGATACTATGGGCACTTGTAAATGTATCCTGTAAATATATTGTATGATGTCCTTTATTGTTTAATGTGGAACCTATATGCTGCAGGTCTCCCTTGAAAAAGAGATCTATGATCTCAATGGGACCAACTGGTTAAATAACGGTTTGAAATGAAATGAAACAGGACCACGCCCAAAAGATGGGGGGTGGCGACATTGACCCGGTAGAACCTGGAGAATGTGCCAGAAGACGCCCATGACGCCGCGGCGCAGATGGTCTCCAGGGGCACTCCTCTCAAGGCGGCCCAAGACGTTGAGACGCTCCTTATAGAGTGGCATCTCACCCCTGATAGCAGGGGGTGGCCACTGGCCCCATAGGCATGTGCGATTGTATCAACAACTCAGTAGGACAGCCGCTGCTTGGAGAGAGCACAACCCTTCCTAGTGCCGCCATGGCAAACGAAGAGCTGCTCTGACTGCCGTATACAGGCCGTAGCATCGACATACGCTCTTAGGGCAAGCACAGGGCACAGCAACTCGGGCGTGCAGCTCTCCTGTGGGACGTTAAAGCGTGCCAGCTGGATGGGCCGATTGGAGTGGGCAAGTGGAAGCACCTTGGGCAGGAACGCCACATTCGTTCGGAGGGCAACACCTGAGCCATCGGAGTTCCACCTCAGGCATGTATCGCTCACGGAGAGGGCCCAACTCGCTTCCCCGAGGTTATGGCAAGCAGAAATGCTGCCTTCTGTGAAGTAAAAACTTCTTTGCAGCAATGTTGAGCCAATCATCAAATGAGGGAAACTGGATTCGCCTGTCAATACACTGATATTTATTGAGAGACAAACGGCCGGAGGATTAACAAAGCAAATTGCACTGTTCAATGCAAGCTGCCAAAATTAACTCTGCCCACACAAAGACGGAAGCGCTCGAACCTGGTCTCTGAGAAGGGGCGGAGCCCAGAAACGCGGGCATTTACCCCAATCGATTACAGATGAACAGACAAAGAAACTCTGTCTGAGTGGGCAGTAAACCCTTCCCCCCACACAGAGAAAGAGTAGTCACTCATGTGAAGTTTCTCAGGTCAGCTACGCATCAGACTAAAATATTCCTTTACAGATCCACCCTTTTATCAATTTATGATAATCAATTAACATTAGTCTAAAGAATATTTCAGTCAATACTTAAATCAATAAGCGTCTTCAGAGTTGTGTGGGCTCACTCACATTAATTACATCAAAAGTAGAACAAGATTGAAAACACTTCAATCACCATGATTGAACACAGTCAATCATAATAAAAATCATCTCTCTTCAGTGCTTGGCATCATTTGTCAAAAAGCACAATAAACAACATGTGAAATACAACAATATTATAGCAACATATATGTTTCAAAGATAAGATCTTTTATCATTTATCACTCAGTTAATCTCATTCATCAAACACAAATTCTAAATCAGTTTACATCTCAAAGATTTACTTCAAGGCAATTACTTATTAAAAACACAATTAGAATTTAGGATTTATAATAAATCCAATTGAGGTATACATCAGAATTATGAGAGATCCAGCTAAGGTTCCTAGTTAAGGTATAAATTCACAGTGATGAATCGATCAATCTGTAATCAGATTAAACAGATAATCTGTAAAGTTAGAGTGTCCTCAATCTTTAACATTACTTTACGTTTACTTCATTACGCTTTATTCAAGAGTAAGGCATGATATTTAATTAATTACATTACTTCAACTATCAATCATTATGTCATTTCAAAATCTGAAGGGAAAACTAAACAATTCTCAAGATGTTTAACAATCTGAAAAGGAAAAATCAAACATTTTATTGTATAACAACCTGAAAAAGAAAAATCAAAACATCTGTTCTTTATTCAGAGTGTCAACTGTAATCAATATCAAAACATATTTTCTTTATTCAGAGTATCAACTGTAATCAATATCAAAACATCTGTTTTACCTGGTAATGATTAAGGATAGTAACATTGTCTGTAATCAATATTAGAAATATCTTATTGTTCAATACCTTATAAATCTGAAAATATCAATTAATTAATTAGTTTAGTGTGAAAGTGTAATCTGATCTGACAAAATATATTTACCACCACTATTTAACACATATCTGTTCATTGGGAATACAAAAACAATCATTAATTGTACATCTGTAATCATCTGGTCATTCAATTCAAATGTTATCTTTGTATCAGAGCTAGAAGAACATGTTTTCCTCCTCTCTTTATGACACAGAATGTCTGGTGTGTAAAGGCATCCTGATACTGTAGATTAGCACTGAGGTGCTGATTGGCTCAAAACTCTTCTTCATCAGAGCGCCATAACTCAATTATCTGTAGATTAGCACTGAGGTGCTGATTGGCTCAAAACTCTTCTTCATCAGAGCGCCATATCTCAATCCCCCCCAATTGCTCTGCTTTTGTGGCTCAATTCAGTGAGCACTTTATGATCTCCCAGTGAAACAGAGGCTCATCTGCCTGTATTCCTTCTGCTATCTGCTTGAGAGCAGTGCACCTGCCTATTCCAAGTGGCACATCCAGATGCCCCCCCCGTGATGGGAGAGGTTATGAAAACATCTGCTCCTCCAAGAAACATGGAACCTTGTATGAAGCCTCTGAAGCCATCGCTCGTCCTGCAGAGTTGTCTGCCTGAGCCCACCGAGCAGAAAGATGAAGAAGCATCCCATCTCATCAGAAAGTTGAAGATTAGAATCCTCTCATCTCGAACGACCTCCTTGCCCGTGGATAAGTTGCTCTCTGCAGCCGGAGAGTGTGATCCTCTCTCTCTGACCCTTGGCCTTCAGAGCTGTCCTAGTTATTGGGTTAACACTTGATAGGGATGTTTTCCTGAGTGCAGACAACTCAAAGTAATGGATTAGCACATTATCATTTAATTACAAAAATAGGATAGGCCCCCTCAGAATGATTTGGGAGCCTTCCTAACACATGCACATTATAAATGTAAGGTTTGTGTTAGTCATTTAACATGCAAGAATCATATACTCATCAGTCCAAAGCAGAGCAATGTTATTTTAAGTTAAATGTGAGCTAGTCCCTGTGGAATAACCCTTTCTCAATGATTCTGAATGTTATATTAATTCATCATTTACCGTTTGATCAAGGATTAGTTTATCAGAAGTACATTTCCTCTTCCATAAAACATAGGTTTGAGAAATGAATGTTCCAATATGAAATCAATTTCTCAATATAATTTGACTCTTCCCTCTCTTTTCTTACATATTGTCACATATGAAATAATAACTTAGGAGTCTATTTAAGCATGGTATTGTCTATATAAGCTATTAATCGAGAAAACTCAGAGTCAGTATGCAAGCTCGCAAATATCTCTCCTCCTTCCTATCCCTCTTTACTCACTTCCCCATCTCTTTCTCATCCCTCTCTCTTCTTCATCTCACTCTCATCTCCCTTTACTCACTTCCCCATCTCTTTCTCATCCCTCTCTCTTCTTCATCTCACTCTCATCTCCCTTTACTCACTTCCCCATCTCTTTCTCATCCCTCTCTCTTCTTCATCTCACTCTCATCTCTTTCTCTCTTATTTCTGTTAGATATGAAGTAAAAACATACAAGTCCATGTAAACATCTGAGTTACCACCGTTACCAAACGGTGTGCCGCGGCACACTGGTGTGCCGTGAGGCAAGTCCGGGTGTGCCGTGGGATTTTGTGACAACCATACGTTATTATTGCAATATACAACTACACAAAAATAATTATTTTCTTTTAATTTACTATATCAGTACTTTGTAGGTTTATATGTACGTAATATGCGTGACTTGCGCGTCCACATCTCCACGTGCAGTGCTGCATAAACATGGCTGAGTCAGCGATAACTCTCGAGGGGTGGAGGTATGCCCATTATTTTTATATCACGCAGTCTGTTCTTCTTCTCTGTCTTCCGGTTGTTGCCTGTATTGAATGACAAATACACACTACCGCCATGGATGTACAATAAGAACTGGATACAGCGTGGGAGGCGGGGCCTCATTCATTCCTATGAGAGCTGCTCATTAGCGCATGATGATAAAATGGCCCAACTTTTGAGAGAGTGAAATGTCACAGATTACCCAGCATGCCTGAGAAGTACCCGTATGTGCACTCATAGAGCATGCGCAACTTTAACCAAAATGCTCGTTCACATCAAGCACGTCAATTTGCGTACGCGTAACAGCACCGCGCGTTCATGACAGCATGGTAATGGATTGTTGTTATCATGGATTTGATATGAACGAGGCGGCAGTTAGCAGCTAGCGGCTAGCTAGTAATGATCTAGTGATATCGGTAATATTAACTCTATTTAATACAACATTTACGGTACAAGATTTAATCATACAGCCCATGTAGTATGACAATGAATTACAGCAAACATGTGCAATATATCCATTATTACAGCTCCATGGGATGGCAGTAAGACGATATGGATCCGTTCCCATTGTGCATCCATGGGTAAAGATAAACGCAACTCACATTGGTTCCTCATACAGCATCTCTGTAAACTACGTGTATTCACTGAATTTCACTCTCTGCCTTTAACGGCTCGTTGTAGCTCCAATAGCTCCAGCCCCACCCTCCCTGTGAGCACAGTGTGCTCTGATTGGTCGGGACACGTAACATGAACGTGCCGGGCTGCGCGGTCCCGTGGATTAGATGCGCGTTCATAATGCAGAGGGAAATAACTCTCAGAATAACGTTATTAGCAAATTTTTTACAACTTGAGGAACGAATGTTTTTAATAAGGGCTATACAAGTGTTCATACTGGGTAGTTTATTTAGTTAAAAAAATTATTCAACGAGTTACAGCCCACTCTTTCCCCATGTAAGTCAATGGGAAAAAGTGTTTCCGGGCCTGGCAACCAAACGGAAGTGTAGTACCGCCGTTTGGCCAGCACGCATATTTTCATCTGAGTCCGGCGCACTTCCTGGGGGCTTGACTACCGCCGGCTGCTGGTAAGGAAAGTTATTGCCACTCACGCATGCGCAGTTTGTACGTGCTTGGCGAGTAAAGTAACGAGTAAAGTAACGAGTTACTTTATGTAGATAATAACGAAGTAGTGTAATATATTGCTTTTTTTTAAAGTAATACATTTATAAATTGTAATTTGTAGTTCAGGACCATGGACAATTCAGCTTCCTTGCATTGACAGTTGTCTGTGCTGAATTTCTGCTGAGTTTCCTTTGCCTCATTTTCTATTTTGTGACCTGTCTGGTGTAAATGAGTGTGTTGCTGGTTTGATGAAGCCTAATTTGATAAAGTTTCAAATTAATTTGGGAAATATTTCGTAATATAGTTGTCTTTGTCACATTTTATTTGGCATTAGTAAATAATTATGCACATTTACAGATACTTTACATGATATGAGTGATAACACGTGTTATAAGGGCTATTTTTCACAATAGGTGTGCCTTGAGATTTTTTACTTGTCCTTTGGTGTGCCTTGGGCACAAAAAAAGTGTGGGAACCACTGGCATAAATGATAGTGGGCGTCTGAGGGTGTCATTACTGAGAAATGTCAAAGAAATTCAAAACCTTACATTTTAAAACAGGTTTGCATTCCTCCACTTAAGGTGACGTTATCATTGGAAACAATAAAAACGAACTATTTTGATGTAGAATCTATAAATTGAATCGTTAGAGCAGAACAAAATGGTTGTATTGTAGCCTGAGTTCCGTGCAGCCTCTAGTTTCAACAGGTGGAAACATGGTCCATATAATGTGAATACATGCAGAAGTAGACAGTAAGAGGCCCCTGACATTAGGCCTATTTTTAAAATAGTAGGGGCTCTTCACTCTGCATAGCAGTATGAATAGCCTTAAAAAACAAACAACCCACTCCATGGTAACGAGAGTCATATTTCTGACCCATATGCCCTAAGTGAAGCCGTTAGTCTCATCTAACTGACCCAAGGGTTGGTGCTGGTGTGACAGTTCCAAGTGTTCAGAGCAGACGTCAAGCTTCCAGTTCATGGCTCGGTGGGGGGGAGCAGACCCACGTGAGACAGTATCAAGGCTGTAATGTTCAGTGTGAGGAGCGTCATTCTCTCTGGGAGCAGGAAATGGTGTCCATTCTCGGACCAAACCATTAATGTCATGTAGAGCAGCCATAGCATCTCTGTGACTGCACTCAGCCGGACTGTAGCAGGGTAGAGCTGGGTGACTCTTAGTGAAGCTGTCCAACGCCATTAGACAAAATGGAACCACGTGCTAACAAAAGGACACAGGGTCATCAATGTCTCTCTTTACCATTGGCCTAATCATAAACAAATTAGTGGGAAAAATGTGGAACACTAATCCATCATGTGGAATGTTGAGTTAATTTAAATAATTACTTATGGGTTGAAATCAAATTAACATTAACATTAGAACTAAAGTCAGTTAACAAATTGGACTTGCACAGATCAGTAATCAATACACCATTTTCCCAGCTCTGTGATGAAAACTATAACAAGCAGGGATGCAAACTTGTCATATTTTGGGGAAATTTGCCGTTTTGAATCCAAAATAGGTCGTTTGTGTGATTCATGTTGATCTGCAATAAACTATTATTGGGGTATGGGCAGGGTTGCTAACTTTGGGTACCTAGCTGGAGTGAGATTTTGATATCATGAGTTTAATTACACACATGCACACGAAGTGACTGCTATCGTGTCAGTAGCGGGACCTTAGCATATATTTAGGATATATATATATAATATATATATACAAATACACAATATTGGACACAGACTATAAAGGGCACACAGTTTCATTAAATAATGAAAGTCAAACACATGTTTGTTTCTACTGTTTTATTGTGTGCCTGTCGCGATAAGCAACTTATTGACTTATCGGCTCCCGAGTATTTGCGATATTTGCGTTGGGTAATCTATGGTAGGGCTAACCCATACAGTGGTGGGGCTCAAATCAGCATTTGAAATGTAATTACATACACGCTATATCGCCCCTTTGTCAGTGAAACGCCACGCGGGAGGTTTAGATTATTTCCCTGTCTCAATCCAAATTGAACTGTATGAAATAAAAGGGCACATTTGTGTTGTAGTAAATAAAATATAATATCGGAAAAACTATATCCGAGTAGTTTGGAGTAATTTACGACATGTAAATCGTCAAAAATTGGGTATTCGCTGTTAGCTTACGACCTCCACGATTGATTTATCAAAAATGTGCTCTGCAATTTAGCATCATATTGGATAGGGGCTGAACTTGTCCTGGATTGGAATTAATCTGATCATTCCCCTAGGACAGTGTTTCTCAAACGTTTTCATACCAAGGACCACTTAACCAATAAAAAAACACTCGCGGACCACCGAACTCAACAAATATCCCAAATCACATTGTTTTTCTAGAACAGATTACAAATCGCCTGAAAATGGTACAAACAAGTGGCAACATGTGTGATGAAGGTGTTGCGATGGGCTATATCATGCAATCGAAAGAAACTTAAGCTCACTCCA
This sequence comes from Gymnodraco acuticeps, assembly GCF_902827175.1. NCBI lineage: Eukaryota > Metazoa > Chordata > Actinopteri > Perciformes > Bathydraconidae > Gymnodraco > Gymnodraco acuticeps. The sequence goes on from NW_022991451.1 coordinate 2,563,843, forward strand.
TTGCGGAAAACCTAAATGTATTTATTTATTTCAAATGTGAAATTTTACCAATATACTCACAGACCACTAGAGGGCGCTCACGGACCACCAGTGGTCCGCGGACCACACTTTGAGAAGCACTGCGGCCAAGGAGGAGTTCGCAAGAATGTGCTTAAAATGCATGAAAAACGCACATGTTTCAAAATGGCCGACTTTGTCGGGGGTGGGGCTAATGGAAGCTAATGAGAAATATGTCCGCAATTCCATGAGGTGGGCGCTAGTGAGCAATTTTTTTGAAAAATTACGGGTTTTTTTACATTCTCGAAAAAGTCGTGGGCTGTGACGTGTGTCCCAAGTTCATTTTATGCTATCGCAATTGAAAAAAAATGTATAGGCCACGCCCACATTCTGCATTTGTTGCGACACTTTAAATCTCAGTTCGTAGTCACCCCCAGAGTATGTGTAAAAAGAAAAAAAAAGAAAATCGTCCATCCGTTCTTGAGTTATAAATTGGTGGTGTTTTTGGCGCCCCCTATTGTCCAAAATGAACATTCTTCTTTGTGCCAATTCCCAAAGACAGACTGAACCTATCCACCAAAATGTTTGTCGTTTGAATACATTGTTGATGAGTTATGAGCATTTATTTCTAAGCCCCGCCTTTTTGCGAGTACGTTTTGATTCATGGTGGCAATATTTATCGTCTGAACATGCTCATTTTCTACGGTAATGTGTCTGACTGTCAACCGATGCTGTATACGAAGTTTGGTTTTGAAAAATAGAAAATTGAAATTTAAGTGAATATTTCACTGTTTTGAACATTATGCTAATTAAAAAAAATAAAAGTAGGCGGAGCTTAGGTGTCCAATAGGATTATTTGTAGAACAGGTCCACCCGGATAAGTGTGAACAATTTCAGGTCATTTGGAATTACGGTGTGACTTTGTAAATCTTTCACAAAATGGGAATGGCCATAGTTGGCGCTAGCGAGTATTTTGGACAATTTGAACCCATTGACTCCAGAATGTTGCAATTTTTACTGGTCCTGGCGTCCGTGCAAAATTATACAACTTTTTGAGCGTCCTAAAGCCCTCAAAAACAGGAAAGATGGCGTTGAATAATAATAATACCTACAATAACAATAGGTTCCTCGCACTTCGTGCTAGGACGCCGTTGGTTCCTTGCGCTCCATGCTCGTGAGGCAGAAGTTTCAACTCAGTAGTATTGACAAGTATAAAAAGGACTGACAATGGTTGTACTGGGCTTTTACTTTCTGATAAATATTTGGTCTTGTTGAGTTTTATTGGAAGATTGTTTGAAGATCGGGCACATTAAAACTGTAAGCATGAAACCAGCTGCCCATATTCTGCACTAACACATGTTGCTCATGAGAACCAAAAACCTGGTATCCCTCTCAGTGGAGCTGCTGTGTGTGTGTGTGTGTGTGTGTGTGTGTGTGTGTGTGTGTGTGTGTGTGTGTGTGTGTGTGTGTGTGTGTGTGTGTGTGTGTGTGTGTGTGTGTGTGTGTGTGTGTGTGTGTGTGTGTGTGTGTGTGTGTGTGCGCGCGCGTGCGTGCGCTGGTGGTTGCTGGTGGACGGTGTTCATGATGTCAGGGCCAGCTGGAGCAGAGACGACCTCCCAGAACTTCCAGTAAGGCAGTCTGACCTATGAGGAATACAACTGACTCAGTTCCCCACACCCACATACATTGAGACAGTGCGTGCATATGTCAACTTTAAGGTGACATTGCATCATGAGGACACTTCAGGCATGTGTCACCGCTAAAGGCTAACACTTGGTTTTAAGTTTGAATTCAGTACTATGATCGGGTTAGAGTCAGGCATTAGGTTGTCAGGGTTGAGGTTACGGGCTGGCGAAGGCATTATGTCAATGTATGCAAGTGTGTGTGTGTCGGTGGATTTGTGATGTGAGTTAACAGCATGAGGGGGCTTTGCACCCACTGACACTCTATCAGCATAGTCTGAGGAGGAGGAGGTGTCTATGTTTAACCTCATGGCTTAATTTAGCCTGCAAAATGTCTTCACCTGGAGCAGCCAAGAAGCAGCACTCACACCACCTGACAGTTCCTGCCCCCCCAGACTCAGCGGGGGGCACACAGTCCCTCCTGACTGGTCCGGTAACCAGAGCCGGGTCAAAATGGGGACAGGCAGGGATCAAACATTATATAATTATTTCAACTGTGGACACAGCTACACCCCGCTTTACATTTATAAAAATAAAATGTAAAGTTATCCCTGTGGAAGATACTAAGCTTCCACTGTTGGCCACTGGGAGATGTGTTCTGTCCACCTTTACAGAGATAACTCAAAGAGGATATATTTAGGTTCATATTTATATTTCCTGCCTCTACTGTGTCATGTTTACATGCTTTAATGTTCAAAAAGCTTTTTATTGTTCTCATACTGCCTGTGCTGCACACCTCTTTTCACCCTCTGATAGAGATATCCCGCCCCTTAGCCTGTTACGTACAATGTGTTGGAGCGCTAAGCCAATAGAAGCGCAAGTGTTACAAAGTGATGATGTCATTACGTTACAGAAATAAACAAATTAGTCCAATGGAGGCGTTTCAGGCAGGGGGGGGTCATGATATTAGAGCTATTTCATAGGTCACATTTCAATAACCACCTCTGAAGAACTCACCCCTACACGTTCATTGTTTTTTAGCGCTTCTGCATGTTCCTCTGTAGTATAGTTTTAATGTGATTCATGTCATGTGCTATTATCAAAGGGTAGACCATGTAAACATTTTAATTTACATAAATGGCTGACAGGTTTGCTGTACAGCTACGGTTTTCTGTTTAAAGAGACAGAGGCCTTCAAACCCTCGTGCATGTAGCAGCTTAGAGTAAATGGGGTAATATAGCCAGTGTTATGTAACAACCTAACACAAGTTATGCTGTGCATTCAGAAATGTACTGAATACCGTGTGTTGAATAGGAATGTGTTTGGACTGGTGCGCAGGGAACATTATACAAATACTGTACCTCAAAGTGCATGCGCCATATTTTATAAGACGTAAACACTTCCATATTTTGTCAACATACACAACATAAACAAGAACAGTTCAACAATCTACTCAAATGTCTAACTGACAAGAAGTAAGTTCCTACACCCCGTCCCTACACCCCGTGATTCGGGGTGTAGGGACGAAGTTTGTAGACATGGATGGGAGTTACCATGCATAATACTTTCATGATAATTGTGAAAGCAATTGTGTAATGCAACTAAAACATATAGCAGAAACTGGAATTATGTGATGATTTTAGTCCAACTTTGTATGTATGGACCCTGGAATGTGTCATTATACAGAAAGTTGGTAAGTCACAGTGCAACATAAAATGTGAATGTAAATAACAAGTTTGGACCTGAATTCCAATATACTTTAACTTTTATTTGTCAGCATTTTAATTGAAGTTCTTTCAATTTCATTTCAGTTTACTGAGACACACCCGGTTGTTGATGAACAGCAATCAATTCACAAAATATGTGTATTTGTTTACCCTTAAACATTATATTTAGTCGATTTTGTTTAATACATGCATTTGTAGATATTTAAACGGAAAAAAACAGGTACGCTTGTGCCTTATCAACTTATCGTACAATATTAAGAAAATATATAATATCATAAGTGGCATCAGTGTTTCCCACATATTTGAAATATACTTGGGGTGGTGGTAGTAGCAGGGGGGGGATGTGCAACAACATTAACATTAACCTTTCTGTTGGTCGCTTGTTAGCAGACCCTTCACGCGATGGCAGAGCAAACAGGTAAAGGCAGGGCCCATAGTGATAGCCCTATAGTTGAAATCTACTATCCACAAATAAACATATGTACATGGGATACTATTTAAAAAAAATTGTAAATGTATTTAGGAACCTATCCGTGTGATTTTAAGTGGGGGTGGACCTCAAATCCTCTACGGGGGTCCGGGGGCACGCTCCCCCGCTAAGATTTTTTTTTTAAATGTTGGAGTTAAATGCATCAATCTGGTGCATTTTGAGAGGAAAATAAAGAGAATAGATATATGGGAACACCTATATGAAACGGAACTGTATACATTTCAATAATTATAAAATCATGGCCATAACCAATAACATATCCAATATGAAAAAACACTGACACCCTCAAATGGAAATATGTGTTTACATAAGTGGTGACCAAACCGTTTGAGACCCACTGAGAACTTAGACTAAGTTAACTATCTAAACACTCAGAGAGTCCTTAACCTCACCTGAGCTGAGGTTATCCCGAGCTTGAATGACACACAGAGACCAATCAAGGGCCTTGATTTATGATCTGTATGACAGTGGCCATGTCGGCAGGCCACATCATGTTGACAGCCAGTCACCCTGTGTGAGGCAGGCCATCGGGAAACCCCCCGGTCCTCCCGATGGCCAGTCCGGGACTGGGTACAGGAGGCGTAGAGCGAGGGATCATTGTCCACAAGTTAATCGATCGCAGATGGCGTCGTGGTCACGGACGAATACAAAACAATTATTAAAAAAAACAAAAAACCTAAATGGGTCGCGAAATATACTTGGGCAGCCGTTAATATACCTGGGCGGCCCGCCCAAGTATAGTCTATGTGTGTGAAACCCTGGGCAGTGTTGTTCACCCTTGAGTGACCTCCTGGGATGTTTGTGGATTGAGGGCCAGGTCATATTTTCAGTGCTGTGTTGAATCACACGCTCTTTAAGGTTGCCGGCCAGCTGACCATGGAAAACATCTCTGAGGTCTGCAAATAAACTCAGGAGGGGGCCTGACAGGGTTGTCACTACACTGACATTTCAGCAGTATCTCATCATCACACACTGTCAATTGTTTCCATTGCAGAGGGCACCACAAGGAGTATGGAGTTTAAGCTTGGTGGAAATCTGTGTATTATGGACTGAATGATGGATAATGTCCATTCATCATGGATTTTATTCCATTTTAGATTTTAGTTTTTTTTGTGTGGTGTTGTTGACAAAAAGCCCTTTGACGTACTTAAACATTGTTTGTAGAGCTGAGGTTGGCATCACTGTGTCGCCATTTGTTGGACTGGACCAGATGAGCAGGTGGGCTAATATGTGTTTGTTATATATGGGTCCTACAGATGCCATACAATGGTATAAAGAGGAAGAAAATGTAAAAGTAAAAGATCAAAGTAGGCCTACTGTAGAGTGTCCCACTCATGTTAATCATAATGGATGTAGATATTGTAACTTCGACCATAGGCTTCTGAAGATATTCTACAGTCAAATTGTTTGGCAACTCTGCATGGGATTCACTGCTCAGCTAAGGAGGTTGCCGTTAAGTGTTAACAAAATAAATTGGTGTTGCTTCTCTACAAATACAATACAATAATTGATTTAAGTATAAAAAGGGACAGCCTTCCTGTGTGGGCTACCGATTGGCTACTCAGCTTATCACTCATAAATCCTGTTGTTTATAAGTTCCTTTAACATCCATTGACTTGTAATATAATGGAAATGAAATGGTGACTATTAAACAAATAATACAAATACAGATTTATTTTAAGTTAATTTAATTTGTAGTTTTTATAATCATGAATCCTATGTATCGAGAAGTGCCAGCAACAGAAAAAAACAAATGAATACATTTCATTAAGAATAAGTGTTTATTTAGTCTACTTTGTATTGCCAAATGGGTGGGCTGGCTGGCTTAAGCCGGCCGCACCATGGATGTATAATTGAGAACCGCAGTGACGCATCCTAAAACCCGGAAGTAAACTTCTTCCGGTTCGTTCGTCAAAAACCAATGCAATTTCTCCATAGGATTTTGGAAAATAGCTCGAAATAAGGTCTGTGGTTGACACACATTTGAGAGAGGGATCACGTTTTGTTCAACCGGATAATCTCCACATGTCTACCTTATTTTTATAATTTTCGAATCATAAATCTAGTCGCCAGAAGCAAAATGCTAAAGTTATGGTATAAGCGAACTACAAGCGAGAACAGCACGCCAATGACTCAACATCACGCCAACTTAAGATCGTTTCAACTGACTTTCGCGCGCTTGCATATTTTAACAAAGCTTTTCATTTTAGCCACACTGAATTTAACTAGAAGTCATGGCTGTGTCAATTACCAGTCGGATATCATTTTACAAAGATGACAAGAAGAGTGTAGATAGAGGAGAGAACCACTACAAGTCAGGACACGTACAAATATTACACACCAGAAAACACAGAAATATCCATAAAATAAACATACAGTAGGCTATAAACAATTAAAGGGATAATTGGTAAGGCATTACAAATGTAAATATATTTTAAATAATAAAACAATCCCACCACCACAGGTATCTACAGGAGAAGAGGGAATTCTCTCCACAAAATGTGAATGCCCACATGGAGAATGGAAATGCAGTCATGCGGCTGCATTAGCCATCTTTGCCATCCACAATTTCAGCTGCACTGACCCCCCTGTCAGTGGAAGAAGCCAAAGGCAGCTAAACGTACGCATTCAGTGGAGGAGCTATTTCCTCCAACCAATAACTAATTTAACCCGCTGACAAGAGAGCCCACCTCCGAAGATCGTGACTGGCTGAGGGACAGACTCAGGGGCAGGTTCTCAGGAATTTCTTGGCTTCTCTCATTCAGGTGGCTACCACTGGTCAGCGAACCAACCCAAACTGGCATTTGTTCAGGAAAGGAAGGTTGACTGCCAGCAACTTTGGAGCCGTCCTGATAACACGTTCTCACTCCCAACCCGTCACATATTGACGGTCGGTCAGGGCCCCTCCCCGTCACTCTATTACGGACAGGGTACCCCTTGAGAGTCAGTTTTCAATGGGCAGGGCGTCCCATAGACCTTCATAGACCTCCCATAGCGTTGATAATAGACGCCATGAGAACGCTCCCCGGCAAATGCTCTACCCCGACGGTCGGTTGTTATTGTCAATATTAATATAATAAGTGTCACACTCGATTTCGCCGATTTTCTTGTTGCCCCAGCTGGTTGACACCTCTTTTAGCAGAAACAAAGGCTACATTAATGTATTAAATCGATGTTAATCCATGTGTGTGGTTGTGGAATTAATGGACGTGCCGTTGTGCGTCAACTACAACCCTAATTATATTTAAAAACATTTTAGAAGGCCTCACGAAATACTTTAATGTAAATTAAAATGTAAATGTGAAGGGATGTGTGTAATGTGGTGATTGACATTATTCACCCACGGATCTATGGGTTGGGTTATTGTTCCGCACGGACATTTTAGTTAACCGGACTTCCTGTTGATGTGAAATCCGAAAACATTTTAAAAAATAATAATAATAATACTTTATTCTGAGTTTGCTTGCTTTTCTCTTTGGAGGTCATCACATTACTGCATTGTAATACACGGTTTGGCTGCATTAAATATTACATATCTGCCGTAGTTCGCTATTTATAGAGCCCTGATGAGAAGACTTCTAGACAAACTGGAAGAACTGCCGCCGAAAATGAATATGTGACATGGATCATAAATATATCAATTAAACAAAATCTTCAATTTCTCTTCACAATATAAGTCTCTTTAAAGTATCAATACTAATTCGGTAGACTTTTATATTTGATCCAATCGGTATATTGGTACCATAACGGTGCAAAGCTGATAGAAAGGGACACCTGGTGGTTAAAGCACGTTATTGAAATGTATTATTTTTATTATTATACATTAATAGGAGACACAGACAGACAAACTAATAAGGCTTTATTTAAACATTAAAGAATATTTTAGGTTAAGGTCTTATTTTGAATAAGAAAAAAGCTTAATTACATATTAAGCCTGACAAAGTACTAATATATTGCTTTCCTGCAATGTTAACTACTGTATGTTTAAGCACTTATTTTAACTGATATTATACATATGTATTATACTCTAATAAGATGTATGTAGATAGTATAAGAAAGACAGTTTAATGGTGGAGGTATACACACATATTGATAGATGTCTTGTAATGCACTGTTGAGGAACCTGCGACCCAAGTTTTTAATCTCCGACCTTGTCAGGTATTGAACATTCAATAAATAAAGAACACAGAATTATTAAATATAAAACACAGAATTTGTGTGATTATACTAAAGGATTTACAAATAAACACCACTGCATATTTACAACTGTCACACATGCTGATGTAATGCAAATGTTTCCAACTTAGGATCAATAAAGTATATCTTATCTTAAGATGATCGATGGCTACTGCCATATTTGCAAAATGTGACTCTGAACCTTGACAAGTGCATGTTTCAGGCTTATCAATTAACAACAGGAGGGGTCAGAGACATAAGAGCTGTTAAATAAAGCTCTTCTGACCTTAGCTGTCATGTGGGTATATATGAATGCTGCCCATTATGGGCACAAGCAATTTTCATTATATGTTTTACATTTGAGTGTTTCCTATCCCCTAAACCTCCAGGGATGTACACAGTTTAATACTGGCAACTTATTATTATGGAAAATACGAAAACGTCTTTTAAAACTACAATTCCCAGTAGAGACGTGCAATAGAACATGTTGCGAAACACACAATAGCCAGCATGTGTAGTTCTGGGGACGGGGTGGGGGAGGGGGGGTGGACCCATTCAAATCCAGTTTTGGACAGTCTGCCGTGGTTCCATCCTATTTCAAAGTTCTGTTCGACGCTCGGCGTAACCCTCGGCGCACACTCAAACATCCAATCACAGAGCTTGAGGACTATCACAGGGTTTGTCAAGCGAAGCGGAGATAATACTTACTTCCGGGTGTAAAATGCTCTAAAGCAACTACTATGAGCTGCTCCGACCCTCTGTCCTGACGGACTCCCAACTTGTGTTTATTAATCAAACAAATAAATAAACACAAGGATAATTGTGACCTGCTCCATCGAAATCAGTCGCATTGACCCGAAGACACATTTTGAGTTGTATACACTGTTGGAAAGAGGATATTCCTAGCTTTCTAATGATATTAGGATTGTTGTTCTACTCCAAATATTAAGCGGAATATGTCACATTATATAATGACTGTCACCGAGTCATCATTTTGAGAAAATGGCCTTTAAAGTTTCCTCTTCTCTGGAATCCATCGATCTGATTAATTATTAGCGGAGCAAATTATCAAAATACTACGGAGGGAAGATATTTTCGTTTGGAGGGGAAGCTCGCAAGTGTGTGTGTGTATACGTGTGTGTGTGTGTGTGTGTTTGTGTATTTTTGCGTTTGTGTGTATTGTGTTTGTTTCCCGGGGAAAACACTCACGAGAAACACCGGCTGTTGTTATGCCTGCTGTGACGTTAAATTACTCCGTTCTCCGCTTGTAATTATGCCGTTACAAGCTTCAAAGTTGTATTTATCATCTGAATTTGCCGAAACAAGTTTAATATTCTGAAAGCCAAGACTTTGTTTAATTTAAATCAGATGAAAACAAACTGTAACGGACCCTGCCGTGTTATCTATGATTACTATACTCTTACATTCATAATTTCAGCCGGAGGGAGGGGGGGCGGCGCTGCGGAAGAGCAGATTGCGAGTGAGAGGTGCCTGTCTTCGTCCATTTACAAGCTTCAAAAATATATTTATCGTGTGATTTTGGAAATAAAAGTTTCATATTCTGAAAGCCAAGAGTTTGTTTATTTAAAATCAAACAAAACACCCGAACCCTGAAAAAATAGTTTTTTACGTAAATCCACGTTTATTTGAAATGAGCCGTTGCGACTTCCGACTGATTTCGATAGAGCGGGTCACAATTATGTGTTATTGTTGAGTAAATAACAGTGTGTGGTTTAGAAAATAATACAAAATTAGAAGGAAAAAACGATGAAACAATACAGATTTCAGTATTCTGAGCCCCTACTCTCCCCATAACTGACGGCAACAAAAGTCCTACATTATTCAATTAAAATAAAGAAGTAAGAGAAAGAAGTAAGTAAGTGTGGCTTGACATTGAGTAAGAAAAAGGTTGATAAACGCTGTGAGAATGGATCTGCGGAGAGCATTTCGCCGCGATCCCAACTCATCTATTACCAACGTTCAGGGACCTCTATGCAAGTCAATGGGACGCCCTGCCCGTTGAAAACTGACTCAAGGGGTACCCTGTGCGTAATAGGGTGACAGGGAGGGGCCCTGACCGATCGTCAACATGTGAAGGGTTGGGAGTGAGAACGTGTTGGTCCTGAGGTCAAAGCGTGTGACTGCTTCCCTTATTGCCAGGGTGCTAGGGCAACAACAGGCCCTTGATGGTGTTTTGTCTGTACAGTGGGGGACTATGAATGAATGTGAGGGCGTCAGGGCATTCACCACTGCAACCCAGATGCAGGTCCATGAGTCAGGTTTGTGGCTCTCCCAATCAGGATTGTTGGTCTGGTAGGGTCTTCCGCTGTGCTGGAGGTAAAGTGTCCCTACGGAGCCAGGGAAAAAACAATTAGTGAAGCATTGCAAATCAAGGGCTTCTGTGTCAGTAATAAGAAGGAGAAACATTCAGCCTGCGTGTGGAACATCCTCACTGGCACCAAGTGCAAGGTCAGCTTCACCTCACTGCAAGAGAGACTTGCTACTTTGTGGTCTGGACTACGAAAGACAGTGTCATCATTCCGATAGCCCGAGATGACAATTGGCAGCCTAACCTGTTGGCTCTTGAGGACTTTTTCAAGGCCCACATGCTTCCAAAGCTGGCACTGCCGAAATAATCACCTTTGTCACTGTTGTGGTTATTTTCTGAAAAAGACAGAAAAACAAAAAGGCATATTAATTTACTTGTTCTGAGTTCAGAGAGCACTGCTGTTCAAATTAAATATTTTTTTTAGAGAAAACTCATCTTCAGGATGTTATGGTTGCCCTTTGAAGATCTTTCTTGTAGCTGATGCGATCCTTGTTTGAGTCGTTCATATGTTCGATGAAAAAGATCATACATTTATAATTTTCAAATATAGTACTTTTAAGAAATTGTGAATCGTTTTTTAATTTACATTTTCTCACCTTTGCAATGTTGTGGTTGTTAGAGTGTTAGGTTTCTGACTACAGAGAATAACATATTTACAAAATAATATTTCTTAATAAAAAAAGGCAGTCCATGCAGAAAACTATTGTGGTTTCTTGATTCAAGCCTGCCTCTGAATCCCAAATCACAAACCATTATTTGGAGTAACGTTTTTGATAGAGAAAGACAGAAAACAAACATGAGCCTACCCGAGAGGCCAGACTTTTAAAGGTAAAAAGAAGTTTAAAGATGTATATTTGCGGATATTATCAGCACATCTGAGTCAAATTAACATGTGTATTAAACAGAACCTAAATAAAAGAAATAAAATGTACCCAGTTTAAAGACATTGTTTGAGTTTAATGATGAACTCAAAATGTAAAACAAAGTATAATAATAATAGATTTTATTTATATAGCGCTTTTCTGCAACTCAAAGACGCTTTACAGTATGAGGGAGGGTAGACAAACAAGGACAGGCAAACAAATAAATATAGTAAAATAAACAGAAAAGGCAGTCAAGAGGAAGTTGATTGATAGGGGGAGGGGGGCTTATGGGTAGACAGAGTTGAAAATATGTGTATGAAACATGTTTCTGGACATATGTGTTTACATGTGAAAAGACACTATTTTTCGGGCCACCTCTTTTATGAGAGGACGTTGGAAGTTCACTAGTGCGCAACATACCTGCACCAGTTTATCTGCAAAGTGCCTCAGGTGAGATGGAATGAACTTTAGGATCCTAAATTCTTTCAAACGAGCATTTGCTCTCTCTACGTGAATCCTATTTTGTGCGATAAGCTTTGTAGCCTGTGCTTCGCTGTGTTTCAGTTGGCCATGACAGAGGAATGGGGGAATGTTGACAGTGACTCCTTCAGGAAAATGTTCTGGATTAAGAATCCCTTGTCAGCCAATATCAGATCTCCAGGTTTGAAATGCTGAAGAACACCAGAATCCCGTACTATCTCTTTGTCACTTGTTGATCCTGGGTATAGTTTGCTGCAGTATGTGATCACAGCATTTGGTGCTACCCCGAGCAGTAGTTTGAAGG